>NW_012134303.1:4814201-4936184 GCF_000956105.1 Propithecus coquereli | reverse complement strand
ACAACTAAAAATATATAGAAAAAATTAGCCGAGCATGGTGGCGCATGCCTGTAGTCCCAGCTACTCGGGAGGCTGAGGCAGGAGGATCGCTTGAGGCCAGGAGTGTGAGGTTGCTGTGAGCTAGGCTGACGCCACGGCACTCACTCTAGCCCGGGCAACAGAGTGAGACTCTGTCTCAAAAAAAAAAGAGTATATGTAGTAAACTGTATAACTCATCACTAATATTCAGGGCCTCTCCCTACAGATACTTCTTCACTTCCTCAGAGTCAGTCTTGGCAACATGTTTCGAGAACTGAAATGTGAGCAAAAGTGATGTATGTCATTTCTGAGTGGAGACTTGAAGAGCCAGCGCATGCTTTGCCACTCTGTTTTTCCCTCCATCACCATCATTCCAGGGAGTGGTTATACCATCAGCCTGGGCCCCAGGAGGAGGACAATCATGGCACGGAGCAGCACCCCCAGATAATCACCAGTGGAAATGTTGGTGGGAGGAATAGATCTTAGTGATTTGAAGCCACTAAGGTTTTTTGGTTGTTTATTACTGCAGCAGAACCTAACCTATGCTATGTAACAATAGAAAAAGTCAGTACAGATGCTCCTCTACTTACAATGGGGTTGTGTCCCAATAAACTTGTCATAAATTGAAAATATCATAAGTCCAAAATGCATTTAATACTCCTAACCTACCAAACATCATAGCATAGTCTAGCTACCTTAAATGTGCCCAGAACACATACATTCACCTACAGTTGAGCAAAATCATCTAACCCAGAGCCTATTTTATAATAAAGTATTGAATATCTCCTGTAATTTATTGAATACTGTACTGAAAGTGAAAAACGGAATGGTTGCATGGCTACTCAAAGTACACTTTCTACTGAATGCACATCACTTTCACACCATTGTAAAGTTGAAAAATTGTAAGCTGAACCATCCTAACTCAGGAATTTTCCGTAAAGTGTTATAAACTATATTGAGAAGATGGAGAGTAGAGAAGTGCAAATAGGGGTGTAAGTGAGTTAAATCTTCATCTATGAAAGCAGGAAGTCAATAGATAATGTTTAAAATGAAAATAAGCAGTCATGTTATTTAGAGATATGGAGGAAACTACCAAGAAACAAACAAAAAATATTACTAAAAAAAAATTTAAGAGTTATTGCCCAGGGAACAGGCCTAGGGTAGGAAGGGGTGAGGCAGGAGGATTTTTGCTTTTATTATAAACTCTTCCAGACTTTCCTATGGTTTAAAATAATATGCTTGTGGTTTTTTGATCATTTTAAAAATTTCCATTATTTGACTTTATTTTATGCAAGCTCTAAAAAATGAACATTGTGGGCCCCAGGAATATGGTGATAGAATCCCAACTGAAGTCTTCCTAAAAGGGAAGTAGTGTTTTGGTTGACTCAGATCTTACATAACTAATTCATTCCTGAAGAACACTTTTGACCACCTAACGGTCAAACTGGTAATCTGACAAACAGCTTAAAAATTCAGACGAGAGCAAAAGGATTTTTTTGTTTGTATCATTTAATAAATTTTCAGAGACAAAAGTACATCAAAAGGGTTTCTGCTCAGCAAGTAAGGTAACTTAAACTTGTTATAGAATGGGCTCTTTGCAGACCTGGTGTTGTTCTTTAATAGGCTTTTCGAGGGGTTAGAGCTTCGAGTTTTTGTCTAGTGGATTCCTCTCCTATAATGGACCTGAGCCTGTTTTCCAAAGCCTCCTCCATCAGCAACAAAGTCTTCATGAAACTCATCTCTTACCTGGCCCCCAGATCAGCCCTGGCCGTACTGTTGACCCTCTCTAAAACCTAGATCCCAATCCATGCAGATGATACAGTCATCCAGGCAGGTCCCATTTAAAAACCACATGGCATTTTCAGCATCAACTCTATTATAGTATTCTATAGAACAGAAACCGCATGCTGCTTTCTTTATCTTATCTAGGCCCATAAATATATTCCTGACATCACCACATCTACTAAAAAGCTCATTTATTTGCTCTTCAGTTGTATAAAAGGAAAAATTCCCCACATACAATGTGGAGCTTCCCCTCAGTAGTTCTTCATGCTCATCATTATCACCACTGAGCTGCTGGTCCCGGTGCTCACTCAGCTCCAGAGAGGAGTCACTACACAGAATTCTCGGGTCGTTGGGCATGGTGTTGAATGGGCCACGTGCAGACAACAGTTTTTGGTCCAGCTTGGCAGCAGTGACACCACCACTGAAATCCTAAATTGAGTTTTTTAAAAAGGGAGAAGTGACAAGGAGGGTAACAGAAGTACAAACTTGTGGATATTTATGTCCAGATGCAAAGACACCTCAGCTCTTTTTTTAAAAATAATTAATTAATTATCATTATTTGTTTTTGGTGACAGGGTCTCACTCTGTTGCCCGGGCTAGAGTGCCGTGGCGTCAGCCTAGCTCACAGCAACCTCAAACTCCTGGGCTCAAGCAATCCTCCTGCCTCAGCCTCCCAAGTAGCTGGGACTATAGGTGTACCACCGTATCCGGATAATTTTTAAATTTTATTTTATAGAGATGGGGTCTCACTATGTTGCCCAGGCTGGTCTCAAACTCCTGGCCTCAAGTGATCCTCCTACCTTGGCCTCCCAAAGTGCTGGGATTACAAGCATAAGCCCCTGCACCCAGCCTTCCTCAGCTCTTTCTCTGAGGAGCATTTCATGGCAAACAAAAAATGGACAGTTTCAGACCTAAGAATGTGGTCATAAAATTCAACTTTTCATGTCTTCCTGGAAGGGAAGTTGTGCTGGTTTTGGTTGACTTCATTCTTATATACCTACTCTATTACCAAAGAACACTTTTAATAACAGTATGCTCTTGGAAAAAATGGCATAAAAGAGTTAAATGGATCAAATTTTCACAGAGAATGAGCATTACCATTTCTAGGCATCAGGGTTGGGTATGGTAGTTCATGCCTGTAATCCCAGCATTTTGGGAGGCCGAGGCAGGAGGATCACTTGAGGCCAGGAGCTCAAGACTGGCCTCAGCAACATAGTGAGACCCCCATCTCTATAAAAAAACAAGAAAAATTAGCCAGGTGTGGTGGCATATGCCTGTAGTCCCAGCTACTCAGGAGACTAAAGCAGGAAAATTGCTTGAGCCCAGGAGTTTGAGGCTGCAATGAGCTATGATCATGCCACTGCACTCCAGCCTGGACGACAGAGGAAAATCCTGTCTCAAAAAAGAGAAAAAGGACTAGGCATCAGATAAATCACATACATAATCAGTGTCAAAGCACAAATACAATTGGGATATACTCTTTGATAATTTGCAATTTAAGTCTGTAATATGGAATCAATATATTGTATTGTTAGGTTACACAAAGGGCCTCTATGTATTATCAAGTATACAAGTAGCTCTATAAAAATGAAAACTCTCTGGTATCATAAATTTGACCTAAATTACCATTAGATTTTATTAGTAATAATTCCACTTGTCCAAAAGTTAAATAGTAATTACCTTTCTATAGAATTTTAACTAATATTCTTTTTCTCCTTTACTAAAATTTCCTACAGTATTCAGAGGGATTAAAAATGATTCAGTTGGAGCCAAGCATGGTGGTCATGCCTGGAGTCCAAGTTACTCAAGAGGCTGAGGCGGGAGGATAGCTTGTGCTCAGGAGTTCGAGGCTGCAATGAGCTATGGATTTGCCACTGCACTCCAGCCTGGACAACAGAGTGAGACCCCATCAACCCCATCTCTAAAATCAAAAAAATGATTCAATTGGTTTTAGCTACACTTTTGAAAAATAAGCATTAATTCCCCCCCTTTTTTCTATTCTATCTTGCAGTGGTTCCCAAATTTTCTTGTAAAAGAAATACCTGTAGAATTACATTAAAATGCAGATTCTTGCAGACTACCCTTAAGAAATTCTGATTCAGTAGATTTGCAGAGGGACCCGGGAATTGACATTTTAACCTGCACCCCTCAGTGATCCAGATGCAAATGGTCCAAAGACCACACTTCGGGAAACTCTGCTGAGAAAGTGCATTCCCTTAACAAACATTTAATGAGCAACTCTATTTGTCAGACACTATGCTAGGTGCTATAAATACAACAATGAAAAGACACAACAAAAGTACAATTTTCAGAAATCATTGTATCCTCAGCACCTACACGAAGAATGGCTTGCACACACAGTAGGCATGCAATAAATATCTGTTAATGAATGGATGAACAAATGAGCTCATAACTGAGTGATGAAGCAGACAAGTAAACAAGAAAATACAATATGGTGTGATCAATACTATTTTAGAGGTGTTCGTGGAGGAAGGGGAGAAGGAATCTAATATTTATTGGGGATCTACTTTGTGACAGGCACCATGCGCACTTTCTACTGTATCACACAGGAGGAGAAGCAGTTAACTCAGCCTGGGGACAACAGAGAAGGCTTCTGGAGAAGACGCTGCATGCATTGATTCTGAAAGGACAAGGAGGGTATGTGTATGTGTGTGTTGGTGGGCAGGGGGCTGTAGGAGTTTAGGGAATGAACTAGGCAGAGGAAACATGGGCAAGGGCAGAACACAGTCAAAGAAAAATAAAAGCATAGAAAACTGAAATGGAAGCCTGAATAAAACCAGGTGCAAATAACAGTGCTGTACAATTCAAAGCAATGGAAATGGGAGACTGCCTATTTAGATGTCATTTGAAGAGCAGTAGGAAGCCCACTGTCCAAAAATCGTCTTTCTGACAGCCTGTCAATGATATCTGAAAGTACGCCACTGGAAACTCATTACTTTGAGTCATTGACAAATTGCCCTGTTAAAAAAAACAAATATCACTCCTGGACTTCATTTCCTTTTGTTGATCTGGTTACTAGATTGGCAGATCAGAGAATGTGATAGCTATAGTAGATTTCATTTTATCCAGGCATTGGACAAAGTTTCCCATAATTTCCTTGTATATGAAGATGGCAAAATATAAGCTGAATCCTTGAGCTTTTTGTTGAGATGAACCTGTAACTAGTTGAACAACCATAGCCAAAGAAGTGAACGAATGGTTTGGTGTCAGAATGGAAGGCAAGTTCTAGTAGAGAGCCAAAAGGCCCTATTTTTGGCCATGTCTTGTTTGGCTCATTTATAATTTTGGCTCACTACAAACAAGAGCTTTTAAAACTGTCAGAGCAATCCAGAGACAGAATGGACTGCCTTGGGGATCAATGAACACTAGGCACTGAGGGATTCAAGCTAAAGTTGAAGAACCCTCTACCCAATAGTTAAGCAGTGGAGAGGCCCCTTTTAAATCAGTGTAGTGTTATGAATCAAGCATGAATTTTGAAGTCAAAAGACCTTGGTTCAAATCTCAGCTTCACTTACTAGCAATGTGACCCTGGGCAAGGCACTTAATCACACTGATTTCAATTTCCCCATCTATAAACTGGAGATCAAAATACCCACCTTGCAGCAAATGCTGTGACAATGTCATATGTGAAACCATCTAGCACAGTGTTTGACACACTGCAGGCGTACAATAAACAGTAGTTATTATACCAGTATTCTGATCCAGTGACTCAGAATAGGACATACAAATACATGTCAAATGTATTGATGACACAAAGATAGGAGGGACTTTGAAATGATCTGGGCAGTCTTGGATAATGCTGAGCCCAAACCGACAAGGTGATTGATGGATAATATTTACAAGAATAAATGTAAAGTATTACTTTTAGGCTGAACACATGGCAAAAGGACAGAGCGAGGGAGATCTGGAAAGAGCACAGGCTTGGGAGCTCTGTTTTATAATTGGGGCATCTCACGCTTCATTTAGTTCCTCACTCATTGGGGCATCCCACACTTCATTCATTTCTTCACTCATTTATTCATTCATTCAATAAACATTTATGGAGCACTGTGCTAGATTCTGGGGAAACAATAAGAAATAAGATGCAGACTCTTTCCTCAAGTAGCTCACAATTTGAGGAGACATACAACTTAAAGGATACATTGCAATACAACACGATGTAATTATTCTAATCACAGGAGCACATAGTAGGCCCAGAGGCAGCACGGAGAAGGAAGTACAAAACTATGGAGGAGGAGGAGGAAGAGGAGGAGGAGGAGGAAAGTTTCTAAAGGATCTGATCCCTAAGCCTTTTTTTAAAAAAAAAATCATCACATTTTATTTATTTTTGAATAGCTAATTCACATTTATGGTACAAAGTACAAAATATACAAACAGATGGGCAAAGTACGTTTTCCTCCCACTCCTGTGCCCCAGCCACCCAAGTCTCCACAAAGGTAAATCACTGTCACTAGTTTCTTGTATATCTATCTAGACATACTTTGCGTCCAATTTTGAAAGCCAAATGAAGGTTTGGCTGGAAGACACAGGGTCATTCTAAGCAGAGCGACCAATGTGTACAAAGGCATGGAGGCATGGCGAGGTGTTCAGCCTGACATTATCTGGGCAAAGAGGATACGGAAAGGGTGATAGGAGATAAGACTGGAATGGTAGGCAGGGCCAGGTTGTGAAGGGCCTTTTAAGGCATGTGGGGCAGCTTAGACTGTGCCAGTAAGCAGTAGGGGAGCCATGATAAGGCTTTAAGCAGAGGAGTGGTATAATACGATCTGCATTAGAGAAAACTCATCCTAGCACCAGTGTGAAGGATGAATTAAAGGGGAGTTGGCCAAGAAGCAAGGAGACCAGTTAAGAAGCTATTTGAATAGTTGGGGAAAAAAGATGATGGAGAGCCTGGACTAATAAAATGCTGTAGTAACATAAAGGAAGGATATATCAGGTGGATACTTAGAAGGCAGACTTAACACATCTTGGTGACTGGTTGAATGAAAAATTTAGGATGATTTCCAAGTTTCAGGCCTGGACAACTGTGTGGATAGAGGTCTGAGTCACTAAACTGGTGGTAAGTGGGTGTATAGAGGATAAGGGGTGGATTTGAGTAAAGAAGATGAATTTGGGGCATACTAAGAACATGGGATGTACCATGTTCTACGTGTCTAGTATCAACTAGTATAGAGGTCTGGAGCTCACAAAAGAGGTCTGGGACTACAGATATAGATTTGGGGTCAATAGCATGGTAAATAAAACCTTGGGGATGGATGAGATGATCTAGGGGAAAGGTTTAGAATGAGAAAAATCCTGGGAAAGACTAGTATTTACAGTGTGGCAGAGGAAGAGTCCACAAAGGAGCATGAGAAGGAATAATCAGTGAGGAATGAGGAGAATCAGGAGAGGAGCAACATCACCAAAGCCAAGGAGTAGCTACTTTCAAAAGAAGCATGAGGATAGAAGTAGGGCAAGAGCAATCAATTATGTTATTTTTGTAGAGACAGGGTTTCACTATGTTGCTCAGGCTGGCCTCGAACTCCTGGTCTCAAGCGATCCTCCTGCATCAGACTCCCAAAGTGCTGGGATTACAGGCGTGAGCCACCACACCCAGCCAATCGATTATGTTAAATGCAGCAGAGAGAGGTCCAGTAAAATAAAAAACATAAAATTGTTCATTATTGATCCTTTTGTAGTTCATAAGCATGATTGCGCTTTCACGTGCACAAATGAGATGTTCCTCCCTCGATCCTTGTTATGATGTCGGCACATTACCCGTCTGACATGAAAAAAAAATTGTTCATTGGATTTGGCAATTAGGATGTCACTGGTTTTCTTTCTTTCTTTTTTTTTTTTTTGAGACAGAGTCTCGCTCTGTTGCCAGGGCTAGAGTGCCGTGGCGTCAGCCTAGCTGACAGCAACCTCAAACTCCTGGGCTCAAGCGATCCTTCTGCCTCAGCTTGCCGGGTAGCTGGGACTACAGGCATGTGCCACCATGCCCGGCTAATTTTTTCTATATATTTTTAGTTGTCTGGTTAATTTCTTTCTATTTTTAGTAGAGACAGGGTCTCGCTCTTGCTCAGGCTGGTCTCGAACTCCTGAGCTCAAACAATCCGCCTCAGCCTCCCAGAGTGCCAGGATTAAGGGTGTGAGCCACCGCGCCCGGCCGTCATTGGTTTTCTTAACAAGAGCAGTAACAGTAGTGTTCTGGGGACAGAAAAGCCAGAGTAGGGGCTGAGTTTTGAACAGGAGGTGAGGAAAGGGAGTAAGTGTCTATACTTTAGAAAAGCTTCCATGACAATAGAAGAAGAGAAATAAGTGCCAGTTGGGGATAGAGTCGAAGGAAAGTTGTGTTTGTTTCTTTTTTTAAGGAGTGAAAGTTGAGCATATCTAAATGCTGATGGGAAGTAGCCAATAAAAAGAGGAGTGGTTGAAGATATACATGAGAGAGGGGATAAATAATTGATAAAAAAATGTCCCCAAAGGGGGTGAGGGAGAATGGGCTCCAAAGCACAGGTAGATGAATTAGCCTTAAACTGGAGAAGCTAAGTTTATTCCTATGAGCCCAAAAAAAAAAATGTTAGGACTTATAGGTGTATAGGTATGCAACTATGTCGCAGGGTGGGGAGAGGGCAGGAAAATGAGCATTAGCATCTGATGGCCTAGATTTTCATAATGGAATAAGAGGTGAGGTCATCTGCTGAGAATAAAATGGATCATTGGAATTGGTTGGTGAAGTGGAGTGGAGGTAAAAATGATTGAAAAGATGAAGTTTATAAATATTTCATTTACAAGGATATTAAAGTCCCTCAGGATGGTGGCCAGAGAGTTGGGCTGGAGGGAAGACTATAGTGAGGTGCTGAAGTCCTCAGTAAGTGAGAAAACTGGAGTACAGTAGATGACAGTAGGAAGGATTAGAAGAAGGGTAGTTGCACCATCTCCTGGCCCCATGGGGTAAGAAAGAACAGAAAACCTCTACCATGGAACCTTTGGGAAAGTTGCTTTGTAGATGTTAGGTACTTCACCCAAAGTAGGTGCTCAATAAATGTGAAGAAGTAACTTACTCTTTTTTAAGCTATATGATCATAAAATTGCATCAGAAGATCACAGGAAGTGGCAGTCCCAATGTACTCAGCTCTGGTCAAACCACACAGGGAGCAGTGTGTTCATTTCCAGGTCCCTTATTTTAAAGTGAACATTTACAAACCATATTACATCTAGAAAAGGGTCAAGAAATTACCGAAGACTGATCAGGAATTAGGTATGTTTCATCTAGCAAAGAGATGGCTAAAAGAGGATATGATGGATGTTATGAAACATTTGAAGGGCTATTTCTGCTCCATATGGTAAAAGTAAGATTAATGAACAGAAGTTACAAGGAGAAGATTGCAATTCTTTTTTAGCACAGTTTTTAATTCATCCAGTGATGAAATGGAACTTACCTAGTTTATTCATGTGGAGGCTGGATGAACACCTACTTGCTAAAGGTATTAGAAAGACCAACCCCAAAGTCAACTTCCCCAAAGGTTTAAGGGACGATGGAAAAGCAATCCAGCTATTGGAGGCCACAGATCATCAAATTCATTTGTAGACACTGCGAGAGACTATTTCCTACCTAAAAAGTAGAGCTTGCCTGGAGTGGAAGGCTCTCCCTGACTCTTGCTATTGGGGGAAAATTAGTCAGAGAATCTAAAAATAGAAGAAAAACTTGAAGAATGGCTCAAAACAATCAGCCAAAATCCTAAGGGAAGGGAGGAGAGAAGGTGGCAAGATAAAGCAAATAACCTTCCAGGAAACAAATTTTACTGGGCTTCTGGAATTGGCAGGAGGACTCTGCAAAAGAATCTTTTCAATGGTCCCCTTAAACTAATGTTTGGTATAGTTTCAACTATGTGGAAGGATTAAGGATCTGGATTCTTTAAAAAAAAAAAACAGGCCGCTTCCTGCTCCAAATGAAGGCAGTAGCTCTGAGAAAGGAAATTAGAAAGAGTTGAGACTATGATGTTACTTACATGCCTTACCTTTATAAGGTTGTTTCTAGTAGGAGAGATAGAACTGAGAGCAGCTGTTGAGGCCTGTAACCCTGTGGTCAAAGATCTAGCTTGTGCCAACAGAATCTCATGCCTTATTGAGACTGCTTGGAGCTTAGAGTGGTAGAAGATGTTCATATGTATTTAACACCTGTATTTAAATGAGCAGTTACACTTAAGCTGAAACAGACTGGCAGACCCAAAGCAGAGACAATTGCCTTAGACAGGCCACAGGAGAAAAGAGGATAATAAGTGACTGTATAGAGTAGAAGCTGATTTCTATAAAATTAGGAACCAGGGATTAATGGATACTTGAACTTTTTTTTTAAATCATTTGCACTATATGGCCTTGCTATTCAAAATGTTGTCCATGGCCCAACAGGGGCAGCACACTTGGGAGTTGGTTAGAAATACAGGATCGCAGGCCCCTCCCCAGATCTGCTAAATATTCTGCATTTTAGGCCAGGCACGGGGGCTCACGCCTGTAATCATAGCACTCTGGGAGGCCAAGGCGGGAACATTGCTTGAGCTCAGGGGTTCGAGACCAGTCTGACCGTCTCTACTTAAAAAAAAAAAAAAAAAAAAATGAAAAAAAAAAATTAGAAAAAATTAGCCGGGCGACTAAAAATTAGCCGAGTGTGGTGGCTTGTGTCTGTGGTCCCAGCTATGCAGGAGGCTGAGGCAGGAGGATCGCTTGAGCCCAGGAGTTTGAAGTTGCTGTGAGCTAGGCTGATGCCACGGCACTCTAGCCCAGGCAATAGAGTGAGACTCTGTCTCAAAAAAAAAAAAAAAAATCTGCATTTTAACAAGTTTTGGGTGATTTACATGCACAGTACAGTTGGAAAAACACTGATGTATGTGGTTTCTTAGTTGAGCTTTTGCCTAGCAAAACTCCCTTTCCCTTCCTCCTGCCTTCTCTCCCTCCCTCCACCTCTCTTGGTTTCCTTGTGAGCTTGCAAACAACTCTCATCATGGCTGATAGCCCTAGCAGCAGTGCTCTTTACCCAGGTAAAGAAAAGAAAAGGGAGGTCAGGTACATATTGTAAAACGCAGGTTTGGGTAGTGGGAAGCCATTGAGTCGGTCTCCACTTGTGCTATCTGTGTAACTTTTGTCAAGCTCATTGATCTTTCTGAGGCTCAGTCTCTTCATCTGTAAAATAAGAGTCATTACAGTATTTACATCATAGTGCTGTTGTGAGGATGAAATGAAGGGAAGGTATGTAGACTTCCTAGCACAGTGCCTGACACATAGTAGGTGCTCAGTATATGGTAGTTGCTATTATGGAAAGTTGTCAGTTTTGAAGAGAAATTAGAAATACTAAAGAACTAAGTCATGACTGTAGCCTTTCAATGTTCGTGTAAGTCTTCCTGGAGAGCTTCCAGAAAGCCCTGTCTACCTCATCCAATTCAGCCTGCTCGACTCCAGTGCCAGCAGCCAAGCTAAAGTATTTCTTCTTCCATTGGATTGTCTTCTTGTTTTTGCTGAATTACCAAGATTCCCTACTTCTTCATTGCAAATGGCCTGTACTTCTTCTAGTACATTAAAGCTAAAAAAAAATTCTTCTGTGGGCTGGCTTGGAAATATAATTCCATTTAGAACATATTTTTTCTCCTATGGAAAAATGCATGTCACCTTCCAAACAATTGACTTCAGCATGAACTTTAAGAACTCGGCTTGTCTGTAAGTCAGAGGCTGCCGTATGTCAACATATAGAGTGGTCACAAAGGGCTAGACACAGCAAGTTCAGAATTCCAGAGGTGTCTGAAAGGCAAATTAGGATGCTACAAGGAGTAGAAAGTAGGGCAGATAGATCAATCTGAGTGCACAGTATCAAGATTTAGAAAGCTAATACAGGAAGGGAGATACACCTCTGGAAGGATATTAAAAATAGCAATAATGACAACACAAACCATTTTTCTATTATATGAGGTCAGGGGGCCCTAATCAGTAGCTTGGGATCTACAAACAATATTGAGGCCTTACAAGCTAACTCTCCCAGATGGTCACCCTCCTCCTGCCCTGCTCTCTGCAGTTCGCCTGGATTCTCAGCTCAGAGAGGAAGACAGTAAGCAGTGTCCTCCCCCACCCCAATACCTATTCACTCCCACACCCCAACAGCCAGCTCCCAGGTTCAGGCAACTTCCCTCTATTCTTAACATCCCTCTTCCCAAAGAGATCAAGGCATCAGGAAAATACAACACAGTTTTTCCTTACAAAAAGGAAGAGAACTCCTGTATTGGGTAAAATGTGATAACTGGTGAGAACAAGTCCCCAGGAGGGAGAGGGCTGGAAAGCTAGTAACAAAGGACCATGAAAAAGCAAAGGACTTTTGTGCCTTCTCACTGAAGTCGTTAGCCAGAAGATCAACTATATCCAGGGGAACTCTGGGTTAACATGGCAGCAAGCTGGCACTGATACCCACCATTTACAAATGCCCATTAAAATATTCATGAAACTCTGCAAAAACACTAAAACTTGTACTAGCTAAGGAAGCTAGGGGAAAAGTAACCACCACTACTAGCAGGGAAGGAATTTCTGCTAGCTGTTATGGGGAGATAGGGTTGGATTGAGGAGCATACTTATGGCCTATATACATTCCACCCTCTAATTCAGAACAGCAAAAGTGCCCAAGAAGGATGGGGAAAGTTTTTGACTCACTTCTACCAACTGTCTTCAGCTTAGCAATACAGAGACTGTACTGATCAGAAAACCAGAATGTTATCCCTTTACTATACAGAAAATATTTTCAGAGGCAACCAGGGTTCTGCTCTACTTCTTCTACCATCAGCTCCTCTATTTTTCTATATGCTTTTGGAGACTACAGCCTCCGGACACCACGGGGCTGGTGATGGTGGGAATGGTGGTTGGGGCCAGAGATTGTTATCAGGAAAAGTTCCAAACATAAGCATGCTTGGGGACATCATACCTGATATATGTAACATGACAAATGGCAGAGTTGGAAAACCCAAAAGATCAGGGACAGAAGACCTCATCTCAGTCCAGTAAAATCAAAAATAATGATAGCAGAGACAACAATAGCAGCAACACTACCAACTGCCACCATTTTCTGTGCAATTATATGCCAGGCACTATATTAAGTACTTTACATGCCATGCATTGTCTCATTTATTCCTCATAGCAAACACAAGTTGTCATTCAAGTTCTGTTTGAAAAGGTCAGGTAACAACATTGACATTTACCATTTATTGAGCTTTTACTATGTGCTAGGCATCCACCATCTCGTTAGGTGAATGTCTGCTAGGCACTAGAAAATGGGCTTGGATAAACACTTTGGCCTTCCCAATTCATCCATCAAGGCTCAGTTCAAGGCATCATCTCTTTCAGGAAGCTTCCTTGACCCTTCCAATCTGAGTTCAGTACATCCACTCTATGTTCCTTCCATTATCACCCTGTGCTTCCTTCTGTCATAACCCTTATCATATATATTGATTGTCTCTTTGCTTGCCTGTGCTCCCACCCCCAAAAAACACACACATACACACACACACACAAACACACAAACACACACCAGACTGTGAGCTCCATAGGAAGACATTGTATTAATAGATATTAGAATGCAATAATATAGGATGGACATGGTGGCTCACCCCTGTAATCCCAGCACTTTGGGAGGCCAAAGCAGGAGGATCACTTGAGACCAGGAGTTCGAGACCAGCCTGGCCAACATAGTGAGATCCCATCTCTATAAAAAATTTAAAAATTAAGGCCGGGCGCGGTGGCTCATGCCTGTAATCCTAGCATTCTGGGAGGCTGCGGTGGGAGGATCGCTTGAGGTCAGGAGTTCGAGACCAGCCTGAGCAAGAGTGAGACCCCGTCTTTACTAAAAATAGAAAAAAAAAGTAGCCAGTCAACTAAAAATAGAAACAAAAAATTAGCGGGGCATGGTGGCTTGTGCCTGTAGTCCCAACCACTCGGGAGCCTGAGGCAGGAGGATCACTTTAGCCCAGGGGTTTGATGTTGCTGTGAGCTAGGTTGACGCCACGGCACTCACTCTAGCCCAGGCAACAAAGCAAGACTCTGTCTCAAAAAAAAAAATTTTAAATTAGCTGGGAGTGGTGTTGCATACCTGTAGTCCCAGCTACTCAGGAGGCTGAAGCAGGAGAATCACTTGAGCCCAGGAGTTCCAGGCTGCAGTGAGTTATGACCACGCCACTGCACTCCAACCTGGGCAACTGAGCAAGATCCCATCTCCAAAAAAAAAAAAAATACATATATGTGTATATATATATATATATATATATATGACCTCCGTGAAACAGTTCTATAAAGAGAGAAGCTGATGGATGCGTTAGTTAGCTTGACTGTGGTAATTATTTCACAATGTATATGTATGTCAAAGCATCACATTGTACACCATAAATATATAGAATTCTTATTTGTCAATTATACTGAAAGTAAGCTGGGGAGAAATAAATAAATAAAAGGAGAACTAAAAAAAGAAAGGAAAGAAAGAAGGAAAAAAAGGAAAGAAAGAAAAAAGAAAGAAAAGAAAGAAACATTTGCTGATCCCTGCCCTAGGAAGATTGTGTGAGGATATGGGCTCTGAGCCCATAGGAACCCAGATGTCCCCAGTCTCCAGGTATGTGGGCTGCTTCCTTAAGCAGCTGACTCTGACATCCCCCATCTGCACCCCTGCAGTCTCTATCAGGAAAGGAGAGTGCACAGTCCCAGGCACCCATCCTATGCTTAATAAAAAGCAGATGTTATGTGGTCTCTTGGACCGGCCACAGGCATTGGGGTTGAGGATCAAGGTGACCTAAGTCTGTGGACCTACTGGTGGGGCCTCAGCAAAGGTGCTTCGTCACCAAAGGGATCACTGCTGCACTGTCTATAGGGAAGGAAAGTGGGCTAAAAGTAGAAGCACCAGGATGTCAACAAGTTACCTGGGGTGGTATTCAAAGCTCTCTGTTCTCTTAAGTTTGTACCACGAACACGCACATCAAAAAAAGGGGGAAGCTGAGATAAAAGTTGTTCTTGGGTGACAGAATCATGGGTAAGTTTTGAGACTTCTTCATACCATCCTGCACCATCAGTTTTCTGAAAGAATGTTGTATTAATTTTATGATAAAAATATTTAATTTAGGCTGGGCGCGGTGGCTCACGCCTGTAATCCTAGCTCTCCGGGAGGCCGAGGCGGGCAGATTGTTTGAGCTCAGGAGTTCGAAACCAGCCTGAGCAAGAGCGAGACCCCGTCTCTACTAAAAATTAGAAAGAAATTAATTGGACAACTAAAAACACATAGAAAAAAAATTAGCCGGGCATGGTGGCGCATGCCTATAGTCTCAGCTACCTGGGAGGCTGAGGCAGGAGGATTGCTTGAGCCCAGGAGTCTGAGGTTGCTGTGAGCTAGGCTGACGCCACAGCACTCTAGCCCAGGCAACACAGTGAGACTCTGTCTCAAAAAAAAAAATTTTTAATTTACATAAGCAAAACAAACTAATTTTTGGCCAATTATAAAATGAGAGATTCTCTCTCCTTCACTCCTTTCCAACACCTAATCCCACCCCCTCCCTTAGGGGTAAGCGCTGTCAACAACTTAGTTGGAATCCTTCCATAGGGGCTCTATTTTATTTTAAGTGACAGAAAAATATGTGAATTCTGAATAGCACAAATCTCAGTTGTAATAGAAGAATGAAAAACCCAATTATAGTCAAATAAATCAGTGTTTAAAGAAAATCAAGGTTTGCTGGCTTTACTGGGGCTGACCTCTTTGAGAGGGTGTGACTTCTTAGGAGTCTGCTTTTCCCTGACAACAGAAGGAGGAGGAGGAAGGAAAAAATTCTAGAAAAACTAGAGATTCTTGAGGACAGGAACCTTATACTATTACTACCACTACTACTACTTTTTTTTTTTTTTTTGAGACAGAGTCTCACTCTGTTGCCAGGGCTAGAGTGCCGTGGCATCAGCCTAGCTCACAGCAACCTCAAACTCCTGGGCTCAAGCGATCCTCCTGCCTCAGCCTCCCAGGTAGCTGGGACTACAGGCACGGCTCAGCCTCCCAGAGTGCTAGGATTACAGGCGTGAGCCACTGCGCCCAGCCTTATTTTTTAAATAATATTATAATGGTAACCATTTATTGAGCTCCATGAGGAAAGAGTAGAGAAAGTGCCCCTGAATGGAGATGAAGAAACCTGACTGAAGTGCATATTCACACACTCTTCTATGCAAATCCCTGTCACTCATACACAGACAGACTCAAAACCTCCCCCCACCACTCACAGGATATCCACACATAGGCAAAGCTCCATATAGAAATATATTCATATTCACAATCACAAAAATTCAAATATCCTGCATATATAGGATCTTACTGCTGTTCTCTTATTAACTCTACCCCATTGAAATCAGTTCCTAGTTAATGTTCTCTTAACACTTGTATATGTTTGTACTGTATTATTTTTGTATATAAAAAACTGAAAGTAAGAAGATTTTAACGTTGAAATCATCTGGGCCAGCTCCCTATCTGAAGAGGTGTCTGTATTATTTGAGACCTGTAATTGTCTATCCTCTACTTGATGGTCCCCAAGGACAACTTTAAAATTTCCCCCAGTTGCCCAGCTCCACATTTGATTTCTCTTTGATCAATCAACAAATATTTATTGAGTATCTACTACGCCCAAGCACTGTGCTAAGAAAGCTTGTGGAAACAACCTGAGTGCCCACTGATGGATGAATGGATAAAGAAATTGTGACATTATATGTATATACACACACAATGAAATACTATTCAGCCCTAAAAAAAGAAAGAAATCCTGTCACATTTTACAACATGGATGAACCTCAAGGACATTTTGCTAAGTGAAATAAGTCAGACACAGAAAGAAAAATACCACATCACACTTATACGTGGCACCTAAAAAAGCTGAATTTATAGAAGCAGAAAGTAGCATGGTGGTTACCAGAGGCGGAGTGGTGGGGGGCATGGGGAGATGTTGGTCAAAGGGTACAAAGCTTCAGTTATGTAGGATGAATAAGTTTTAGACATCTAGTGTACAGCATGGGAACTATAGTTAACAATACTGTATTGTATACTTGAAATTTGCTAAGAGGGTAGATCTTAAATGTTCTCCCCCCACCCACAGACAAAAAGATAATTATGTAAAGAGATGGATATGTTAATTAGTTTGACTGTAATCTATGTTTATGTATATCAAAATGGCATGTTGTATACCTTAAGTGCATACAATTTCAATAAAAAATTAAAACAAAACCAAAAAGTTTGTGGTTGGGAATATTATAGCTCTCAAACCTGGCTATCTATTAGAATATACCCAGGGACTGTTTAAAAACGTAGATTCCTGGTCCCCACCCAAACCTACTGACTCTGAATCTTTGTGGTTGGGGTCTGTTGAATTATGAGCTGAATTGTGAGTTATGCTCACCCTCAAAATTTATATGTTGAAGTCCTAACCCCCAGTACCTACCTCAGAATGTGACTGTATTTAGCGATGGCCTTTGAAGAGATAATTCAGTTAAAATGAGATGATTAGGATGGGCCCTAATGAATATGACTGGTGTCCTTAGAACAAGAGGAAATTTGGACACAAACACATACAGAGAGAAGTCCATGTGAAGACACAAGAAGATGACAAACATCTACAAGCCAAGGAGAGAGGCCTCAGAAGCAACCAACCCTGCTGATACCTTGATCTCGGACTTCTAGCCTCCAGAACTGTGAGAAAAGAAATTTCTACTGTTTAAGCCACCCAGTCTGTGGTACTTTGTTACGGCAGCCCTGGAAAACTAATACAGAGTCCAAAATACCTGAATTTTAAAAATAAGCTTCTCAGGTGATTCTAATGTAGCCATCCTGGTGCCAATCCAAGGCCTGAAGTTTGGTTAAGAGCATGGGTGGGGCTTAGAGTCATACTGACTTAGGGTCAAGTCCCATCTCTTCCACTTGCCAGCCACGTCACCTTGGAAAATAATGCCATGTCTCTGAGAGCTATAAAACAAGGCTGCCTCACAGGCTTGCAAGGAGGAATAAATGGAAAATGGTTGTCAAGCCTTTAGCACAGTGCTTGGCAAATAGTAAAGGCTCATTCATGTTAGCTATTGCTATTCATATTATAAAGGGGTTGGTCTAGAACAGAGACTCTTAAAAATTCAAGGGATAAATGAGCTTAGATGGAAAAATATTACATTTTCATTTTCACCAACTACTAACTGAAGTTTAGATTTGCTTCAATTACAAATGCAGACAACAGATGACAGTAGTATTGGCTGTGCCTATGACTTTGTCATCAATAGAAATCATAAACAGTTTTATGTCACATTATTGTTATTACAGGTATCTTTAAATATTTTTACACTTATCATTACTTTGGTTTTTTTCTGTTTTTTTATTTACATATGAAAAAATGCTCAACTTATGATTACTTTGAAGTTATCATGGTTATCAGAGCTGCGTCAAGATCTTGTTAGTTATTATATTAATAACAAACACTTATATAACTATACCAGCTTCCATCTCTCACATTTTATTCTCCGGTAACACTGAACTGCTTTGTGACCCACACCCGGCCCCCAGCATACACGCTGTTCTCACCTGCAGGCCTCAGTCCACTCTCCTCTCTACCTAAATGGCCCTTCCCTCCTTCCTGAGTTAACCCTTCCTCCACTCTCACAGGACATGCCCCCCTACACCAAGCCTCTAGCATCACTTACCACTTGTACTGTTTTTGTCTGTCTACATATGTTTCTCCGGCTAAACCATGAAGTCTTTGGAGACTTGGGCCATGTCTTATTTACCTCTGAATTCCCCACTAACACTGTACCTGGCACAGGGCAGGGGCAGAGTAAGTGACTGTCGAATGACTCCATCCGATGTGGAGGTATCCCTTCTATTTCCTTTCTGCTCCAGCCAGAAAGCCACCAGCTCTGTCTGGAAATAGAGCTCCCCTCTGCTCTCTGAGTTTATGCAAGAACATTTTGCTGCTTGGAGTCTCTCCATCCAACACAGTATATGTCAGCAAAGCAAGGCTTCACAGAGGGGAGCCAAGGTGGCCCTGGCCCAGTCAGCCTTCCCCGGTGGAGATACGCAATTTGTTAATATAAGCTGGACTTGTATTCAAATACATGGCAGCTCTCTGAACTCTAGCTCTAAACTACCTAGGTTTTTTTTTTTTATATCTCAATTATATTTGCTCTCGATCAGCCTGGATATAGTATGCAAAGCTGTACTGAATTATTAACAGTACTGCTTGAGAGCAAGGACTACAACAAGGGAAATGTCAAGGGGACAAAATCTTGAGTTTAATGGTGCCAAATGCCAAGAAGGAAATACTTCTACCGGGGCCTCATCCCAAGGTTATTCACAAAGATAAGAGAACTCCGGCAAATATAGAAGCAAAAAGGCCCAGCAGTTCTCAAAACACGACTTAAATAAACATTTATGGATCTAATACATTTTGTTATAACATTTAACATAAAATAATTATAAACAAGAAGAAAAATCATAAACACTGTAATTAAAAAACAATTTAGTAGGCTATAAGTCTACACAATGCAGATGAAATTTCATATTCTACTACCTCCTCTGGCTTTTACCCAAGAACATTAAAAAAAAAAGACAAAGAAGAAGAAGAAAAAGAAGAAATAGGGAAATTAACATATCTAAAGTATTGGTTTTTGAGAGAAGAAATAGAGAGTCCTGTGAGAACACAAGGACCGTACTCTGGCCCCCAAAGCCTCTTTCGTTCCTGACCTTGGGATCCTATCAGGAGCCAGGGATGTGGTTTGCTTCTGGCTTTCTGGCGACTACAGCAGAGAGAGGGCTTCACCCCTTCCATTTCCGCCAAATTTGGGGGCCCATATAAGACCCACAGGGCCTTGGGAACAGGAGTTAGCTGGCTGCCCTTTGCTCCTAATCACAGGGCTGATTATGCTTGTGGAACTTAGAGGAAATTTCAAATCTATGAAAGTCCTATCTGCAGGAACTCAGACAAGCAGAGCTCCGCTAGAAAAACAGTGACTCTGGCCCTGATTGGTTGGTGTCCCGGCCTATATCTTGGCCTTGGGGCTCTCTTAGTATAGGGATTCTGCTACTTTTAGAACCAGTGCACCGTTGATTTCATTAGGAGGCACCTCTCTCTCTCTAGTGTTTCCTGGAGCTGGCTCTGTGACGCAGGCAGAGAATGTTCTGTCTTGGACACAAGATGGCAGTAAATACTGCTTTATTTGAATGACCGTGGGCTTCTGAATGAAGCAGCTGAAGAGGGGGTAGGGAGTGCTGGGTGAAATTGAAATCTATTTAAATTTTGCATGAAAACTGAACATAGTGAATATTTTAAATATTTTGCAAGAACCAATAATTATTGAATCCTATACATTTAAAGTATTCCAAGTCTCCGAGTCCCAAGACACCTTGGAAGACTATGGCTTGACCACCCAGTACATCCCCACATCTCGCCAAGGTAGGGTATGACCCAGGCACGAGCCTGCTATCCACACATCTGCCCTCATACTTTACCCCATTTCCAGAGTTAGCATCTCCTCAGAGCCCACAACTCCCCACCGCCTGCACTTTCAGGACACCAAACTGCCGTCCCCAGGACCTCTCAGGCCTATCTCTTGAAAGGGTAAGGACAGATGAAGATCACCTAAGGTGGCAGGTGGGGTTCTGAAAAGAGGGAGGAGAACAATTTTGGGGAAATAGGAGAAGATGAGGGAAGCGAGGGGAAGCTACAATGAGGGAAATGGAGGTGGAAGAAAGAAAACGAGGAGAGAAAAAGAGGAAGGCGGGAATGAGGAAAATAGAGAAAGCGGGGGGTGGGGGGAGAAAAGAAATAGAGAAGGGGAAAAGAGAGAGAATGGGGGAGAAAGTAGAGGAAATGGGTAAAGTGAGGGAAAAAAGGAAAAGAGAAAAAAACAAGGGAAATAGCAGAATGAGTGGGAGCGGAAGATCAGAGAGAAGGAAGGGGAGGGTTGAGAAGAGACAGGGAAGGTGCAGAGCGGAGGGAGCCTCCCGGAGAGCTGGCACCCCAGGAAGCCAGGACGGGGACCGGCTCAGATGGGGTTCGGGGAAGAGAGGAGCGAGCAAGTGGGTGTCGGGGAACAGGGCGCGATGGGTGAAGTGAGAAGAAAGGGATAGAAACCGAGGAGTGTCTGGGCGTGCTTATGCGAGTTTGGCTTAAGGCATTTATCGGGTACTTCTGATGTGTGTGAGGCACTCGGACTCTCCGCACCCGCAACCGCTCTCTTTGAACCCCCACCCCAGCCCCCCAAAAAACGGGCTTATGCACGGCGGCGGTTAAGGCTACAGCGCGACAAGCTGTTGAGAGCGGCTTCTCTCCTGTAGGGGGACCCGTTTGCGGTGCGATTACGGACATTTTGCCCTCCCGCCGAGCTAGAGACCCACGAGGCCGGGCGACTAGGGAGGCGCGGCAGCCCCACAGGGGCCGCTCGCAGATTTCGGGCGGAGGATGCGGCTCGAGAGAGCCTGAGGCCAGGCGCCGGGCGCGCGGACAGGGAGAGCCGGGCCTGCTCCCAGGGGAGCCGGCGAGGGTGCGAGCGGCAGCGTGGGCGCGAGGGTGCGGGCGGGGCGGCGCTGGGGGAGGCAGGACCCAGTCGCTCGAGGCTCGCGCCCGCCGGGGAAGCAACGGAGGAGCGTCCCCCCCACCCCGGCCCCTCTAGGGTGATTTACATGCTGTCACAGCCGGTGCTGACTCCCGGGCGTGCAGCGCGCTCACTCGCTCAGTCGCTCTCAGCTCCTGCCACCGCTCAGCCGGCACAGCCCAGGGGAGCCCGAGAGCCAGAGAGCCTGCGAGCCGGGGAGGGAGGGAGCAAAGAAGGGAGGGAGCGAGGGCGCGCCCCGGCTCTCCCTCTGCCCTGCCGCCCGCCCTTCCTGCCGCCACAGGTCCGCCCTGAGCCCCGCTCACACTTGGGAAACTTGGGACTGCTTTCGGGCCGCGTGTGGCACCTCAGGGGGGCGGCCCCGGCCTCACGAGGAGGGGGAGGAGGAGGAGGAAGAGGAGGAAGTGAGCCCGAAGGATCCGCTCAGAGCTGTTTGTCCAGCTGTTTCTGTTCGCACCCCCAGCACTACAGCCAGAAAGGGGCTGAGCCCAGGGTGGCTGGCTTTAGGCGCTAATTTCCAACTCTTCCCCGCACAGCTTGTCTTTTCCAGGCACCCTGGAGTCCCCTCACACCAATCCGGCGGGCGCGCACCTGCCAGCCGCCCCTGACCTCTCAGGCCAGGAGCCCCCCAAGCCTGAGAAGATGGCCCAGTCCAAGAACGACTGCCGCTCACCTGTCGGCCTCGACTGCTGCAACTGCTGCCTGGACCTGGCCCACCGGAGCGGGCTCCAGCGAGGCAGCAGCGGGGAGAACAACAACCCGGGCAGCCCGACCGTGAGCAACTTTCGGCAGCTGCAGGAGAAGCTGATCTTGGAGAACCTCAATACTGACAAGCTCAACAGCATAATGCGGCAGGATTCGCTGGAGCCAGTGCTGCGGGACCCCTGCTACCTGATCAATGAGGGCATCTGCAACCGCAACATCGACCAGACCATGCTCTCTATCCTGCTCTTCTTCCACAGGTGGGTGGCTGGGCACACGGGTGGCTATGCGTCCCGGCTCATACCAGCCTCTGCTGCACCCTCACCTCTGACAAAAGGGGCAACTAGGAAGTTCAGGAGGGGTACTGGGGAGGTTTGGCTCACGGGGCTGCCATGACTGGACTTTGAGGCTGCCTGGAGTACTGCGGCGCTGAAGGGAGACCTGGCAGGTGCAAGCCCTATTTTTAAGGGTGCCTGCAAAGGTTTTCCAAGGGGGACACTGAGGCCCAGAAGGTGGGCAGACCCCAGATAGTTTGGAGGCAGCTGGCCGTACCCACTCCTCTAATGCATACATTTCCACAGCCCCTTTGCAGATTCTGCCATGGGGTCCCCTCAAGATCCAAGTTACGCCCTTTTCGAAAGCCCATTTCTAAATGTGCAAACTCAGATTGAAACCGCAAGGGTTTTAAAATTACTGAGTGGCCCTGACTGACAGTGAGGGCAAGCAAAATGTCAAGGCAAATTAAGCAGCTGATGGTGGTGTGTGGGAATAAGAAAAATCAAAAAGACCCGTGAGAATTTATTAAGATTCTGGATGGGTGTACCCACCCCCTCCATAGATCACAGCCTTCGATTTCAAATGTAGGTGAAAAGCAACCCCAGAGAGCATCCTAGGACATCTCCTTGAGTGCCTCAAGAACTGTGTGTGACAGGAGGGTGGATGAATCCATGTCACCTCGGGCGTGTGTTGGAGTGCAGGTCAGACTTTCTAGAAATCCTGCTGGGGAGGCAAGGGAACGGGAGGAGAGGGGAGAAACACATGGGAAGACCCAAGGTGGCTGCTGTCGTTGTCTGAAACGCTGTGGTAAGAGCCGTTCTTGAAGAACAGCTGAGACAATTTAGAGGCACTTCAGAAAACCCAGTCGCGGGTTTGGTGTTCTTAGCACCATTGGGACAGGGCACTAGTGTGTGTGTGTGTGTGTGTGTGTGTGTGTGTGTGTGTGTGGGTATGAGGGTGGATTTATTTTTCTCAAGGATGAAGGTTATGTAAGAGAAAGACACTGCCGCTGTGGGAGATCTGGATTGAAGTACAAGTTAAGGCTCTACCTGTCTGTATGAGCCTGAGCAAGTTGTCTGACCTCTCTGGTCTCTCTAAGATTCCTTCTAGCTCTGCGATTATAGATCATGGGCAGGTAGTGTGCCCAGACAAAGTAATAAGAAATTCTGAGCACCCACAAAATATTCGGGTGGCAATGAGGCTCAAATGGGAACTTTTAAAAGCAATCAAGAAAGGCAGGAGCTACCTTCACTTAATACCAAGACCAGGTTTGCCTTCCTTGCCCCAAGACAAATCCACCATCACGCCCACTCACTCCAGCCCCAAGTGGTTCCGGGCAGGACAAACAGGGCTGCTGACTTCGTTAGTGTTATTATAACAAGTTGTATTCCTCAGGCATCTTCAATGCTATTGAAGCCCTTTCCCATCTATTATTTCACTTTGGGCATCAAATTATCTCATTGTCTAAAATAAATCAGGCCACAGACAGAACAGATTTCGAGGAAATCTTCATTTCTGGTGAAAGATTACTCCAAGTGTATTCAGCCCACGGTCACTGAAACCCTGCCGAGCGAAATCCCTAACAGGTTCCTAACCATCCGCCCTTCTCTGTTGGAGAGTGGCAGCGGGGGAGGGATAGCAGAGAAACCTGGAAAGGGCGCTTGTAGCATTTGCATTCTTTCAACTGGGAGCGAAAGGGCCCCTCCAGGCTTTGGTGAAGTGTGAGCCAGCGGTGCTTCCTCTGGGTCTGGGCCTAGGGAGCTCGGACCTGGGTGAGTGAGGTGTGAGGCCGAGAGCCTGAGATCAAAGTGTTCACTTGTGCCACACCTCGGCGTCCTGGTTATTTGGGTTTCTTGGATAGGAAGACCTCTTTTGTCATCTACTCCGCTGACACCAGTTTATTGACGCTTGGTTCTTGGCAAAGCCTGGAAATGCTACAGGGTGGGGATGGGGGGTATTGAAGGCACAGGGTGAGGGAGGAGGGCGAACTGTTAGGAAGGTGTGCCTGTGCAGCACCCTGCCTCCTGGGATCAGAGCAACTCAAGAGTCCAAAACCACTGAGGAGCAAACCAGCAAGCCGTCATGCTTCGCTGAGACTGGGGAGTGATAGGATCCTGTGGTAACAGCCCGATCGTTCTAGCAGGACAAGCATTCACTCACTTTCTTTGAAAACTGGGACCTTACAGATTGGAGATTCTGAATTTAGTTTAGGTTTTGCCCAGAATGATATGCTCATTAGCAAACTATGAGACCATTATTGCTGGTCACGGGGATTCTCCGATGTCTGGGGGTGGACAGCCTTCTTCTCAGTGAACATTTCTTTTCTTACTTCATTGAATTCCCTGGGTCTCTGTCTACATACTTCAGCCATCATTTTTTACTCCTATTCCATTTAA
The DNA here is from genome assembly GCF_000956105.1 of Propithecus coquereli. Lineage (NCBI taxonomy): Eukaryota > Metazoa > Chordata > Mammalia > Primates > Indriidae > Propithecus > Propithecus coquereli. The sequence continues at coordinate 4,911,378 of NW_012134303.1, read as the reverse complement.
TGATTTCACATTTCAGGTTCCTGTTGGGTGTCCTTTTCCTTTGTCTACTTTCAAGGCTGCCTCTCCTGCTGGAGAAGCTACTCTCCCCACCCCTCCTCCTGCAGCCCATTCCTCTGCTTCCAGGGCTCCTATATTATTGGGAAGAAGGGCGGGGCACAGTCTCGATTTATATCTGGTTTGTCTGCTTTTGACCTGTCCCTGGCTCTCAGCTTAGCTCTTGATTTCCTTGGAACACAAGAGTGTAAGCAATTTGAGGGTAGGGTTGTGTTTTCTTCACTTGGTTTTCCCTTGGCTTCTAGTTATGCAGCCAGTACTCAAAGATTTTTTTTGCTTTTTTTTGTTGTTGTTGTTTTGTTTTTTTTTTGAGACAGAGTCTCACTGTGTTGCCCGGGCTAGAGTGCCATGGCGTCATCTTAGCTCACAGCAACCTCAAACTCCTGGGCTCAAGCGATCCTCCTGCCTCAGCCTCCCGAGTAGCTGGGACTACAGGCATGCGCCACCATGCCCGGCTAGTTTTTTCTATATATTTTTAGTTGTCCAATTAATTTCTTTCTATTTTTAGTAGAGACAGGGTTTCGCTCTTGCTCAGGCTGGTTTCGAACTCCTGAGCTCAAACAGTCCGCCCGCCTCAGCCTCCCAGAGAGCGAAGATTACAGGCGTGAGCCACCGCGCCCGGCCGATTTTTTTGTTTTTGGTTGGACAACTACTTAAATGTTGATGTGGTCCCATGTAAAGATTTTACAACTTTAGTCGTGTTTTGGAAAATCTTTATTAAGGTTTAAGTATGGTTTGGCCCTCACATGCAGTAACTCTAATAGCCTGGTAGAAGCCCTGATGGTGGTCAGTACTGTGTATATACATATGAATCAGTGGTAATGAGCATGTAGCTTGTTGGTATGCAAATGGTGCCTCTACTATTGGGGGGGGGGCGTTGAACACCATCTCTCCAATCTTGCGTTCTATAAGTAATAACTATAGTGGATTAATAGCTAACATTTATTGAACATTTACAATGTGTACTAAGCATTCTATCTGCATAATCTCATTTAATATTTACACCAACCTTATGAAATGGGTACTATTACCACTCATTTTTGTTTTATAAAGAAGGAAATCAAGGCTTGAAAAAATTAACCAACTTGCTTAATACCTCACAGTGAAGAACAGAGCCTCACAATGATCTCAGGTGGAGTCTATGAATTGTCTATAAAGAAAGAATTGTTAAGAACACTAAATAACTAAACTAATGCTAAAGAAATTGTTAGAACACTTAATTGTCTATGAATCAGAGGTAAAGGTGGGCCCCAAACCTTTCCAAATAGTCAAAATTTCCTTAATAGATAAGGGGACCAATCATCCCGGTCCTGGGACACAGGACTTTCTGGGGGACAGTCCCAGGGAAACAAGGATGGTTGGTCACCCAATTATTAGGGTGACTCAATTTTGTCATTTGAATATGCTTCTAATACTGGAAAACTTAGGAGGGAGATAGATATATGCTATGCAAACAGGTGAAGTTCCTTACTTAAATGTAGTATATGAAAAAACTTCCTAAGCTGAAATTTGAAGGGCCTTAATTCTCTGACCTGTAAGATGTAGCAAGCTGGAACATGAACTTGGGCAATATTTTGTTGTTGTGATTGTTGTCATTGTAACCTCAAATTTATTTCTAAGATTTTACCCAAAACCCTTTAATCGGCTCTATTCTGCTTTTGACCCCAGAGCATACCTACCCAGTGTGGTCTGAAAGACTTTGGATCTGAGTTCCCGTCCATCTCTAAAAGCCCTAGGATTCTACCTTTAAGCTTCTGACCCGGCACCAACTGGTTCCCACACATAGATTCTCAGAAGATAATAATAATAGTAAACATTTCTAATTGCCTTATGTACGCTAATCCATTTACTGTCCCCTATTGAGCTTATATATAGTAGCAAAAGGAAAGACTACAGATTCAGAGATCAGGTTTTCAAGAATAATTTGCACAAAAAATTATTTGTGCTTCTCTAACTAAGTCTTAGAACCAATAATTTCATAATGTGTATTCCTGGAGCTGGCTTCTGAGCAGGTAGCCACTTACATGGTATGATTTAAGGGGCTGCCTGCTGTAGTGCGTAAATTCATACTACTTAAGATTTAGTTTTCTGTCCATGTACCATCTAAAACTCCTCTCCCATAGCACCAGTGGTATGCGGACCACACCATGAGAAACCCTGAATTAGAGATTGCAACCCTTTGTCAACTAATTTACCATTTGATTTTGAGGATGGAGTTCTTTGCTGTAGAGAGGTTTTGGGTTTCTATGTGGTTAAGCCTGTCATTCTTTGCCTTTGTGATTTTTGCTTTTGGTATCAAGCTTCGAAAGTCCTTCCTTAGCCCCAGGTAATTTAAAATAACTATTTCCTGAGTGCCTAGTGGTATGACAAAGAATAGACACTCTTGGATTAAGGGACATTCTCCGTTAAAAACACAAATGCATTTGCAAACTTAACATTCATGGTTTGGGTACCTCATGGGAACCCAGACATGTAAGAAATTATCTTTTTGCTGAGGCACAGATGTGAATCACATATGCTAGGAGGCTAGAATGAGGGGGTCAGTATTTTCACCAATGAATGAACCTGGTGTCCTATCCAGCACCTACTATTATATATGAGTATATGTGTGTGTGTGAGGTGGGGGGAGAGATGAATTATATATGTATATACTGTATATAATACATTTATATAGTGGTAAAATATATATAATATAAAATTTGCTGCTTTAACCATTTTTAAGTGTACAATTCAGTGGCATTAGGTACATCACAATGTTGTGCAGCCATCACCATTTCCAGAACTTTGTCATCATCCCAAAGAGAAACTCTTTGCCCATTAAACAAGAACTCCTTATTCTTCCATCCCCCTATCCTCCAGTAATCTCTATTTTACTTTCTGTCTCTATGAGTTTGTCTACTCTAGATATTTTATATAAGTGGAATCATACGATAGGTGTTTGGCTTCTTTCACTCAGCATAATGTTTTCAAGGTTCATCCATGTTGTAGCATGTATCAGCACTTCATTCTTTTCTATGGTTGAATAATATTCAATTGTATGAATATACCATATTTTATTTATCCATTCACCTGTCAGTGGAAACTTGGGTTGTTTCCACCTTTTGGCTATTGTGAAGAATGCTCCTATGAACATCGGTGTACAAATATCTGTTTGAGTCCCTGCTTTTAGTTCTTTTGGATATAGTCCTAGGAGTGGCATTGCCCAGCACTCTCTTTCCAACACAATTCTGTGGTCCTCTGCTTACAATCAGTCCACACGTAGTAACTCTCATGAAATGAGCAAATGTCTTGTGTCTTTGAGGACAGTGCTCGCTCCCAGAGTCAGCTGCTGGTGCTAGTGATTACAATGAAAAGAAAGCTAAGAAGTTCAACAACGTGATGGTGCTAGCTGGAAATAGAAGCGATGTGCTTTCAAGATTGAATTCATTAATTGGAGACTGGCAAAAGATTTAGGGTGTATCTCTCATGAATGGCCAAGGTCTAGCATACCTTTTAAAAAAGTAACATGTGACACTATTACTTGTCATTGACTTCTTTGTATGGATTTGTTTATCAGACCTTTGGTCAGGGTGACAGCTCACTGAGAGTAGGGTTATATGGGAATGGGACATGGGAAAGCCAACTTTGGAGAAGAAAGGTAGAGAGATGGGGCCAGAGTCCATGAGAGGCCTAGTTTGGGTGGGCTGCTGCAGCGTGGGGCTCTGGGCAGCCTGAGAGCTCAAGAGATCTGGTTGGAACGTCATGCTCTTAAACAAAGGTGGAAAGAACAGAGCCTGAATTTCATCTACTCCTCAGTTTTGCCGTGAGTGGACCCGTATGAGCCCACACCTCAGAAAATAACCCTTTCCAGGGTGACCTTATTTTCCCTCTTTGCCTGAAGAGAAGGTTAACACTCCTGCTTATATTTGCACTTTCAGATAAACTAACAAACTCTCAATTCCAGATAGAGAGTTGGCTCCTTTCCAGATCAGGTCCTGAAGGCCAGAGAGTCTGGGTAAATGGAGAGGGATGTATCTGGCCAAGGCTGCCAGGATCTTGGGACCCCCTGGTCAATGGAGCTCAGCAGAGTACTTGCCCCTACCTTGTGTGTTGGTTGAGAGGGACGAGATCGGCCATGTCTGCACCTGGTGGTGGCTGTTGCACTATGTTTGTTCATCTCAGTTCTGCTCCTACCTGAACTTTCTGCTCTTATGTAAGGCATCCCTCAAGATAACTGTGAAACCATAATCTGCCATGGCTGGCTGGGTTTACATAACAAATTGGTTGGTGTCGTGCAATAGCCTCTTGAGCCCTGGAGAAACCAATGTGCTGAGTTGGGACTAAAGCTTGGGCCCATTTGGTGGGGCACTTTGTGTGCTCACTGCACTCAAGGGAGAGCATTCCATGACCACAGGGGTCAAAAAGATGAAATTTCCTTTTAGATGAAGAGAGCAATAATGGCCCAGGACATACTGTGCTGTCCCAATGCCTGCAATAATAGAACAAAGGTTAGGGCTTCACTGCCGCACCACAGCTTTGGCAGACAAGGCCCTCCATAGAACCCCATGGGCTAACAGGAACACTGTGAAGGCCAGAAGGCTAGATCCCAGCCTCAGAGCAACCTTGGTTTGAGGAGGAGTCAGGTCAGGCAAAATGGCTTCTGGAGGCCACTGCCTGCCTTGCTGAAATCCAGTTTAACTAGAGTTGGAGTGGGGCTAAGATAGGGTCTGTGAGAGCAGAAAGCAAGCTTTTCCAAATGCTACTCCAGGCAGGAGGGAATTTTATCAGTGGACAAGGCAAGTTGACTTGTACTTTCTAGCTGGAAATCTCTGCCCCAAAGTAGCCATGGCCCTTCTGGAAATGGTGTAATATCCCAGCCAGCACGGGAGACTGAATGGGAAGCTTCCCATTGTGCAGACACTAGCCCAAAGGAAAACAAGAGCTGGAAGCAGGTTTGGTCACTGATGACCCAGGCTCACTATCAGCCTTCCTCTCCTGGGAGCCGCTTTCCTCAAATAGGTCCAGCCTGAAATCGAGCCCCTGCCTATAGACAAAGCACCACAGGGACCTTCCCCATCCTTCCTCGAAGGAAGACTTTACTCACAAAATAGCCTTGAATACTCAGCTCACTTCCTCTCATCTCCTTTTCAGGGAAGATGGAGAGCAGCTGCTCATAGCTTAGGGGTCTGGCCAGGATTCCCGCTCCGTGCTATCTAGGCCAGTGATTGGCTACAGCAATCCCTAAGGAAGAAGTGGGTGAGAAGTGAGAGGAAGGGAAGTGGCTCCAGCGGCTCCTTCCTGGCTTACCCCACTCCAAGACACCTCTCTTTCAGCGGTGCTGTTTAGCCTCACTCCCAGACTAGGCTGGGCCTAGGCCAGCCCGAGGGCCCTGACTCATAACTACTGTAGTGCCTTATGTAACAGAGCCAGGTTACTGAGGCATCAAGCTTCTGCTTGCTCAGTGGCAGGCTTCCCTGGGGCCAGGCATTTGGAAGCCTGCTGGGGGTCCAAGTCGAGCTCGTCATACTTCCCAAGGAAAAGCCTATTCTCCCCAGTGTCAGGCAGGTAGTCTGCTCAGAAGCAAGTGCCAGGCTGCAAAGGTGACCCCCCCTCAGTCTCCACACTCAGCAGTAAATGCAAGCAGACAGGTGAGCTGGAGTAGACTTAGTTGGACTTGAGAAATTTGGGGAGGCAGGAGAAGGAGGAACCTGCTATCACCTGATTAGTGCACTGCTAAAGAAACCGCCTCGCGCATGGAGGGGCCCCAGATCAGTTCTTAGAAGTCCCTCTTCCTTTTGTATCTGCTTGTTGGTTCAGGGATTGTTTGGCAGGAGTGTGGGAAGGAACCCCAGGCCGACCGACACCAGTTGGAAGGATTTACCAGAAGCTGGAGGAGATGTTTAAAGGAAGGCCTTTCGAGAGCCAATTCCTAGTCCATTCTCCATGAAGTCTCAAAGTCCCCAGGCTGGCCTGAATTCCCAATGATTCTCAGCTCTCTTCCTGGCCTATTCAGAAAATCACATTACTGGCTTTGTGCAACTGAGCCCCCGGTGAAGTCAAGATTGCTAGATTCTCTGACATATTTCTCTAATAAGCGAATCTATCTACAACACAGCATATCACCATCAATCTGATATTCCATTGGCTCAAGGGTTGTGACTAAACCAATAGCTCCTCTTTTGTTCCTTTGTCTTTGCCTCAGCCTGTCCCACTGTGTTGCCAGTGGGGAAATGGCTCACAGGCTGAGAGTAGGTGGAGACATTGCTCTCCAGTCCAAGAAAGAGAGAAAGAAACAGGGAAACAAAGTCAAAAGGGTGGCGTAGGAATTATCAGGAGGCATGGTTTGTGTCCAAAGCTGACTCATAAGTCCTTGGACAGGCCCAAGACAAGCCTGCCATCTCAGGGGTCAGAAGAGCTGGGAACCCCTAGGCCCCTAGATCACAGCCAGAATCCAGTGAAAATTGAGGGTCCTGAGGTAGAAGTACAGAATTTCCCTTTTTGGGATTCCTCTCAGGCTTCCAGCCCCTTGCTTTTCTGCTTCTCTCTATTCCCTCTGCTCTTTTGGTTCATAGTTGCATAGTTGCAGTAAAAAAAAAAAAAAAAAAAAAGGAAGGAAAGAAAGAAAAGAAAGAATAAGAACTGCTTAGTTTTAAGGCAACATAATCTGCCTGCCCAGCTATGCAGAGAAATGAATGATGGCAGCACCTCATTCGGCCTTGTAGTAAGCGACCAAGCACTCCAATTAATCAATCCATCATTTATTGACCAAGGGCCTGCTATTTATTGAGCACCGACTGCAGATTTATTGAATGCCTACCCTGCTAAGCACTGTAGAGGACACGGGAGACATCAGAGGCTAGGACCAGGGCCGAGAAGAGCTGAGGGTGTAGCTGGAGGAGTGCAGCAGCTGCATCCAAGGCCAGCGGGGAACAAAGCACTGGCTTGACTAACTGCAGGACCTCTCCTGCTCCTTGAAAGGCCTCAAGCTTACTGCTCCCAGGGTCCACTGGTCTGGAGCTTGGGCGGTGCCAAAGCAAACTAGGAAGGGAGAGTTTCTTTATGGCGGCAGCTTCCAGCAGGGCCTCAAAGAATAGGTTGGCTTTGGCACGGTGGGAAGTAGGTGGTAGGGCTTTCTGGTTGGGAGAGAGGAGGAGAACCTTACTGTTTCAGCAGTGTTCTTGGGTAGGAAGGGGATGGCCTGGGGTGGGAACACTTTTGATTCTTTCTGGGCTAGAACCCAGAGTCACCAAGCTTAAGGAACAAGACAGAAAAGTTCATTCTGTTCCCTCCTCCCCAACCATTGTATCTCTCTGACTCAGGGCAAGCTGGACCCTAGTGCCCCCTCCTCAGGACCCTGGGTTAGCCCTGGCTGGTAGAGGCCTTCAGGGCCTGGGTACAGGAAGGTACCTCCCCCTTGTACCTGGAGAAAAAGCCCATTGGAACCAGGAGGGTTGAGACTGGGGGTGCGGTTGAGGGTGGGCACCAGAGGAGCCTGGGAGCTGTGGCTTCATATCTGTGCATCTCTGGCCTCGGTCTTCATGAGGCCCCTCTGAGGTGGGTAACAGAAGTAGGGGGGAGTCAAGGCGCTTCCATGAGAATATATATGCCATTCGCCCAAGTCTCTCTGGAAAAAAGTTGCTGGTGGCCCTGCAGGGTGTCATTTTAGTCTTGTTTTCACTTTAGGTTGAACCCTGCTTCCCCAGATGCCCTATAAATTGGGGTAGGGGTTGAGAAAGGCAGGAATCCTCAAGCTGACAGGAGGGGAGAGGGATCTGTAGTAGCAAAGGAAACCAGCCTCAAGGTAAACTGGGGAAGGAGGGTGCTGTTTATGGTCAACACTCCATCCTTGCTTTCTGAGGCCCTCTCCCCAGGTTAGTGTCCTGGCCACTCATGCCCATATTTTTTCCCACCAGTGCTCTGGAGAATTCACATTTAAGTTCATGAACAGGTTCAGTCAATAGCACATATTCATTGCACACCTTTCACGTGCAGGGCTTGGTGTTAGGTACGGGGGCTTTAATGGGAAACACACAAAAGGCATGGTCTTGGCCATCATTGACTAGCCAATGGAGTGGGAGAGACAGACATTAACCAGTCACGCTAATGGAAGAGTATACAAAGGATCAGACAAGGCTTCCTGAGGAAGTGATTTTGAGCTAAAGAAATGAATCTCTAATGCTGAAATTCTAATCATCAGACTCAGCCCAAAGGAGACATTTTCAGACAAAGACTTTCTGAAGGACCCCTGAAGTCACACCACATACGTAGTTTTCACACCCCTGGTAATATCTCCAGGCCATGAGTAGCCAGCAGGTCCCAAGGGGGAGGATTGACAACATTCTGACAAGAGGAAGAGATGAGTTTGAAGCCCATGGGGTAACTGGTATTTAATGTCATCCTTTGCTAAAAATAGTCCATGACAGTATGGAAATGTGTAAAGACTGGCCCTGGGGACCAGCGATAAAGTGGGTATAGCCTGTGGGTAGGAAAAGTTGTTTTTGTAAATTATTCACTGTAAAGAAAAAAGAAAGGGAGAGTCGTCTGGATTTTCTTTCCCTTTTCGGGCTTCCTTCTGAGTTATGAATGATTCTCATTGTACAGAGGCAGTGGGGCACAGAGCTTCAGGCTGCGCTCCTTTCTGGGGCCCAAGGTGTAAATTTACTGGGCTGCGAATATCTGAAAAACAGCCTGCGTGTAGAAGGGAAGGGAGACTACACCTCCAGGAAGGGCAAAGAAATAGATCAAGGGGCCCCAAAGAGCTTTCATTTGAGAGAGGTGGTCCCACCACAATGGCAGGGCAGATGATAGCTGAGAGCTCAGCGTGAACAAGGGAATCTGATTGTGAAGGGTCAGGATAAGGCCAACAGAACTTATTTAGCCAACAGGAGGTAAACCTGGGACTTCAGGGACCTTGGGGCAAAGCTAAAGGAACTAAGATTATTGATCTAAGAGATGTTTAAGGGTGGGGTGGAAGGCGGTAGAGAGAGAAGAGAGAGGCTGATCTTTAAATATAAGAAAAGCCACAACTCAGAGATGGTGACTAGCTGTTTCCCAACCACACTAGGAACAGAACAAGAGGAAACAGGCCTATACTATAGCATGAAGAATTGAGATTAGATAGTGGAAAGAACTTCCTGACTACAAGCATTTAGAGAAGCTAGACAAAATTACCAAGGGATGTTATGTGTACTTTATAAATATGGGGAAGATGGTGACAGTAGCAATAGGAACTGAATAAAAGTATGAGAGGGCTGGTTTTATAAGGACCATGGACAGAAGGGGACAGACAGGTAGGAAAAGCAAAGGGGTTAGGAGCAGGTGCTTATAAGGAAAAGGAAAGTGCATACATAAAAGATGAAAGTGTTTTCATGAAAATACTTTCATAATAAAAATATCAATGAAATTTCCATTGAAGGTAAGGCAGTAAAACTAGCACACACTCTCCTGTGACTGGAATAGGGTTGGGGAATGGACTAAGAAGCTTTTAGGACCCCTTCCAGCATTCTTCGGCCCTCTTGTCTCCTGGCTAAATTAGTCTCGATGGGGCAGCCCATATCCCACAGTCTAACAGTTTTGGGGAGCACCCCTATGTTGGGGCATTGGGGTAAGACTGCCCACCCCAGGTACTTGTTGTAGAGGAGGAGGATTTCTCCTTCATGCACACGATGAAGATTAGACACAGGGGATATAGCAGGAAACAACAAACTATGCAGGATCCTTGCCACGGGAAACTTTCAATTTAGTGGTGGAGACAGATATCAAATAGTAATCACACAAATAACAATATCATCACAATTATAATGAAGGAAAAGTGCAAGAAGCCGGGAGAACACAGGCCATGGGGACTTCACCCAGAATTAGAAAATCTGCAAAAGAAAATTCACCTTGTAAAGACCTAGGGCACTGAATGTGCCCCACTGTGAGTGATTCTTACCCAAAAATCAGTAGTAAGGAAAGGCGAAATAATCCCAGTCACTGCTAATGCCCTAAGGTGTGGATTTTGAAAATCCTCTGGCTCACTGAAGCCCCCCGTCGGATAGAAGCAAACCCCCAAGGAAATCTTCTCACTGCCAAGATCAGGCAGCCTTGATTTAGGCAGAGTGATTCTCTTAAGGAGTGTAATGGCCTATCAGCTGAAAGGATCAGGAAGACTTCGAAGAAGAGCTCATCACCTGCCAGATGAACAGGAAGGATGTCAGTGAAGAGAACAAAGAACTAATGTGCAGAAAATTACACTTGAAACTGACCCCCAGAAATGACCATGTCTCCCAAATGCTGTGCCCTCAGTCTCGTCTTTAAATGTGAGAGGCTTTGCTAGTATATTCTATTAATAGTACTAGCTGTAAGGTGTGCCCAGGGCTGTTGAGCAGAACAACTACTGATAGACTCTGTGACCTTGGCAAGTGCAACCACTCTGGACCTCAGTTTCCTCCTCTAGAAATTGGTGGTAATGTGGTTGGGAAAGTTAAGGGAGAGGACACTCCTAGAAAGCGCTGAATATCCCTTCATTGTCATTAGGCAAGTCTTACGTGGTACTAGAACAAAACCTTATCTGGCTTGCCTTGCCTCCCTTTCTCACTAAATCCTTCTCTCACTGACCCCTCCCCTTGCGCTGTCAATCACATACCATTTCCTGCCCAGAGCCAGGTGACACCTGAAACCCAGTCTGGAGAGCTTTTTCCCTGTCAAGGCTTGCTCTCTCAATCTTCTTCATTCACACTCAGGTATAAATGACTGAGAACACTTTTGGTTTCTTCCCTGCTGGGTTGTAGAGAGCTTTGAAATGTTTACCCGGAGATCAAAACCTAACAGAAGCACCAGGGTGCCCTACTGGCATTGTTCGCAAATGTGAAAGGATTTCAGAGGGCAGTGGGGCTGGGGACAGCCTCTCCTTTCCCAGGATTGGTGGCTGGCACCTTCTGCCTCCACATACATCTTAGACAGACACACAGAGTCTCAGAACTGGTAGGAGTTTTCGCAGCCATCCAGTCTGACCCCCTCCCGTTACAGATGAGGAAACTGAGGCCCAATGTGGGGTGGGTACCTGCCCCTAACCAAACGGCCAATTAGTGACCAGCTGGAAAGAGAAACCATGTCTCCTGATTTTCTGATCCAATGGTCTTCCGACTTCTCCTCTCTAGACGGTTGTGCACATCCCATCCCAGTAGGTACACAACCTCTCCATGCCAGGAGACCAGCTTTGGGTACACCTGATGCCAAAAATGGTGTTTTTTTATTTGATTTTATTTAATGGAATTGACCAGTGGTTTGGGTGTTATGAAGCCCCGGCCCTGGAATCCTGCTTCTGCTCAGGCTGGGGCTGCATGCCACAGCCACAGTCATGCAAGGGGGACAGAAAGGCCTGCTGTTCGGGTTGGAAAAGAAATCAGTTGCTGAAACATTGGTCTTTTTGAAAGTTCCAACCACAGGGGCTGGCTGGCAGAGCCGCCGTCTGGGCTCCCCCGGAGGATCCGGCCCTCCCCTTCAGTCTGGGAGTTAGTTTAGGAAGCTGGCCCGGCCTCGGCAGAAGATCCAGAGAGCAGCGCTCACCCCAGGAGCTCCAGCCTTCCCTCAGAGCCTGGGAGCCCCCCGAAGGCACTCAGGGCTGCGAATTTCCTCCCGCCTCCACAGCTGAGCCAGCCCAGGCTGGCCCTGAGGCTCCTTGAGCACTTTTTCTTCTGAGCCTGGAGTTTGCAGTTGCTCCCGCCCTAGCCCGGCAGCTACAGAGAAAGCGGGAGAGAGGGAGAGCGGGCTCAAGTAAGACAGAGGAGGGAACCAACCCCAGCCAGGCAATCCAGGCTTCCCTGGACAGCGGTGACATGAAGGTGGAAAGGCTGGAGGAGCCGCAGCTTGTGGAGGAGCCCCAACTCGGGGAGAACCCAGAGCTCGGGGAGGAGGCACAGTTCCTGGAGGAGCTACAGCTCGAAGTGGTAGAAAGTGGGTCAGATTTAGATCCAGAAGATTTGGGTTCGAGTCCAGACTTTGCCACCAATCTGATGCTTGAGCTTGAGTAAGTAACTCCCTGCCCTTCTATGGGTGGCTTTCCCTACTTAATGAATGGGGGAGGGGAGACACAAGATGGTCTCTAGGGTCTCTTGCAACTCAGATATTCTGGGAGACTGTATTTCTAAAATCTTGAGGTGTGGGGATGGGATGCGTGGGAACTTGAACCCCAAGTTGTTGGACCCCAGAATGTCAGAATGGTGTTGCGGGGGAAGAGGGAGTTCACATAAACAAAACAAAAGAAAAAGAACTAGAAGGTGATAAATGTGTAAGAGTTGTAACCCCAAGAGGGGGTCCAGGCTGAACAGAACATTAGGGTATTAGGGTAGATTTTCAAAACTCAAGGATGATGGGCTAGGAATGGGTTAGTAACGAGAACCAGGGTGTTTGGGGTGTCATTAATGTGCAGTTGCTAATGAGTCCTTCAACCAAATGTCTCCCAGTGACCCCATCATCCCCAAAATGCAAATATTGAATCCAGAATGCATTTCTTGAGTTCTTCACGTGTGAATCTGCAGGAATTGTCAACTGAATTGGGGGCATTTTCAGATGTTGACATCCACATCTAAAAGCAAGTGTAAGATGAGAGACTAGATTGGCCCTCTGTCTCCTCTGTCTTAAAAACTTACTTTCTTCGTAAACTCCTGCTCTTACCAGAACCACTGCTGCATGATTCGATGCAGGTCCCTTTGAGAATCTGACTGCCACTATGTATAGCTACTCTCCCTCCAATAATGCACAGAGGAGTTACCTAAAACCAATCTTCTTGGTGGTCGTTGTTATTTGGTACATTTCGCTGCATTCAGATTCCTTCAAAGTTGATCATCCCTCTCTGGGTTATACTATGAGAGTCTCTAAGCCATAGCAGGTGACATTTCACTAACCAGAGAGCACCTCACCAGGCCAGGCTCCCTATATGGCATATCATCTACAGTGTCTTCTGCCAACCACATACCCACCAGCATCTCCACCGCTGGGCAAACTGTGGTGGTGACAGTGAGTAGAAGAGGAACCTCCCTCCACCTGTCCAGACACCTGCCCACAGCCCTGGTGCCCTCACAACCACACTGCTCCCTCCCTGCTAGGCCTCCTTCTTGCCTCGGTTCATTCTTTCAACAATAATTTCATGGGTGATTTCTGGCCACTCGGTTAACCTTGATCAATTATAGATTCCTAAGATTGGAAGGGATACTAGAATTCCCTCAGGACAATGGTTTTCAAGGAACCCTTAGGGTCCTCCTTGGCAGCTGCAGGAAAGGGAGGGGGAAGGGAGAAAGGGAGGAGAGCTTGGGGGAGGGGAGGAGAGGCAAAGACTAATATGATGGAGGGAAGGGTAGGAGAAGAGTGTTTGGAGGAGGACAAAAAAAGAAAGAGGAGAGGTAGATTTTGCCACCGCCCTCACCAAATAGACACAAAACCTCACCTGGAAGACACAAACAAGGTCAAGAATAAGAATCCACAGGTGTCTTTTAAAGTTTGGAGAGCTTTGGTCCTCACCTGGCTTGATTTTTCCTCAACAGAGGGTTTTCAAACTGGTTCGTTAGTTTTCCACTGAACTAAAAGGTGTCTCCACGTGGGTGGTGGATGTTGGGGGCACTAGGAGCCCAGGGTGCTGGGTGGGCAGAGTTCCTGGCCTCAGCCCCACCTCCCTCAGAGCTTTTCCGCTGCTCCTCTAAGGACTTTGTATCCAGAGAACCTGACAGTTTCCAGATTAGACTGGGGGCTGGGGATAGGAATCAGGGGTGATTATCTGTTTAACAACAACAAAAAAGTTGTAAGCCACCAAAGGACTTTAACTCCCCAGCTGAAACGAGAGTCTCTTCTAAAGCACCCCCAGTGGGTGGACACATCGCCGAGGCTTGAACGTATCTACATAGAAGCTGGTTCCTTGGGTCGGCCCTGATTGTTAGAGAGACCATCTGTTTAGTCAAAATCGGCACACTCCATATCTTTCTTGCCTGCGGAATGCTTTGGCCCCTTCTCTCCTGTTCCCATTACAGGCCTCTTTTGTCTCCTGACCCTGAGGAGCAGGCTCAGGGAGGGGGGTGGTCACCGGCTTCACTTGCCGGGAAAGACCATGTTCCCAACTAGGGGCGCCATGTGCTCCCTGGGGCCTGGGTGAGCTTGGGCTGGACAGGCAGGCTACTGATGTGGGCTTGGGGCACTCCAGCTGATTCAGCCCCTGGGGCTAAGGCAGAGGAAGTCCACTCCACAGAGGGCACTGGCCCGGTTAAGTGAAGTCTAGTGTGGAGTTCCCGGCTGAGAAATAGCTCAAGGGAAGGAACACTTGACCGGGAATAAGGGCCCTGTGTTCTGTTGCAAACCCTAGCCTTGGCTGGGGCTGTCACCTGAAAGGAGAAAAATAATAAGGGCCAGGGCCCTGAGAGGAAGGAGGGAGGGAGCCAGGCTCAGGACGGTATCCTGGCCATTTGGGGCAGTCTGAAGCCCTGCCGGCTTTACATTGGAGAAGGAAATAAAGCCGTGCTTGTTGGCTGCGGGGACCATCTGCATGCACTATACAGAGAGCACTGTTTCCCCAAGTGTGGAAAACATATGCTGGTGGTGTGCAAGAGGATTTTAGGTGGTACATGGACTTTGTTTTTCTATTTTTATAGCTATTTATTTATTTAACATGTATTAGGGGGAAAATGTGGCTAACATATACCCTATGATTTCAAAAATGTTATTTCTAAGGATGAGGCATTTTGTTTCCATTTTTCTGAATTTTTAAAAATTTCAGAATATTATGGGGGTACAAACATTTTGGTTACATGAATTACCTTTGTACAGTTTGAGTCAAAGTTATAAGTGTGTCCATCACCCAGATAGTGTGCACTGTACCCGTTAGGTGTGAATTTACCCATCCCCTCCTCCCCCCTCCCACCTGTTTGATTTCCACTGAATTTTACTACCATATGTACACATGAGTGTTGATCATTTAGTTCCAATTTAATAGTGAGTACATGTGGTGCTTGTTTTTCCATTCTTGCCATACTTCACTTAGAAGGACAGTCTCCAGTTCCATTCAGGTTGTTACAAAAGGTATTAGTTCACCTTTTTTTATGGCTCAGTAATACTCCATAGTATACATATACCACATTTTATTAATCCACTCATGGATTGATGGGCACGTAGGGTGTTTCCGCATCTTTGTGATTGTGAATTGTGCTGCTATAAACATTCGAGTGCAGATGTCTTTTTTATAGAATGTCTTTTGTTCTTTTGGGTAGATGCCCAGTAATGGGGTTGCTGGATCAAATGGTAGATCTACTTGTATCTCTTTAAGGTATCTCCATATTGCTTTCCATAGAGGTTGAACCAGTTTGCAGTCCTACCAACAGTATATAAGTGTTCCTTTATCACCCCACACCAGCATCTGTTGTTTGGGGACTTTCTGATAAAAGCCATTCTCACTGGAGTTAGGCGATATCTCATTGTGGTTTTGATTTGCATTTCACTGATGATAAGAGATGTTGAGCATTTTTTCATGTTTATTGGCTATAGTCTATCTTCTTTTGAAAAGCTTCTGTTCATGTTTTTTGCCCACTTTTTAATGGGGTCATTTGAGGTTTTCTTGCCGATTTGCTTGAGTTCTTTGTAGATTCTGGTTATTAGCCCTTTATCAGATGTATAGGATGCATATATTTTCTCCCATTCTGTATGTTGTCTATTCGCTCTGTTGATTGTTTCCTTGGCTGTACAGAAGCTTTTTAATTTAATCAGGTCCCATTTATTTATTTTTGTTGTTGCCGTGATTGCCTTTGGGTTCTTTTTCATAAATTCTTTGCCTAGGCCAATATCTATAAGAGTTTTTCCAACCTCTTCTAGAATTCTTATAGTTTCATGCCTTAGGTTTAAGTCTGTTATCCATTGTGAATTAATTTTTGTGAGTGGTGAGAGGTGCAGATCCTATTTCAGTCTTCTACATGTGGCTATCCAATTTTCTCAGCATCATTTATTGAATAAGGATTCTTTTCCCCAGTGTATGTTTTTGTCTGCTTTGTCAAAGATCAGATGGCAATCTGAGGATGGTTTTATACCTGGGTTCTCTGTTCTGATCCATTGAACTTTGTCTCTGATCTTGTGCCAGAACCATGCTGTTTTGGTTATTATAGCCTTGTAGTATAGCTTGAGGTCTGGTAAAGTGTGGGATGAGTCATTTTTTAAACAGTGAATCTGCTTAAAGTTAATGTAGAGAAAATATTAAGTGGGTAACAACACTCAGATATGGCAAAAATCTTGAGAGTAGTAGACAAATAACTAGAGCTGAGGACATGCTACTATACTGTGTGTTAGCAGAGGTGGGGCAAGAGAAGCCAGAGGTAAGTATCAGGAGCCATACAGTACGGTTTGAGATCATCTTTTCCATGTGTACCTAACTTGAAGTCCCCCTCTGACGGCCTTATTCCAAGTGTAAGAACAACCTGCTATTTTTATATCCCCGATGTCCTGCTCTGCCCCATGACACTCAACACTCCAGATTAGCAGCAGGCCTTTCCCTTGGTTGAGGGCACTGTCTCTACCATGCTCCAGCAGATGTGGGGAAATAGGTGCTGGAGAGTTGATGGGGCTGTCCTAACCAGCCTCCATTGATTTCCTTTCAGCATTGTTCACGGGCATGTTCAACTCAACTTTAAGGAGGTATTTCTGGGAAGCAAGTCAAGAGGTTACAGTCTTTCTCTGAATGCACAAAGCCACACAAGGACAGGAAATATGTCATTGTGGCAATGTCGCATGGACTTGCGCTGATTTCTGGACAGATTTGGACAAGATTTAGTGGAAAATGTGTACAAAATCAAACTGTACAAGAGGGTTCCCACTTCTGCCAGGATTTTATGATGGGCTCTGTGTAAATATGTTTGGTCCTCTTCCTCCTTCCACTGCCCTGTGATACAGAACATGATCATTAGTCCTGCTTCTTCCCAGGGCTCACGTTGCAGATTTCATGAGGGTGAGCCCTGGAGGGAAGCAGAAAGGAGATGAAAGTTATGGGTCTGGTATCCTGCCTTCTGGCTGGGTTACACCTCAGGAGCCTCATGTGTCTTTCCTATGTTGTTCAGTCCGTTGAACTGTCTTTAGCAGAAGTCTCAAGCAGAGACAGCTGATCTTCAAACACCTCTAAGAAAGGAAATACGACAATGTCCTTTGGTAATATATTCCAGTGTTTAACAACCTCTGCTCTCTGATATTGCTCCCCCTAATTCTGTCCTCCAGCTTTCCTATGCTTATACTTAATATATTTAATATGCTTAAGTGATAATTATGATGTCCCTTGTCAGCCTTCTCTTCCAAATTAGCTAAATCCATTAAAAAAAAACTTTGAACCAGCTCATATTTCTACATCTTTTAGATAGTGTACAAGTTCTCTACTTAGAGATTTCATTCTGTCCTCTGCAATAGCTGAGATTATAGTACAAACACCTTTGCTTTTAGTCAGTCACCCCAATTCCACCTCTGATCAGTGACACACATTTACAAGATTGTAGGTTAAGAAAGGAACAAAATTAACTGGACCGTGGAGGACCCAACTGCCTGCCTTAACCCCCTGAGCTAGCTGTCTTACAGGAAACTGGAGTTGTGTAGAGTTTCGTTAGTGGCTGATGACCATGGAGTAGAGAAGGAAGATGACCTCATAGTTCCTACATGCTTCTTCCCTATTTAGAGTATCCAAGATCATGCTCATTCCTTAATGATACTAAATTGTGTGCTAGCGATTCATTGCAGCCTCTGCCTTTAGTTGCCTACCCACATAGTCCCATTCTTGTATCTGGGTAGAGTCACATTTTTATTATCCCTATATTCATTATCCACATTGTGGATTATCCATAGCAATCACAAAATCCCAGGTTTCCCTCTCCCCACCTTCTAGCTAGTTTCTGAGAACTCAGGGGTGCATGGTCACTTGGACACCAGTCCAAGTAGAGCATAAATAAAACAGGTCTGAGCATGGTTGAATTTCACATGGCTAGGGTAATATAGGACTTGTGGCATATATAATCCAAAATAAAAGATAGTACAGGGGAAAAATCATGGATAGCTAGCTTTGAAATTGCAGGATGGATCTAATTTTTTTTCACAGTTCTGCCTTCCTAATTATTTGGGCTGATATGAAAATGACCTTAGGTCCCTGGAGTGTACAGAAACTTGGAGAAACTGGATGTTAGGAGAAGCTAAGCTGAGACCAAGCATTGCCACTGATGTTTCACAAAGTGGAAAAGCCACCCCGAAACATTCGGCAGCTGTTTTCCAAGCATACAGAAGTAATTTCTGTGTGTCCTTGGACTATGTCATATGTTTGTGTACTAAGTGGATTTGTCCAGGAAGGTGTAAGGTGCCTGCACGCTGGTACCTACTTTGACTTGTGGAGACAGAGCCAGGGAGTTCCCAGGAAATCAGTAGTTCCTTTCTCCCATCTCACCATAGCCCAGTGGTTGTGTCACAATGCCTGGTCTGATCATCTGACCTGTGTGAGTCTGAAGGAGGTGGTGCAATTCATCTGAGGAAAATCACATCTGAGACAGGAAGGGGCACGGCAGCCTCTTCAGCCAAGGATTTATGTATCTGTCACAGGAGGGAAGTGTGAACTGAGAAATGACTCCCAGAAGTGCTAGAATTGGAAGAGGCAGCACTGCTACCTATCACAGTCAGTAGTGTATTCATGGAGAATCTGTGCTACCTCAGGAGGCCAGCATCCTGGCCCTTCCTCCCTTCCTCCCTTCCTCGAGTCCATCCTCCCTCCCTCTCGCCTCTCTGGCTCAGCACACACTTAAGAAAACAGAGGAGAGCTGGCCAGGTGCACTCTGCCAACAGCCAAGCAGTAGGTGAAGGAAGGATAACAGGAGCTTGTGCTGCTCTTTGCCTGGTAGTTAGAGGCCAAGGGGACAGGTCTCAGACCCTTGAGCCAGTCACAGCAGACTTGCAGCTGACACAGTGTCACCATGGCTGGAGCTAGTGGCAACCTGGGTGGATGAGGCTCCTCCAGTTCCTGCAGCCCATAGAGACCAGCGAGCTCACTCAGTTGGGCTCTATCTAGACTTAATTCTAGCTGTTTTTGTGAATTGATCTTTGCATTTTTGCGTGCCATGTGTATCTTGGCTATGGGACCTCTGCTGAACCTGGGACTGAGTCTTTTCTTCATGTCCTTTCTCCTCTGCAAGGCTGCCAGACCAGCTCTCTTGGCAACCTCATTAGGCTCCAGTGGTGTCTCTGGGGAATCTAAGCTGGGCAGCAGTGCTCCATCTTTAGGGCTCTTCCATTCAGATGGCTTTTAACCCCTCCAATGCAAAGGGAACCCAGCTGAAAAGTCAAATCCAGCTGTTTGGGAGCACCCACTCTCTGGTCTGGTGAAGAAAGGCTAGGAGAAAGGCTAGGAGAAAGCCCAAGCCTCCAGGCATGGCTCTTTGTGCTTCCCTTCCCTATTCTGTCTCCAGGGCAGGGACTTATCTAAGGGAGCAAATGCCTTTCCACTCCCTGCCCATGACAAAGAACTAACGTCTGTTTTCACTGGTCCTCTCCTCTGGAAGCAAGGGCTGGGCCACGCCAGGCCTTGAAGCCCAGTAGGAAAAGTAAATGCCACCTAGGATGCAGACTTAGTCCCTTCTTACCAGCACATGGTCTCTGTATCACATGGGAAGAGATGAGTATGAATCCTGGGGAAATGTCTCAGTCTGGAGAGGGGATTGTATCTTCCTCATTGTAAACCTAGTTGCCAAATCAGAACCATTTTCAGCTGGGGTAGAGGAAGCAGGCCCATCTCTCAGAAAACAGTGAACTGGGTAAGATTCGGTTTTGACACTCATTTTTCCCCTAGTTCTCCATCTAGCACAAGCTCCTTCATACTACCTCCTGCAGCTCAGGGCTCTCAACTATAGGATGATAGCTCATGTTCCAGAACTTTCCTGATCCCCTGCCTCTTAACTATAGCCTTCAGGCCTTGCTTCCTGCAAATGCTAATGTGATGCAATGAATCCAGCTAAGGTGTACACAGCTGGTAGTAGCTGAATATGCTCCCCCTCCCAAATCGCCATTGTATTTAAACTTGGGCTTTCAAAAGGAGTCAGCAAAGTGTTGCTCCAAGGAGAGGAGTGGAGCTGAGCTTTTGGGGCTTGGTCCCTCTGACCTTTATCCCCTCAAATCATATCCTGCAGGCAGGCACCTCTCCATCTATGTGTAAGGCCATCCTTGGAGAAGTGTTTGGCTTTGGTAGAGGGAACTGAGAACATCCTGACTAGGTGAAGTCCCCAGGTTAGCCTGCAGAGCAGGTAGCTGAATTCTGCCTAGGCCTCTTGTCTCTTCCCCTGACCATCCAGGCAGGCACTTATGGAAGATGCCGGGGGGAAACTGGAAATCCTCCCTAGTGCATACCTGACTCAGTTGACTTTTTAAATATCTGAGAAGGCAAGAGTGAGGCAATTACTTGTAATAGCAAAACCATCTCGCTTGAAGGGAGGAGCTCTAACCACTTACAGAGCAAGGGTTACAGTCCTTCCGAGGGGTCTGTTGCAAAGCTATTTTTGGCTCATTTGCTCTTCTTTCCTCCTCGAGTTCTGTTCCCCTCTAGGCCTCTCAGGAGCCTCTCTCCCCACCTCCTTCCCGGTGTCTGCGCTCATGCAGCTTACGCAGGGGAAGTAACCTCTAGCCAAGTGATTCTCTCATCCAACACATTTTCCGAGATGGTCCCACTGCTCCCTTCCAGAAGAGCAGGGACAAAGACTGTCTGGGCCGACATAACGACCTCTTCCCCTCCGCCCAAACACAGCGGAATTCCAAATGCTCTCGTTTCCTTCTAGCACAAATGGCTTTTGCTGCTGATCTTCTGCTCTGGGTTACCCATTTCCTGCTCAACCCTGGCACAGCAAATGTGTCTCTGTAGCAGCTACCTCAGGGTAATTTGAGAAGCAGCTCTAGGCCACCACATGTGGAAAAGGAATCAGGGGAAGACACATGTGGAATAAGAATCTCCTAGAGAAAGATGCTGGGCCTTTGTAAATGCCTTTAATAATATAGAAATACCAGCACCGGATGTTTCTAGGATGCCAGCATAATTTACTCGAAGGTGATTTTTTAATTATTATTATATCCTCCTAGTTTCAGCGACTTTAACAAAATCCCTGACACTGTTCCATCTGCCTCGGGGAGTCAGCTACCACCCATCTCCTGGCCACGTGAAAGTCTTGGGCACACATACCCCTATCCAGCTTGGAGCCTCCAATATCTGATCAGTTTCTGCCTAGTCAGTCAGATGTGCCCTGTTGCTGAGCCTGTTTGGGTGGGGAGGATGGGAAAATGGGGCAAGTGCTCCAGGAGAGAGCTGTTCTCAGTTTCCTACATGCCCCCCCTCCCCACAGTCCCCAGCTCTCTCTCCTGGTTCTGCGTCTCCCGTTTCTGGGCACCAGTCCTGGCCAGGCCCGATGCCCCTTGCCTGTGATGCTGGGTCTGCCACCTCACCCGCCACTTCCACCACTCCTCCTCTGCTCAGCCCCTGGGCTGGTGGCAGGTTTCTACCTGCCTGGCCACTAAGGCCCCCCAAAGATGTCTGGCCAATTCCTTCTGGCCTTTTCTGTCTTACTATGCCAGGGATGCTCATTCATGGTGGGGCCACAGGATGGAAGGTGCTGCTTCAGCAGACTCACCCTAGGGAGCAAGTGCTTCCCCCTCAAAGCTAAGTGAGACAGCAGGAGTATTGCTCACGTTCACTATTCACTTGGTCCATGGCTTTGCTTTTACCCATTTCTGCTTCCACATTTTAATTTTGTTTTTATTTAATTTTATTTTCTTTGTGGCAAAATCTCACTCTGTTGCCCAGGCTAGAGTGCAGTGGTGCAGGCATAGCTCACTACAGCATCAAACTCCTGGGCTCGAGTGATCCCCCTGCCTCAACCTCCTGAGTAGCTGGGACTACAGGCGGGTGCCACCACACCCAGCTTGGGTCCACATTTTTAATAGACCTTTCAGCACCAGTTGCCAAAGCTGCAACCCCATTCTAGGGTAACCTGAGAATGCAAGCCTGGGACTCCAGATGAAGCTACCTTGTAGATAAAAAGTGTTGCACCCGACTCTGTCTGCCTTTCTACAGCATTCTCTCACCCTCTCCCCTTCTGTGTGCACTGCACGCCAGCTCCTCCAGCGCCCAGGCTGTGGCTGCCCCCATGGAGCACCAGGTGCCAGAGCTCCTGCTCTACACTCCCGATTCCAGTGTGCTCCAGGGGCAAGTGAAGGGTCCAGCCAGTGGGACCCCATGCCCATCACCCCAACTTCAACTCTAGTAGTTCGGTTTTCATGTGTCTTACATATTGGTTTTTCCATGTGAGATTCTGTTTGAAAGAAAGTGTCCACTATTTCTTTTTTAAAGAACTGCTCTAGGCCTTTCTCTCTCCATATCGGAATTAACCTCCTCCTGTCCTCCTCCCTGTGGCTCTGAGCTCTGCTAGTGGACAGTGAGGGTAATGCTAATCAAACAGCCATCCCGATTCCAGGCTGTCTATAGGCTGGCTGGCAGTGCCTTCACCCAGTTAAGTTGGTGAGGAGAGCAGGCAGGTTGGCACTCTGCTTCTCCCATCACGTGGCTGCCTCCCCACCCATCCTTAATAATAATCCCTCGAATTTGCATAGCACTTGACAGTTTCCAAAGCACTTTCACAGACGTTATCTTATTTGATCCTCTAGCAAGCCTGCGAAGGCCGCCAGGGCAGGGGCTGTTATTTACATTTTACAGACTTGGGAGACTCCCGAGACCATTTAATCATTGGCCTCTCTGAAGAGCTTGCTAAAGGGAACTAGTTGGTGTGAGCTGAAGAGTTGGTTAAAAGGAATAAGAGTTGGAACAAGGGTTATAAAAGGAATGACAGGGGAGGGACATGAAGCAGAAGGGAGGAAGAGCCCACAGCAACTCAGATACACCAGCCCGGTTTGCGGACCATTTCAGAAGCAGTATGGAATTTTGAGAAGGGCCAACCCAAGGAGGCAGAGATTTCCCCTTCTCCAGGACAGTGGCTGCTGGGGCTCCTGAGCCAGCCACTGCCTCCACCTTGTCTCTTCCCCACTCCACAAACCCGATCTTGTCACACAGCTCTCTTGCGGCTCATGGAGCAGAATTTCAAGTCCTAGAATTGGAAAGTCCCACAGAGATCATCTAGTCCAGACCCTCATTTTCCAGGACAGGAAACAGAAACTCAGAGACAGAAAAAGTCTTGCCTAAGGTCATACAGAGAAGTAGAGGCAGAGCTGGATTGAAACCCCTATCTCCCGAGCTGCAGTCCAGAGAGTTTTCTGCTATTAACATGCTGCTGTCTGTGTGTGTGTGTGTGTGTGTGTGTGTGTGTGTAGGGGTGTGTGTGTGTAGGGGTGTGAAGAAGTGGGCAGTGCCTGGAATGTCTGTCTGGTGAACTGCTGTGGCCTGGACCTTGTACCCATACACAATGGCTGGAGGTTAAAGCCATTTATAGGGCCTGGGGTATGATAGGGTGTGAGAAAGACAGGGTTCAGGGTTTCTCTCCCAAGGGGATTCACCCATATAAACTGCTCCAGGTAATTAAGATCCCAGAAGAATTGGCAGCTGCTTGCTGAACAAATTAGACTCTGCCTTTATGGGCATGTTCTGTGCTGGAGATCAGAGGGCCCTCCCTGATGTTTGGTTCATTAGTCATTGTTCCCTGTCAGAGCAAGCACTCAGAAAATTGGATGTCTGGCAACAGCCTGTATTTAGAAATTCAATAGCAAGAGCAGCAACAGCAACAGCCGAGTGTCTGGGACAGTGCTCCATGCACAGTAGGTGCTTGAAAAATGCTTGTTAGCTAACTAATGAACTAAGTAAAGAAAGCCTTTAGTCCTCTGTGCTATTCAGAATGAAACAGTGTCAATAACAGATCTGGTTGCTTTTCAGCTGAGCCACATTCGAACTTTTTTAATGGGCAGGCTGGCGGGACCTGGGTAAAAGCACCCTGGATACTAGGTTTTCTGTGCAGATCACAGTGTCCGCCGCTTAGACATCACACCGCATTTCTCTTAGATAAGATAGATCCACTGCTCCCTCTCAGCTTGCCCATGACTCCCTTCTAGTCAAATCCAAAAGCCTTTTTCCCAGTTCTAGGCATTTTTGGCCAGAACAGAGTAAGCCTGGCAGGGGACAAAATGAGGTCCCAGGGCATGTGTGATGAGGGGAAAGTAAGCAAGCTCCAAGAGGACATACTGGGTGAGTGGGCTTTCAAATCGATTTTTGCTTCTTCACCGTCTTGCCACAGGCCAGCCCTGCCAGGTTAATTTGCACAGGCACTTTCGCATTGTTCTTAAACGTCAGGGAAAGATTTTTGTTTTTGTTTTGTTTTGTTTCTTATACTAAATGTTCTTAGTTCAAAATACCCAGGATTCCTTGTAAAGGTCAGCTAGCATAGCAGGACCAAGAGAATCTTAGAAGCTTTTGGCAGTCACTAAAGGTTACCGCTGGTGTCTTGTCTATAGGCCAAGGGAGTGAACTCTGTGAGGGATTTCAAATGTCCTTGATGGACTTTTCCATCATGCTAAGAACCATTAGAAAAGCTTTCTCCAATTCACCTAGCTGTTCAGTCGCTCCTCCAAACCCAGTCCGCCGAGGAAGGAAGCACAAAGACTTCACTGAGCACAGACTCCTTTTGCCTTTGTTAGGAAGGAGGACGTGTGTGAGTGTGTGTGTCTATAACTCTGTATATATGTCAGGACTTGAGTGTGTATAAGGGGCTTGGGGAGTAATGTGGATGTGTATGCATGTAAATGTCTGCAAAAACCATCTGTTTACATTATATGCAAAAAGGCATGGGAAAAATGTATGGTAAATATGTTGGGGGGAATACCTGTGCTTGTGAAGGGACAGCTGGAAGGGATAGCATCTGGGAGGGCTGGTGTTCTTGTGCGTGAGACATATGTGTGTAACTACATCTGGATTTATCCCCGTTTATTGGACCTGGGAGTCAGGGTAACGAAGGTATATGTGAAGGAGGGATGTGTACGTGCCTGCCTGTGTGTGTACGCGCATATGTGTGTGTGTGTTTGTGTATATGTGTATCTGTTTGTCTGTCTGGTGAGGGTGTATATGTCTGGACTATCCTCAAGTCTTATACCTGCCTGGGAGAACCAACTTGGCCGCTCTTCGCTTTTCACACTCCCAAACCTCTTTAAGCTCTCTGCCTCTGTTTCCTCCTTCTTAGGGAGATATTTTCTGCCATGTGTCCTCTCTTTCTCTGTTTCATGAGAAACAGAGAGAGGCGCCCCCTCTCCCAGGCTGCCTGCAGTCTCTTCCAACAAAGTGAGGGTGACTGACTCCACCGGTGAGAAGGGCGGTGCTCAGTGATTGGGAAACAATCTCCAAGCCAAGGAAATGTCTGCTTAAAGATTATTCTTGGATCAATAGGAATCCTGTGGGTCACCCTTGGACAGATTAACATCATCAAGAAATGTAATATAGATATTCAATCCTAGAATTTTGGTGAATTAATTAAAGCCTTGTTTTTAGTTCTATTGAGAAGGAAAATCATTTATTATCTTTAGTCTGACCCTGTACCTTCAAGAGAACTCTTATTCTGTGAAAATAAGGGCTGAGGTAGGCAATTCACACATACTTGTGAAATCTAAGCAGATTATCTCACCAGTGGCTATAACTGTAATAAACTAAAGTGACCTCAGTTTAAACAAACAGATGTTTGGAGCTGACAATTGAAGTGCAAACATGACCCTAATTAATGACTTGGTTAATAGTAAGTAGTTCACTCTTTAGGGATTTAGCTCAATTCTCAGCCTTTAGCTATAACATATGTCTCCAGGCTACCTTTCTGTTCTTTCTGTTAGAAATTAAAGATTTCTAGCTACTCCGTCTGTGAAGCCACTTGTGAAGCAAGAGAGAAGTACAACCTAGAAACAGTTCTGATTTGAAGAGTATTTTAGGAAAAGTATTCCTAAATACTAAGGGTTCCCATCCATAAATGTGTCTCCACCATCAAAACAGTCCCCTTATATCTTCTCACTGGTAAACCCGTAAACAAGGTATGATGTATGTTAACACTCATTAATGAACAAACACGATATCTAGTTTCAAATGATTTCCTATCAGTAATGCACTCTGGATCCAATATAGTCATATGGCTAGATTCAGGGAGAAGGGCATTTCTGGAAAGGAAACCAGAAAGCCGCCTAAAACCCTGTTGCCAAAGAGATGGATGAAACAGAGTAGAGGATGCTGGGAAATGGAATGTCTAGCTCCTGGGCTTCATGGCTGCTTGGTGTGAGGTACCCCACCCTCATCCCAACTGCTTATTTGTTATTTCATCAAGATGGCACAGGGAGGGGGTGGTTAAGTCAACTGACATGCTGGCTTTGGGTGACCCTTCCTTCAAGAATAGCTCTTTCTTTGCTGCATCGGATACGTCCAGCTGCAGATTTCCGTCATCACTGGATACGCTTGCAGATGAATTCAGAAATTATACTGGCCTCCCCAATTGTTGTTACTGAGTTGAACAAGCACTATTGAGACTATCCTCTTGCCCACACAACTGTACTGGGTGCCACAGGAGGATGGAGGAGGGGAGAAATTAATACCAAAGTCCTGCTTCCCACCCTTTGGGAGCTTTGGGTCAAGTTGAAGAGATGGGAAACACGCACAGAAATCACTGGAAAACAATTATAAAGGTATACATCCATAGAAGCAAAATACCACAAGCCAAAATGTCCTACAAAATGATGGGCTCTGGCATTAGGTGGAATTAGGTGGCAGTTGTAACTGTCTGGAATCTTGCTGCAGAGTGAAAGGTCAGAAAGACCTTGTGCTATCTGTTGTTTGTATACGAGTCTTCAGCAAGAACAAGGAGAATAGAGGTGGTTAGGAGAGGTTCTGCAGCATGTGTGTAAGTATTGAAAGTAGTAGGCATGAGTGTCTTCCGTTCTGAGCTCTTTATTTTATGGATCTTCTCCCAGATATCCAGGCCACTCTATCTCAGAGCACAATGTGTGCTATTTCCACACTGGCTATAGCGAAGGGTTGACAGCTTGCAGTAGCGGAGGGTTGGCCACGTCAGAGAGAGCAGGACAGCAGTACCATTGGCCTCAGCTTGAGCCCCAGCCCGTGGCTTGAGCACAGACCTGGACGATTTAATTTTGGCCTGGGCATACTGGGGTCAGCCTTGTGGACTTTGCCATCTGCCCACGATCTGGCCCCCAAGCTTGCACAAAGTTGAGAAAGCTTTCCATGGCTTATCACCTTCTTGAAGCTGGTAGGCACTCCTATCCAGTTCCTCTTCCATGCTTATTTCAGGCTGCACACTTAGACCTCACCTGGAGTATTACATTTGGGCTGGGAAGGAGCAAGGTGAACTCGAAATCCCAAAAATGTGCTAAAGGCTACATACTTAGGTTTGCCCGCAATTCCCCCTCCCAACCAATGGACAAACTGGGGCTAGGTTTCTACCCACTTCCGGAGCTTGAGTCCTCAGTAGGAAGAACACTCTAGAAAGGGTGAAGGCAGGGAAGAGCAGGGGTCTTCAACCCAGCTCAGGCTTGACATTGAGCCCTGAGTGATGCCCACCTGGCCCAGCATCGCCAGTAAGCGTGTCTATTGACAAGTGAAGGAGTCTAGAGTGCTCCTTGCCCCATACAAGCATCCTGGCCGCCCTCAGCTCACCAGGCTGCACTGCCCACTTTAACTCTGGAGCTGGGTCTACTGTTTCTGGGGCCTGAAGTTTCTGCTTGAGCCTCAGGTTGGTATATCTTCTTTCAACCATAGCCAGGATCCAGAAGTGTTTGGGGAAGTACCCTGACTTCTAGTACCAGTTCTGCTAACCAGCAAATGTCTCTTCCCCTCTGTGGGCCCCAGTTTCCCGACATGTAAGATGAAAGGGTTGGACTAGATGATCCCTAAGGTGCCCTTCTGGCTCCAACGTCCCTCCTGGGAGTCGAAGTGCCCTCCCTTTTTTCATGAGGTAAACACTTTGCGGGGATTGGGGGCGTGGAACAAGGGACGTTTGAGGACTTCCAGTTTGGAAGCTGGTGCAAAGTTCCCAGGCTGTGTTTGTTTTTGTGTCATATTTGCTTCTTTCCAACTGGCTTCTCCCATCACTAAGGGCCAAGGGTGCTTTGGTTTGGGCCACAGGCAGGCGTGGTGGGGCAGCGGGTCAGTGGTTCGGGGCCACCCTGGGAGCCTGGGCCGGAAAGGGGAAGGTCTGTCGCTTCTGCTCCTGCTTCCCGCCGGGCGGGCTGGGGAGGACTTGGCTGACCGGCCCCCTCCCTGGGCAGCACTGCCACGGACCCTGGGAGGCCACCTCCAGCAGCAGGCAGGCAGAGGGCAGGCAGGGCTGCGGGGCTGGCTGCGTGTGGGAACCGGTGCTGTGCTCAGGGCTCCCAAGGAGTGGGGATTTCTGGGGGATGATGTGAAGAGCCCCCGCTGATCCCAGAGTGGGATCGGGTTCCCCTCAGGAATCTGGGAAGCTCTAGGGAGGCCCTGTGGGGGCTGGTCAATGGGGAGCCTGGGGGCGTTTGGTCATTAGGCTGTAAATGAAGGATGGGGGCAGGGGACCCTGTGACATTACACATTCTGTTTCCTCCAAGGGACCCTAGAGGGCTTCAAGTCCTGTTCCTACTTTTATGGAGGAGGGGAAGGCTTCCACAAAGCCATAAGACCAGGGAGTGGAGGGCGGGCTTGTTGTTCGGTGTGATCACGTGACACTGGGACTCCCCCTATTTCCCAGTCCTTTCCAGGGAAGCATTAGTGAGCTGGAAGGAGCCGAGGCGGGGAGAACAGTGGGGATGTGCCACACAGAAGGCAGCGCCAGCCACAACAAACAAGCAAAGCCTGTCAGACACACACACACACACACACACACATGCGCGCGCATGCACACAGCGTCTCACTTACGTGCTCTCTCTCACACACACGCTTACATACATGTGCCCGAAAGTATATTCGGAGACCTCACTGCACAGCCATTCCATGCCCAAGATCGTGGCTCTGTGGCATTGACTTTCTGTGAAGACACTCGTTGGCCCAGCCCACGTCACCTGCTGGTGCAACTTCACTTTGCCCAGGTGTAGGGGAGGAACAAGGTTCCTCGGAAGGGGAGGGGCATTTTCCAAAGCTTAAAAAAAAAAAGAAAGAAAACAAAGCAAGGCTGAAGTCCTCCCACAGGCAGGCTCGTGCTCCGGGTGTGCTTTTGCAGGCCAGAAACTACAGAACTGGGAGTACTGCCAAGTGCTTTATCAAAGGAAACAGCCCGCCCAACAGCTGGAGATGGGCTCCTGCCAGCTGTGTGTGCCTCTCAGTCTCTCCTTCTCCTTTTCTCTCCCCTTCTCCTATCTCCATCCATCCATCTTCTGTAGCCTTGCACTTTGCATTGGGAGAGCCCACGGATGGACTTCCTTGGGCCACGGAGAGTACCCTTGATGCTGAGTAACTGAGCAGATTGCAGCCCCAGCTGGATTGGGGGAGGCAGTTCTTGTGAGGGGCTGTGTTGCCCAGAAGCAGGTCTTCATTGAGCACAGGGCTGCTGGGATGCAGGCACTTCTGCTGCAGCTGGAGCCTTGGGGAGATACGGTCCAGTAGTTCCTCCTTAGTCTCCTTTTCACCCACAGTGGGAGGCAAGTGCCTGGCTGGGCTGTGTGTGTTGGCGGCAACAGGGTGTTTTCCAGCAACCTCAGCAACTTTGCCATCCATATTCATTAATTAGTTAATTAGCTGGATTAATTTCTCTAAGCCTTGGGTTTCCCAGAGGGGGAGGAGACAACGTGGGGGTCGGGGAAAGCTCTGAGGAAAGGTGTTCTTCCCTTCCTGGCTTCCACTGTCAGACACTCAAAGAGAAAGGGCAAGGGGGACCTCCTGTGGCTTCACCCTTTCTCCTGGCCCTCACTCATCTCAGGCTCCCAGTTTGCCAGCTAAAGTGGCCAGCATAGCCCCAAAAGGCTGCTCTGAGCTGCGTTTGTAGAAGCACCCCAATGGAGAACGGTGCCAGTGGGGGCTGCCTGGTTCTGTGAGTGGCAGTGCTGGGCTCCGGGAGCTGAAGGCACCAGCCCCATCCCGGGGGGCAGGGAGCCCACGGACTTCATTCTCTTCCCTAACCACAGCCTGCACCCCTTGCCTCGGTTGTGCCATGGGGATGGCTCAAGGCAAACCTAACACCGGCCCTTGCCAGCCTGGCCATGTCTCAAGGGCAGGGTCCCTGATATATTCATCTCTGTACCCCAATGCCTGCCACGTGTGTCTGGTGAGTTGGACTCTGGGGAAACTCACTTTAAAGCTTAGGTCTTACCAAGCGGGAGACAGTAACTTGGTTTGTGTGTATTCCCTGAGGTTGCCATGTTGAACTTAATCATTCTTTAGCTGAGTTTGACTAAGTGAGTACCGGTGAGATGGCAGCACCATGCGGTTGCTATGGGGGTTACCAAGAGGGCCGGGGCCCCATACGTAGATAATATTAGCTTCTGGCATCTGGCGGGCAATCTGCTGCCCATCCTCCCTCTCTTGTGCACCCCTCTCTCAGCATCACGGTTTTTCTCTCCCAGTCAAGCTTTTGGATCTTCTCCCTTACCCCGTTCTTTCCTTCCCTGAGGCTTCTTCTATACATGGACACATTGATATGCTTAGTTACAAGTGGCCCTGATGTGTAATGAGCACAGGCTTTGAAGCCAGACAGACCTTGGTTTGAATCCCTAGTCACCCACTTTCTATTCCTGGTGTGCCTTGAGGTAAGTTATTTTGCCCCTCTTAGCCTCAGATTCCCCCTCTGCATATTGGGAATGATATGAATAATATCAACCCCGTGGGTTATACCGACCCTGTGGTTTTGGGGAGGGTTAACTGAGATAGCATATATACTGTATATGAAGTGCTTTGAACCATGTTTGGCACAAACTAGGTGCTGAACGACTGTTAGATGCTGGTGTTCATTACTGTCGCCCTGTGTATGCGGTACACGTGATGATTGAGAGTGTCTATCACACGCAGCTGGGCTGATAGGACTATGTAATAAACCATAGACAGACTGCCATAGACCGTGACCAGGACACTTAGAAGACACTTTAGCAGTTCTATTTGTCCAGCCCTGCAGCCACAATCCTTTGTGGAACAAGGTGCAGAAGTTAAGAGCCTGAGGCACAGCTCAACGCCTTATCCCTGAGTCTGTCAGTCTCAGGCAGGGCTTCCCCTCAGGCCATAAGACAGACCAGACTGGCTCTGGGGCATGGGGCCAAATGTCTTCTTGGAAGATCCATGCCCCAGAGCCAGTCTGGTCTGTCTTATGGCCTGAGGGGAAGTCCTGCCTTCCCCTCAACTTCTCTGGACTCTGGCTTCCTGGCTTCCCTCGTGCAAGGTCCTCTTTGTCTCACCTCTCTACCCCGCCCTATGCTCCAACGCACATGCCCTTGCCGCATTTTCCCAAGAGTGTGGTCAACCTTGATTGAGTGTATCTGAAAGGACAAGGCCAGGACATCATGGCCTGTTTATGACCATCTTCCTGAGGGTGTGTGTGCGTGTGTGTGCGTGTATAGAGCCTGCAGCCTTGAGGTGCCAATTCCTCTGCATGTTAAACCTTGTGACATCAAGATTTCTCATTCCTAATCCACATACCGATGGCTCGACCTTCCCTCAGCAGCAGCCTCTGCCGCTAAGCAGTCAGGGGGATGCTGACGTGGGCATTTCCACGATTTGTGCTTGAGGTCTTCACGAATGGAGGTTTGTGGGGCTTGCCCCCTCCAGTTCCCTTGCAGGGGCACTTCCGATGGTTGGCACCAGCAGCATGTCAGCTGCAGGGAGCAAATGGTGTGAGGAAAGAGATTCCAGGTCTTCTTTGGCTATGACTGATTCCTTATTTCCTCTCCTTTCCCAGTTTGGGAGCATTTGTTGCTGTCTGAAGGGCCGGGCAGTGCCAAGACCACAATAAACAGCTTGTCCAGTACACACAAGCTCTTTGGACCCTGAAATGTCAGCTGGCCAACTGGCTCACAGCTAGCCCCTGCTGCGTGCCGTTTGCATCCGGCCCCTACAATGCCACTCAGCACTTGTAGAGCCATGTGTCATAGCAACAAGGCTGGGGGGTTGGGGGCCACAGTGACCTGGCCCCGCTCTGGGAAGCCAAGCCCAGGGGCCACACTTAAGCACCCTGGCAAAAATTACTGCCTTAGGACCCATCTCTGCAGTCTCAGACCAGCAAAGTGGCCTACCCTTCCCCCTCCCCCAACCCAGGCCTGGTCCCACGGGCAACAGACGGCCAGACTCCCTATGCCCCATATGGCTGAACCGCTGACTGGTGGTGAATAGAAACATCTCGCCCAGTGAAAGCTAGTGGGGTGTGGGGCACGCGCCTCCAGGGGGTGCAGACTAAGTACAAAGGGCAAGAGAGGAGAGGGAGCAGCAGCAGGGTCTGGTAGCAGGAGTGCCAGGCCAGGATCCAGGAAACCTGGGCTCTGCTCCCATCCCCTGCCACCAACTCCCTTGGCGTCCTTGAGCAAGATCACCCAGAGAGGGCAGGGTTGGGGGAGCAGGCACAGGGCCAAGACCTTGCCTAGGAGAAGATGAGCTGCGAAATCTTTTTCATGCATTCAGCAGGTGGAGGTGGGGTGTTTAACCAGGAAAACTTTCCATTGAAGAGCCACCTAATTGCCTTTTGAATGCCTTGAATGCATCTTGACCAGCAAGGGAACCAAACTCAGGTGCCCAGGGGACCAATCAGAAAAGAGGGGGCCACTTCTAAAATGTTTGCCCTTTGACTTGGTTGGGAGGCCAACAGGCAGTGATCCCTCCTGCCGGGACTGAGGGCAGACGGCACAGTTGTTCCTTAGCTATGGAAGGCCCTGGGATTATCCTCACTTCTGCCTCTTGCGGCCACCCAGGCCAACTTCTCTGGGATGTGATGTTTGTCCCTGGTCTCAGGAGTTTGTATGGAAAGGGCATCTCCCGTGTTACCACCCCAGGTGCTTGTTGTGCCTCAGTACCCCATTGTCCAGGGACCCACACCACGGCACAAGCTTACTCTCAGGACCCTCCTTCACATCTCGTCCCTGAGCTTCCTCTGCCTGGTAGCAACAAATCTGCTATTTATCTGGCTCTATAGGCTCAGTGGGAACTCACAGGGTGCAACAGTCTTCAATACATAGCACAGAACACAGTCGAGAGAAGCTACCACTGTCTGACACAGAATAGATTCTCAATAAATACTGGTCAAATGAATTCAGGCTAGAATCAACTCACGATACCCTCATATAAATGGCTGCATTTAATGATAGAAATTTCAGGCTCCACAGTAGGACCCATTTGGGGACAGGAAGAAGAAGGCTGTTTGAGACCATGCAAAAAACAGCATGGGGGCAGCCACCCTCTGTGTGCGTGGAGGGAAGGTAGGACATATCCATGGTGTTGCGGGGGGGATGTCTGGGAAACGGGCCAACATCCACTCCAGTCTGAGAGCCTCAGACACTTTCCAGTGCAGGAAGGCCCCATGGTGGTGTCTAATTGGTTTTCTCGTTGTTCTCTTACTTACTCAAGGCTCAGTGTGGCAAAGTTGGGGCAGGGCAGAGCTTCCAGAATCTCTTCTGGAGCTTTGGGCAGCTCTTGGTTATTTCCAACCAGGTGCCACTTGCCAGAGAGGGCCTTGGATCTGAATAGCATTGCCTGAGGGAACCGGAAGGGCCTTGGCCAGGGTCTTCACAAGTCACTCATACCTCAGCATGCCCCCTGTGCCCCATTGGTTCAGGGGCTCTCGGAGCTGTGTTCTGGTCTTTACAGCTTCCCTTGCCAGATTCCTGTGTTGTCTGTGCCTTCACAGCATGGTGGTGAAAAAGAGCAGCCCAGGAGGAAAAAACAAACAGAGGAA
Source organism: Propithecus coquereli (assembly GCF_000956105.1). NCBI lineage: Eukaryota > Metazoa > Chordata > Mammalia > Primates > Indriidae > Propithecus > Propithecus coquereli. The sequence goes on along the minus strand of NW_012134303.1, from coordinate 4,877,527 downwards.
AGGTCTTCGGGTCTGTTGACATTATAAATGCTATTGATTTTACAAGATTTTTCCATTGGGAGGACAGGGAGCTGACCTCATTTTGCAGCCAGCTCCGGGCTTTGACGCCATTGTCTAGGCCATGAACCGAGAATCCGAGAGGCAATGGCTTTATCTCAACACATACTTGATAGTCACCACTCTCGGCAAGGCCAAGCTGGGCCTCTGGGATGGGATGTGGGAGGATGTGGGTGGTTCCAGGCCTCTCTGCTCCTTCTACCTTTTCCCAGGGCCATTGCATGACCGTGGGCCCAAGCACCCTCAGATCTTGTTGGACTTGGACATCAGCAGAAAAGGGCTTTTCAAGCAAGAAGGACCATAGAAATAAAGATCAGATAGGAAGAGGGTGGTTGAAAGAACACTGAACTAATTGTTGGTGATGTGGGCTTGCATCCCCTGTGCCACTAATTAGCTGTCTGATTTCACGCAATCTGTTTCCCCTCTCCTGGTCTCAGTTTCCTCATCTGTTAAGTGATAGGTAGAGGACCCTTCCAGCTCTAAAGTCCAGCAGGCTTGTGAAAGATACAGAAGGTAGGAAGGAGGAGAATGTCAAGAAAAGAGGAAGGGATAAGAACTAAAAATTCCAGGACAGTACAGAAGGGGAAAACTGGGAGAGAAGGAGAGGTGTGCTGCATTGTGGTGTAGTGGGAGTAGCCCCAAGTGGAGACCGTTCCCATCACTAGAGCTGTCTGACCTTCGCCAGGTCACTTCCCCCCTTTGTACCTCATTCAAGTGGGAGGAATGAGTTAGCCCCCTGCCAGTCAGGCTGCTTTGTTGTTGGGAAAACTAGATCTACACATGCCAAACAATCAGGGAATAGATTCAGTGCTCAGTGGTGTGACATGGACAACAGGTGCATTTGGATAAGGGAAGGGTGATGGTGGCTGGTGGGCTAAGGCCTTGCCTAAAGGGCAAGGGAGCAGAGTAAAGAGCAGAGGCTGCAGGGTTAGACAGACCTGGATGGAGGATTGGCTCTGTCCCTACCTGGCTGTGTGACTCTGGGCAAGTCATTTTTTCTACCCAAATTTCAGTTTCCTCACCCATAAAAGGAAGGAATTGAACTAGTTGATCTTCAAAGCTCCTTTCATCTCTCTGAATATATGAGAAAACAAAACACAACAAAAAGAAGCCAGAGATGCCAAGTAAGCCAAAGGGCAGAATTGTGCATTCAAGGAAGAAGCCAGCTGGTGTGGGTCAGGCACTTATGCCAGGAGTGAAGAAAATGACATTCTCAGAGCACTAGTGGGCCATGGTGGGGGTGGGTGGTGCTGAGGAGAGGAAGCACATGGGGAAGGAAAAGGCAAGGCAAGGTCATGTCAAAGGAGTGATTGGAAAGGACATTCATGCATGTTCAGTGAGAGAAACTTGGTTACCTCCGAGTATGCTGGGGAGAAGCCACTACCTGGCATGGAGGTCTTAACATGGGTCTCAGAATCAGATGCTGAAAGTGATAGTGAGTGCTTGCAGCAGACTAACCAAAGGGTGAACCGCCAGCAGGAAGTGGGGAGCTGGAACACTTTCAAATTGGCGGGCCTCCTTCCACCGGGGGAGAGTGAGGTCAAAGGCCCACCACTAATCTTTGATACTCTGGGATTTTATACATCACTGATCCCTGCCCAGGTGCATAGATAGAGTCTGAACAGGTGTGGAAACTGAGGCCCTGGGGTCACATGATAATTTCACAGCAGGGCCAGGAGCAAAGTTGGTCTTTCTCCTAATTCAGAGCCCAGTACTCATGTGTGACTCCTGCCCCATGTGTTAGATGCTCTTGAACAAATCCCTAACTGGAATGTTGGGCTCTTTGGAGGAAAAAAGAGTGAAGAAAAACCATTTCCAGATAATCGAGGCTCTAAGGGCCTTGGGAGGCTCAACTGTGCTGGATGGTGCCTGGTGGGCAGCGACGGGGCCCGTGCTTGGGCAGGAGCAGTGAGGGCTGGATAAGGGTGAAGAATGTGGGTTTTAGAGTCAACTGGATCCTCAAATCTCAGCTCCAGCAATGTGACCTTGGGCTGGTCACAACCTCCCTGAGTTTCTGCTTCCTCATCTGTCATCTGCAAAAAAAAAAAAAAAATATTTTACATAGGGTTGTGTGAACAATAAATGAAATAATGCATGAAAAGTGCTTGGCACAGTGCCTGGTACATAATAAGCTCTCAATAAGTAGTAGCTATTATTATTGTTATTACTCTTACTGTTACTGGTAATAAATGAGATAATCTGCGATCTTTCTTGCCAATCTCCCACTTCCCTCTTTACTCCCTTGCTTCGGAGTCCTGCCACATGTTCAGCTGCTGAGTTTTGGGCTTCCGAGACCACCTTGTTCACCTCCAGGACGGGACCAGCTTTTCCAGATGGCCTGTCCAAAGAGTCCCTCCCCCTCCCAACATGCCTGCCAACATGGGGCCCCAGCAACGGGCAGAGGGAGGGAGATAGAGACAGGTGGCAGGGGCCAGCAAAATGAGGCCATGCATTGCCACCCTGTCACCAGTTCCCTGGCAAGGTCTAGCAAGGTCACCTTTTGCTTCCAATTTCCTTCTTTGGGGAGAGTAGGGTTGAAACACAGCCCGGAGGGAGCATTTGGATGAGAGCAAAGGCTTTGCCCCCACAATTTGGAAGAGACACTCTCTCCAGTATTTTTCAGACCAAGAGACATTCCAGCCAAGGGCAATATCATCACCTTGTACATGAGCAGAGCTATTAGATCCATGCTGTGCTGTGGTGGGCTTCGTTCTCCAGCCTCTAGCAGCCCTCGATTCTGGGGAGGGAAGCCCAGGTTTCTTCAGGTGAGAAGACTCCTGGGTGTGGCCCTGCAGAGAGAGCTGATTGCTTGCACTGGGAAATTGAGAGGGTGCCCCAAACTGCTCCTGAGCCTCTCATCCCTGGGGCAGAGGTGGGGCCATCAGAGAAACTCAGTGGCACTAGGCCAGGGAGGACTGCAATCACATTCTAGCGTGCAGGTCCTAGAGATGAAACAGCCCAGCCCATTCTCTGGGTTGAGAGGTGAAGGGGAAAATGGGTGGGAAGAGCAGCTGGGCAGGGCCTGTCGAACCTAGAGGTGGGGCAGGCAATTGTCTATCTGGCAAGATTTCAGGGGCCCCAAAGCAGACTCCACCCCAAACATCTTCCCCAGCACATGTAACCAAACAATGGTGTGTTTCTTGAGCACATGCTGGGTGTTCCGCATTGTGCTCAGCCTCTGTAGCAAATTGTCAAGTTCAGTCATTACCCCCCAGAGTCCCTTCCTTTTTAAAGCTTTGATGGGGAGGGCCTGAGGTCAGGGCTGAGAAAGCAGGGTCATTCTGCACAGCATGGAGAGGGACAGAGCAGGCAAGAGGCCCTTCTCGGCTGGTGAAGGAAGGCCTGAGGGTGACAGGATGGGTGGTGAGGGGGACGAGGGTGGAGCAGGAGATGTTCTTAAAGCAGGGTGGAGGTGCACAGGAGACCAAATGTGGCTAAAGGCCAAGCCCTGGGGGAGAGACAGAAGTTGGAAGAGAGGAAAGGCGCAGGCCTAAGGTGCCCTGACAGTTTTTTTGAGAAGACAGCTCTACCAAGTAACCTGAATGAATCCTTCAAGCATGGGGGGGTTCGGGGGGCATAATAATCCCTGATATTTCTCCAGGGCCTTGCCCTGTAGAAAGTGCGGTCACACACTCTTGCTCTTGCTCTCTCGCCCTTCTTTTCACTTTCTCTCTGTTATACGTGTGCCCACACGTGTGAGCACATGCACGTGCACACACACGGTCTCTAACTTTCATAAAAGTTCTGCCAAGGTGGGTAGGGTGGGGATAATCACTCCCATTTGACAGATGAAGAAACTGAGACCCATAGAATTGAAGTGATATGCCCAGCGTTCCACACACTGGCAGAGATGGGACCAGAACTTCAGTCTCCCAACTCGCAGGGCAGCGAATGCCAGAATTTGCCTAATGAGTGCAGGGCAGGTAACCATCTCCACAGTGTTATTTCAAGAATTCTGGGAAGGACCCGCCTGCCCCATAAATCTCTCTCTCTCCCCACTCACTAATACCTGAAATTTCACTTTTGAAAATTCATTCTTTCAGATCGGAACTGTGGCCCCTGTTGTGACGTGAAAGGATGTGGGGGAAGGAAAGAGTAGGGAGGGCAAAAGACAACATCTCAGCACATCAGAATAATGTCTGGGAGTGTCCCTAGGAGAGGGCATGGGCGATGGAGTGGGGTGGAGTAGGGCAGGGGGTGTGTTCAGCAGGGAGGGAGGCCCTTTTGCATAAGGAGGGGAGGAGCTGTGTCAGAGTGTGAATGCGGCTTGCAGCCGGCCGCACTGGGAAGGGGGCAAGTCTGCCCAGAAGCCAGCCTGGCCTCCCAGAGCTCTAATGGGTGACTGCACTGAGCCTTGGACAGAGGTTGGGGGAGGACTTGGACTTCCATGTAGCTCTGGAAGAGGGGGAGGGGCAGAGGGGAAGGCAGTGGAGAGGTGGCTGGACAAGGAAGCAGGCTGGCCTAAGAAGCTGGAATCGTGGAGGGGCAGGGTGGGGTGGGGGGAGCTATTCAGGGAGCTAGCCTGGAGCCAGGGGCCAGTCCCAAGGGGGTGAGCAGAGGCTTGAGAGCTCTGGGCCCCATTCCAGCTCCTGACCTTGAGTCACCATGCAACTCGGCACTTTTCCTACCTCAGCCCAGGCACCCATCAGGTCTCTGTTATGTCGGTTTCCCACAGAAAAGAGTGTAAAAGTTATTCCCCTGGCTCCTCCTTCTGATCCACCCTGCCCTTCCTACAGCCCTCTCCCTCCCCACCCCCCAATCCACCATCCTGCAAGCCTCTTGTGCCTCATGGAGGCTCTTGATTGCTGCCTTTAGTCCCAGATCTGCTCCTCTGAGCACAGGCCACCCCTGACGCTGCAGACACGTCTTGGTTCCGAAAGCAAGGGCCTGAAGGTCTCACTAGCCCTTGGCCTAGACCTCTTAACTCAGAAGTAGACCTGTAAATAGTTGCATCTGAGATCAAGGCTGAGACTACTAGAACTGGCAGCAACCTTAGAAGTCACTTTTGCCATTCGCTCATTCATTCAGTTATTCCACTTGTTGAGCACACACTGTGCCAGCCATTGTTGTAGGCAGTTGGGATATAGCCCCTGGCCTCATGGAGCTCCCAGTCTAAATAGGGGTATCATTCATCAAGTAAGCACACAAATAAATATAAATGTACAACCCCAACCCTCTCATTTTACATTTAGGGGAAACTGGGGCCCAGAATGGTTACAGGAATTTTCAAGGTTGTTCCCGTAGTCAGGGGCAAAACCAGGCCAGAACTGAGTTTTCCTGACTACTATTCCAGTATTCTTTCCACCATGTTCTGGAAAGAATACAGCACAAGTGTGAGAGCATAGTATTTATCCCTATACATAGAGCCAACCTTACCTAGAGTCAGAGTAGAATGTGGCCTAGTTGGCAAGATTTGAAGATCATTGATAAGCAATCCCCCCCTGCCCCGCTTCTGCCTCCTCCCAGCTTGTTCTCCACCGCCCCCCCGCATAACAAAAACCATAGCATTGTACTTTGGGAGGCTGAGGCGGGATGACTGACTGCTTGAGACTAGGAGTTCGAGCCCAGGAGTTCAAGATCAGCCTGAGCAAGAGTGAGACCCCATCTCTACAACAAAATAGAAGAATTAGCCGGACGTGGTTGTGTGCACCTGTAGTCCCGGCTTCTTGGGAGGCTGAGGCAGGAGGAACGCTTAAGCCCAGGAGTTTGAGGTTGCTGTGAGCTATGATGACGACACTGCACTCTAGCCTGGGTGATAGAGTGAGACTCTGTCTCTAAAAGAAGAAAAAATTATAGCATTGATTAAAGATTAAAGCCCCTGTGATCTGACTGAGGAAAACCTGTTAAGCCATTATCTGCCATTTACACAAACAAAGTTCTTCAATTTGTCCTTTAGGACTGGCCCAAAGACCAGGTATGTTTCACTTTCTGGAAGGAGAATGGGAGTCTCCCTTAATGAGGGCATTGCTAGGGAGGGCAGTCCCCCTCCCACACCCTGTAGCCATGGGCCCCATGAAACTCCAGGCAGCAGGAGGGCACAGGTGGCCTGAGGGGACAGGCAGGAGGAATGTCCCTGAAAAGGAAGCAGGAAGGCTCTGAAGACAGACTCCTACTTCACAGTTTAGCCCTGGGGGCCAGCCCTGCACAGACACCATGATCGCTGACATTTTGTTTCAAAATACATGTTTACATTTGGTCTTTCCTTATACTGAATTATACTGAATCTTTTGTCCCTTCCCCAGCCTGGTGTCTGGGTAGTTTATACTTACTTGCGCCTACTGAGTGGCCTTCGCTAGGAACGGTCAAGCAGCTGCCCTTAAACACTGTGCTGGTCCCTGAATTGAAACGCAGATCCATGCCATCCTGGCATTCTAGGTGTGGCTCACTTTTCCAGGGAATTAATTTCCTTGGGAGTCCTTCAGTCAATAGAAAGAGCCAGCCCCTGCCCAAGAGCTTCCCCACCCTGACCCTGATAAGGACCCTTTTTGGATTCCCCTGCAGCTGTGACAAAGGGACTTTAGTGGGAAAGGGACACTGGAGCAAGTTCCAGTTGGTGCCTGGAATGCAGTTGTGCCTGGACCCCTCAAAACAAAGCGCAGTCCCCAGCTAGAGACAGCCCAGCACTTTAGAATCACAGACCAGGGGTTCTTATTTGACCTCTGCCACTTACTAGCTGTGCAACCCCAGGCGAGTTATTTAACCTCTCTGAGCCTCAGTTCCCTCATCTGCAAAACAGGCCTAGTCATAATATAATACCAACTCCTGAGACTGCTGACAAGATTCAAAAGGCTAATGTATCTAATGTTCTTAGCACAGTGCCCACTAAGTAATCAGTGCATGGGAGCTGCTGATGTTATTATTTGGACCAGATGAGGCTTTGAGATCTCCCAGTGGTAGGTCAAGACCTAACAGCTGTCCATCCCTGCCCTCTTGTTAAATTGAGATTTTCATACGTCAGGTTTGCTTAAAGCAAGGCCCACCTGCAGGGCATTCCCTGCACTGGTGATTCATGGGTGGGATGCATTCCACCCACCTATTTTAAGCTGCTCTACATTTTCTTCCCCCTGACATGGATGTGTTTACACAGGGGAGGACGGTCCCAGTCAAAACAAGATGAAAATACACTGCTGGCTGGGAGCCCCAGGCTAACTGGTTTCAGGTCCTCTCCCAGCTGTCAACGCCTCACAGCAGGGCCATGGGGATGGGGGGAGTGCCCAGCCCTACTCCCCTGTCTTCCTCTATCGGCCCAGCTCTGCCTGGCGTCAGGCAGTTGGCCATCACTTAGTCAAGCTAGAGGGAGCCCAGGGCTGAGGTTTTTCTAGAGTTTCACAAGGGCAAGAAGGAGGGGTGATGAGGGGCAAGGGCCACACTGGCCAGCTCTAGTGCGAGTATTATGTCTGCTGCTAGAGCTGCCTGGTGCTCAGGCAGAGAAGGCCACTGCCAGTAGAGAGTGGCAGAAAATGGCCAAAGAATGCCCAGAATCTCTCCCACTAGACACTCCTTTGAGTTAACAGAAGGCTCTTGGTAAAAAGAAATTACTGCAGGGAAGGGGAATCCATCAACCCCTATCAGCCATCGACTCTGCCTGGGGGTCAATTTCTCTGCTGCGCCACCTTATAAATGAGGCAGCAGAGTTGGAGAAGGATGTATCCAGGGGGCATGTTTTGATGAACAAGCAAACGGGATCTCCTAGACGGGGAGCACTGAAGATAAACGTTCCCAATATGCCCAAGGCAGCTTGCTCCTCACAGCATCTTCATAACAGCTTGCTTTTATTTACCAAGAAGAAAAGGAGAAAACAATCTCCTTTGCCATAAACTCTACGACTCTTACAGCTGCCCACTCAGAGGCAATTTGGTTTCTTGCCAGCGGGTGTTGAATATTTGAGCACATCTGCCTGTGCCCTGAAAGCCCAAGGCCACCAGGTAACCAGGACCCGTTGTGATGCCCCACCCTTAGCAGCACCCCACCAGTCCACACTTAGTCCGCCTGGGCCACTTCTACCAGAAGCCCCACTATTCGGACCAAGCTGAGCCAGGTTACCACATTCCTCCCCTGAGAAAACTAAACAGTTCCCCGTCTGAGAAAGACTTTTCATTTGAACAGGGTACCTCAAGACTTCAAATCCAAGGTTGATATTAACGATGAGAATTGCCTTTAACTTGGCCAGTGTTGGGGTATTTTTAGTCTGGACGGGAGTGTTTTTTTTGTCCCCCACCCCCACCCCCATCGTTCCAGTTATATGGCTGTCACTTACTCAGAGAATCAGGCCTGCTAGCCCTAAATCCCTCTTTGATATTGGTGCCAGCTGAGACTTGGCTGTCCTGCTCCTGGGCTTCACCACTCTCTACTGCTCCCTGTGGGTGACCGATTCCCAACTGACCTAGCCCCTTTAGCTAAAGATGGAAACTGACCAAAGTCCCAGCGTTAATGCAGAACGCGGAGCACGCACATGGATGAGTTATCCCTTTTATTTAAGAGGTTGGGCCTTGTTTCCAGGTCATTAGTGGCCACTTACTCAATTACACAGTGTTTGGGTTTCCCAAGTATGTTTGATTTTCACAGGCCTTTTGTGTTTCTAACTGCAGAGTTTCTCTCAGACAACGATTTGTCCCCAAATTAAAATGTTAACAGAGGCTAATTCATGAATTTGCCCGTAGTTCTTCTCCACTGAAGCCATTAGCAAAGACCTAACACTTAGCCAACCCTTTTCTTTCTTTTTTGATTAAGTATGTATTTACCACATTCATACTGTGTGCCAGGCACTGACTGGTCCAAGCCCCGGGCATACAGTGGTGAATAAGAAAAGCCCCTGCCCTCACAAGGCTTAGATTCTAGTCTAGGAGGCTAATTGATGGTCGCTTGAGACCTTGCACTGCACATTTGCAGTCATGGTCCTATCGGGCTGTGCCTTCAGTCCCGCCAGAAAGAATTACAGGTCCTGCTGATTACTGATTGTATCATCGGAGAGGCTGTCAAGGTCAAAATGTTGTGCAAGTTAGGAATGCTACGTACAGGGAAAGATTGCTAAGAAAGACCTTCGGGAGAATAATTTAAATATGGATTGCACTTTAACGTGAACTCCTCAAACTACCCCACTCTGCATAAGCAGTATAGATAACGTGTGAAACCATGGGAACAAAAATTGCAACTGGACAGAAGGTTAAAAACACTACACTTTGAAACAGCGTTGAAAGGGCTACTCATTTGGGGAGCATTTTGCCAGCCTTGTTTGGGGAACAGGGCCCTTATAGAGTATGTCACATTCACGTGGCCGTTTTTTTACTCTCCAAAGAACTCAGCAATGGCTGGTGCCTGCAGGGTGTTTATCAAGTCTGGAAACATAGGCAGATATTTATAATATCATCAAGGACGTGTTCAGTCTGTAAAGAAAATTAAAATATTATCTATGTTTTCAAACTTCAGGGTATCTGTAAACATACACACCTTGTGGGGCGGTGGGGGTATTCCCATTTCGGGGATGAGGATCTCGTGGTATAGGGTGTTTAGAGGTCTTCTATGCAGTCCTCCAGCTGGCTAGCGACCAAGGTGGAAGAAGAACTTAGGCCTTCTGATGTATACTCCTCCCACTTGACCAAGTTCATTTAGAATGGGTGCCAGAGTGACGTTTCTCAGGACATACCTCCCTCCACATATGCATCGGGAGCCCCCCTCAATTCTTCTCATTACTGTCATCTGAGAGCTTAGTACCAGCTCCGTGGGCCAAGCCCATCATTGCAGCAGCCTATTGTTGGAGAGAAATCACCAGGTGACGGTGACAGATGCCTTCAGGGTTATCTCCCAACTGTGTTCCAGGCCCTGGTTCCCCAAGATGTCCAAGGAGTATCTGTGAAACTCTCTTCTTCTCAACTGCTGAGCCTAGTAACTGTCTATACTTGGCTATTCCTCAGTTTCCATATTTACTTTAGTTCTTCTGCAACTTTGTCAACAAACTCCGTGGTATTATTAGTTTTAGTAAATAACAGGATGTCAGAACGGTTGACCAGGATTTGTTAGTTTGCTGTTAGAGCTCTATCCCAGGACATAGGAGCTAGTGTTTCTCTTATTTTTTAAGGTGTATGAGCTTTGGCAAGAAGCCTTTCCTGGTCAGGCCCACTGTGCTCTTCTGTCTATAGGTCTTTAAAGCCGCTTGTGCCCACAAAGGCTCCCCCCACAAAGACCTGGGTACTTCTGTCTTTGCTTGGTGGCACAAAGACGTCTATAAGTCAGTTTTTCAAAAAAATCAATGCCAATACTTTGAATTTTCCATGTTTGCGCTTTATCCTTACAGTCTTGCTGTGGCCTTTAAAAGAAGTCTGTACTTGGTAAGATGGCTTCAGTTCTTAACATTCATGTTGTCGGCAAGGGTTAGGGCTGGTATTTTAGGCTGGCACTAATAATTTCCAGGCTTTTGACCCAAGATATTTTTCTCTTTCAACCCCACCCCTTACACTGACTATCTCAAGGAGCAAGAGAAGAGGTTAAAAGGGTCACTGTGTTGCTGGCAGGCAACCAGGAAGTCCAGGCCTTGGGGGAAGCATAGCTTTTGTTTATTTAAGCCCCAAACCTAGCAGGCAGTGTAAATTAAACATTAAAAGAAAAGAAAATACCAAAACACAGGCCGGATGTGTATCACAGAAAACAGCAAACTCCCCTCCTGCTCCATCTTGGGAGAGAAGAATCAGTGAGCAGTAGAGACAGCCTTGTTGCTGGGGCGGAGCTCACAAGTGATGGGATGGGGTGAAGACGGTAGTGGCGGGTGAGCTCCAGGCTTGGATCAGGGTGGGGATGGGCATGTTTGCAGAGATCTTGGCAAGTCTTCCGAGTCAGTCCCAGCAGGTTCTTGAGGGGGGAATGAGTCACACCCCTCCAGCTAACCTGGGAATCAACCCATGTTTGACCTGGCTGTGACAGCCACCGGGCTGGAGGAGAGCTAGCTCCTGTAGAAAGGAGGTGGGGCTGGTTCATTGACCAAACTGTGCTGTTAGAGAAAAATCAGCCCCTTCCCGTTCTCTCTTTCTCACTGTGAGGCCCATCCTCCATGTCCCCAACCTGCCAGGCTGAATGTTCCCACTGACAGCTGTGAAATATCTTAGAAGGAATCTGTTCCTTATAACAGAGAGGCAAAATTTGCCAAAGATTTAGATAGAAATCAGAGCACCTTCGGGGTTATCCTGCTAATAGTAGCTCTCACTCACGTTCTGGTCAAGCTTTCAGGAAGGACAGAGAAACAGATGGGAGAACGGCCAGCAGACCCAGAATAAGCCGAACCTCATCAGAATGTGTCATACAAAGTGGGTCTCAGTGCCCCTGGCACCACGAGGGGTCTTCAAGTAGACTGTTTCTTGGTCTCACCTTTAGGCCAGTGGTTCCTAAAAGCAGTTCCATGGACTGATGCCAGAAGAGCTGCATCCAAATCATCTGAAAATTACCCTTCCCCAGCCCCAGACCTAGTCCACTAGATTTGTTAGAGCTGGAACCCAGAACGTCTGTGTTTTCCACAAGCTCCCTCAGGTGATCCTGAGGTTAAGAATCTCATCTAGATCTATTTTTTTCCCCTCCACAGCCCACTGTCAAGGTTTACCTGCTGTGTGCCCAGTCATCTTGATGCTGATTGGCCAGTGACTGCTCTGTTGAAAGTAATCCAATAATTTAATTCATACTTAAGTATTTGAGCTGATAGTGGCTGACTGTGGCACCTTTCCAGGGCTTTTTGCGTTGGAAAAGAAACTTTTCTGATTGCCCAGAATGTAAAGAACTCCAAGAGAGATCATTAGAACCCGAAGGCATGGTTCTGATGGTGACATTTGTAGGGACCACAGTAGCATGTCTGGAAAACAGCTCTGACTGAGAGATTTTTTTCTCATTGCCTTTTAGATCACACTTCTCAGGTCACAGAGGGTATCTATGCCAGGACTGGCTCTAGTTAGAACTGTCCTCATGAGGAACTTGTGGGAATCATTTCTTAAGCATCCATATGATTGATTGTGCACAAATGGCACTTGTTTTTATTTCACCTTCATTTACAAGAGTCCATTATAATGTATGATTGACATCTTTGAAAGCTGTGGTCCTAGCGGTGCCAGGGACTTCCTGTTTCTGGTGTACAGTGTGAGGCTTCAAGCTGGTTCCCCTTGTGCCCACCTGAATGCCACTCAAAGCTTCTCCTGAAAGACCCTGGCACCTATGACCCTTGCACAGCACACAGCCAGCTCTGATGTCAGAGAGAGCAGGGGCCATGGCTTTTGACGCTCTGGCCTGGCCTACGACAGTGTCCTGCCTTGCTATCTTGCTATGTTCTGTGGCCTCACTACCCCTTTGGGGTTATGAGGAAGCTGGCAACAGCAGAGAAGGGGGGTTGCCCCTCTCTGCCTGTTTCTATGAATTAGACTGTGTGGAAAGCTGGAGAAGGTGTTTGCACAAATGTGTGTGTGCTTCTGTGCTTCTCTTTCTTCCTGAGAAGGTGTGTGTATTCCTTGTCAGCAATTCTCAAACCTGGCGGGAGACCTTTCTTAACCCCTCTCAGCACTCCTTTGAGTTCCCTGGTGCTGTTCCCATGGTTGGGGGCCCTGCCCAGGGAGAAGCTTGCCCTGTTTCTCTCCTTTCTTTCTGTCCTGGGAGTAGTGTGCCCCCTGCCTCCTCCCGCCACTGCCCTCCGCCCCAGCTGGGCGGCCTTCTTTCCATCCAGAAGGCTGGGGTGGGGGTGGTGGCTGGGAAGCTGGAGCCCCTTTGCAATCAGCACAGCCCCTCTTCACAAGTCAGAGTCCCACAACAGAGGATCGAGGAGCCACCTCAAGGGAGCCCATGGTGAATAGCTCTGCGGTGGGGTAAGCGAGGGCCTCGGGGAACACAATGCGAGAGCCCGGGGAGGCCCATAATGCTTACCCATCATGGCCAAGGAGCCGGAGCGCCTGAAGAGGCCAGCATTATTAACCGTCCTTTTGTTCCCTAGGGAACCTGTGCCACTTCAAAGGTCACCCATTCTATAGCAGGGCCCACAATGGAGCCAGGTGCTCCACCTCGGAGCCCCTGCCCTCTTCATAGTCCCCTTGTCTGCTGCCTCCACGTCCTCGGCAAGAACGTCCTAGTTCTTGTCTTCCGAGCATTGCCAATAGCCCCGAGTCCTTCACATGCCACTCAAAGTAACCCTGGCAACTGCCAGAGAAAATGGCTTGGAATTTCGGCTCTGGGGACTGCTCCACAGAGCAGAGGGGACAGGGAGAGGCCCTGCCAGTGTCTCTCTGGCCTGGATAGGCTGGTGGAGGGCTGGTGCACCAAACAAACGTGGAGAGTGGCTAAGTTCTTGCTGCTTTCTTTCCCAGTCCCTGGGAAGGCTGCAGGGCGCCAGGATTTCCAGAGAGTGGGCTGCCATGAGGGGGCCTCTTTGTTCACCTGAAGATGCTTGTCCGTCTGTGGGGGTGGACAAGCAACCTTAGCTTGAGAGGAGGTGGCCGAGGGGTTGGCCACAATGTCAGAGTATCCGTAGCTTCGGGACTGCTGCATTACCCCATCTAGGTGGGCACCAGCCGAAGGGCAGGGTGGGGAGAAGGAAAACTCTCCATTCTGTGGAATGAAGTGATGCCCAGAATGGCAGCTGCGTGGTCCTCTCCTACCCGATGCTACCCTCCTGAGCACCCCCGAGCCTGTGAGGCTTTTCCTGAAGCAAACATCTCACTAAGGTCTAACCAGTAAGGGGACTTCTGAATGTGCCACACAGACCTAGGATATCTGGAAGGAAGCACAGTGTTCGACTTGTACTACCAGTTTGCTTTTTAAAAATTTCCCTGCAATGTGCCTTGAGCTTGGAATAAGCATTCAACCGACTTTGAATTGAACTGATTTGAATTGAATTAAATGATAATGGAAACTAACGTGGGGAGGGGGAAGGAGGATGGTGATTCCCCGTTTACCAAGGTTAATTTTACAAGCCTCTTTTTCAGGAATATCTATTTCATACTTGTAGACGGATAATGGGGAGGGTGGAAAATGAGAAGAGGGCTTGGAAAAATTATGGAGGTAGATTTTCCCAGCTGCAAGGCATAAGGGGACGGGAGACAGGCATAAATATTGACACAAGGTTCATGTAATTTAAGATCCACTGAGCTAAACTGCATTCCTGGATAAGTCGCCAATACTTCCAGTCCTGCAGAGATGCCAGGACAAACCTCCCCCACCATATTTAGCCACCAAAGTTGGGGTGATGATTTGGGGTGATTTGACAAGAGCAGTTTTTGGCTTCTGTGAATGAGGGCAAGTAGGGTAGAATGCCTTGTTAAAACAGGGTTTGGTTCCGCCTTTCGGCCCTAGTGTCACACAGAGACTGTTTGTGACCTTGGCCCGGAGGGAGCTGAAAGGCACAATTCATTGCTCCTGCCATCATTCCATGCCAGAGTTTGCCCCAAATCAGTCGCTGGAGCTGCTTTTCCAAGAGAGTATCCATCTCTCCGCCGCCGCCGCCGGGATCTCCTTGGGCTCCCATCCACCCACCATCGCCTTCTGCATCTGCATCCTCCTCCCCATCTTCCTGCTCCTCTAAGTCAGGGCTCTGGGCCCTGGCCATGCAGGGCAGTTCACATGATCCACAGAGAACAAGGCACTTTCTCTGTCTCCGTCTTTCCTTCTTGCTTCCCTCCTTCTGGACTTTGGGGATTTTCCATGAAGCCAAAGTAACTATATAAGTGGCAGTGGCCTTCCTGTCTATAGTCTTCCACATTGGGGTGGAACCAGAGGGGAAGAGCGAAGATAAGCGAGAAGCAAGGACAGATTAAACCATGGCATTTCAGCCTCCTTATTCCCCCAGCCTCTTCAGAAAAAGGGACAAGTAAGTAATTAGGACTAGACAGAGCTTCAGATGGACGGGGGCCCGCGGTGGAGGAGTAAGTGGGGAGGGATGTTTTTCAACCGTCCCATTAACACTGTGCTAACGCTCTAGCGCTCAATATCCTTTTTGTGTTTCCTTTGCCAGTTTCTAACCCAGTGTTTGCTTTGTGGCTTGTCCCGCACCTCTCGCATCGTGTCTTTTTCCGCTTCTCCTGACACAGGACCCTGTGTTTTGCTGGCAACATCGCCGAATCTTTGGGTGGAACATTCCCTGTAGAAAATAAGGAAGACTTGCCTATAAATAGCTTCCTTCTGGCTGCGTGGCACACAGTGCTTCAAGTGTGACAAAAGGGAAGTGAGATGTTCCCCCTCACCGCCACCCCCCACCTACAGCACCCACCCTGAGTCTGCTCCCCCCACTGGTCAGTGTGCTGAGATCCTGCCCCAGGCTTCTGCCGCCAGACTTTGCCCCGTCTCCGTTCCACTGTCCCGTGGGAACCTCAAGGAGGATGGACTCTTTTGAAGTGGAACAGGCAGGTGGGAATGCTGAGACACTTCTTTCAGCTCAAAGGAAACACCTTGGCTTCCAGGGCCTCCTGAAGTGGAGGGAGTTGGCCCTGTCCTCATTATGCCACCCTCCATCTAGAAGGTCACCCCTGAGGGAGGTAGGGTCAGCTATGTCTGTTTCATTGCAGAATCCCACGAAGACTAAAACTGAGAGCTCAGGGCCCGGCTCTTCAGCTAGGCGCTATTGCCACGCTGGCTCTGGGTCCAGCCTATGTCGTAAGTTGCAGGGTGTCAGAAAGGGAGTTTGCAAACATTTACGAATGTTGGGGTTGCTGGGCTGTTGACACCCTAGACCACTGTTTCCTGTTTGGGGCCCACCTCCATAGGACACAAGGACGCTGAGAGTCTCAAGGATCAGCACATTACTCAGAAACATTAGATCAGATAATTGATAACACGTACAGCACAAACTTTCACTCACTGCAAGGTCTGGCGCAGCTATTCGGGGCAGAGGAATTTTCTGGTGTGCTGAGGGTTAAGCAGAAAACCCTTTGGGTTCCTCTTCCTTCTCCTCCCACCCCTCCTACCCGTCCTTATCTCTTCCACCCTTGTCGTTGGGAAATCTTTCTACAGAGACATTTAAGTCCATATTCTTCCCTTAGGGAGACAGTGGGCCCTGAGATCCAGCCATTCCTTGTGAATGGAGGATCATAAGGTCTCAGGGTGATCGCTTCTCCCACAACAGAACTAGAGGTGTAGAGAGAATGAGAGATTGCGAGCTGAACCTGGGACATCCTTTCGAAGTTGTTTTTGTAAACTAAATCCCTGATAGGAGCTTGTTTTCTTGTTGTTGACCTCATTCTCCTAAAAGCTGAGCACAGCAGGGATAGGGGGAAAAGAAGTTTAATTAAGGGTGCCAGTGAGTGGGGCCTCGGGAACTCAAGCTTTGACTGCACTGTGATTATTATTCGAGATTTCATACTTTATTTGGAATATTGTATACCCTAAGCCTACATATTCCATTCTGGAAGCCACCTGGTTAGATTAATATTTCCTATTTCCTAGACAGAGATAGCTTTCTTTGAGTACTGGTTGGCTGCCTTTTGGAATGATGTGGGTGAGCACGGCTCTCTCATAAAGCTCATTTGGACAGTTTGGATTTTCTTCTGATTGCCCATTGCTGCGTTCCCTTGCCTTCAATGTCAGCAAAGCCAGCACTTGCAGAGCTCAGAGGCGGCCTCTGGACTTCTCCAACGGTAAAGCTGCAGCCCTCACCCTTCTTCCTCCTTACTACTCTCTGGCACCTCCAACCCATCCCCCAACTGCCTCAACTCACTCATTCAAGCCTCCACACATTCAACAAACCTACTCCCTGCTGCATTAGTCAGTGTAGTCGGGACAAACTTGGTCTCTAGGTTAGGAGGACCTAGGCTGGAGTCCCAGCTTGGCAATTTGTTAGCTCTGCCACCTTGGGCAAGGCAGCCTCTCAGACCCTTGGTTTCTTCTGTAAAATGATGATGACAGTGCCTACACCTTGGGGTCGGTGGTGCAGGCTGCACAGTGTCTGCCCATAGCTGATGCTCCTTTAATAGTAGCTATTGTCAGTAGGTCTCAAACTCAGCTTGGTCTTTTAGCTGAAGTATAATTAATGAACAATTAAAATACAGCTTTGCTAGCAGACTTAACGCCTTTTCCCCTCCCTCCTGAAACTACCTGGATTTCTCTGACTCTATCTCCATGCAAGGGAGTCCCCTTCGAAGGAGTTGTGTTACTTCTGTCCTGTTTCCTGTTTTCCTGGTGGTGTTTTCCCCCTGCCAACCCAGCTTATTTCTCTCTCCCCTTTTCTTCTCATCATCTCCCTTGGAATCTTGGGGTGGGAAGCAATCATTTAGGAAAAATTAACAGGCAAATGAAAGGTCAACTCAGAGACTTTCTGGACCAAGAAAGCTCTATGTGGCACAGAGGGCAGATTAATATATCAGGGAATTCCAATGTCAACTAAGCTCCTGGTTTAAGAATTTTTTTCTCAGCTAATATCCTTGATGACCCATAAATATGCACTTTGTTCTGTCTACTACACACAGCTTAGTGCGAACACTGTGCTCAGACAGTTTGTGTCCTAAAGTTAACAATGTCCCGAGAGTGGGATTGTCTCCCACCTAAAGTGGGGTGAAGAAAAACACCATCCTGGGCTAGTGCAGTAGGTTTTCTCAGATAGTTCTATTGGTCAGCCCTTTGCAGATATAATGGCTGTTAGGTACATACCACCACTGAAATCCACCAACAAAGCCCCCGTGATGGCCCAAAATGTTGGCAGTTTGATGGCATAACTGCACTGGAAGCCTGGAGGAAATCAAGGCCTCAGACCAGACTGGGCTCGGCTGGGGCCTTGGCCAGTGTGTCGGTGCCAGGCACCTGGTTAAGAGAAATATCCTGAAGCAAATAATAATTACCTTCTTTGCTGATAAGAAGCCTCAGTACTTTTCCAATTGCATGATTGCATTAGGATATTTCTTTGGACCACGGCCTGTGGAGCACTGATTCATGGGTACTGGCCTTAACTCCATCCAAACTATTGTGTATGTGGTGGAACCCGGTGTTCTCATGGTCCTAGGTTGGTATAAATAATGCTCCCGGTTGCATCACCTGCCCCTGCCCCTCTTGCTCCTTCTGGCGGCAATTCTGCTTCCGTCCACCAGGTGGCGTCGCCTAGGAAGGAGCAGGAGGAAAAGACCTCAAGCCTCTGGTGCCTTTTTTTTCCTCTTTTTTTAAGCTTGAGGCTGAAAAGAACGAAAATAGATTTTGATGGAAACATGTGTAACTCTTGTTGGGCAACAATCACCTCATCTTCTTTGTGGTTTAGAGTCTGTTTTTTCCTGAAGTCCCCTCTAATGCTATGTGTGGCTGGACCCCTCACAGAGGCAGGTGTTTTCCTAAGATCGTTTATATATAGTCTTGGTCTGGAGTTTTGTTGTCATTCACTGTTTATAGGAATGTGAGAAAATTTTTTTTTTTAAGAAATAGGAACATGAGATACTGGATAATGTTGAATGGGTTTTCTTTGAAGTGTAGGGTGTGGAGATTGAAGAGAAAAAGGCTGGCATGTTGTGGTCACTCCAGTGCCCACTCCCATACCCTGTCTCCTCACCTCCTCTGTCACCGACCCTTGCTGCGCCCTCATACGTGTTCACCCACTCGCCTGAGTTCTTGGACACCCTCTCCTCCGTAGACATGCGTGCACTGATGAGTGCAGACCCGTGCATGTGTTACATGCATGTCACAGATCTGTGCATGTGTTAGTACACAGACGGGTACTCCTACCCCTGTACATTCAAAGGAAGAGGTGAGTGGATGGGTGCCAGGCTTGGGGGCAGGCCGGTGGGACACCTGGCTGGGTGAGGGAGCAACTGGGTTGGTGAGAGAGTGAATATGCAGGTGACAAAGTGTGTGTTTAGGGGAGCATCTCAGAGGGAAGTCACTGGCAAGAAGATGAGGCTCCTGATGGTGAGGAAG
The DNA here is from genome assembly GCF_000956105.1 of Propithecus coquereli. Classification (NCBI taxonomy): domain Eukaryota; kingdom Metazoa; phylum Chordata; class Mammalia; order Primates; family Indriidae; genus Propithecus; species Propithecus coquereli. The sequence goes on along the minus strand of NW_012134303.1, from coordinate 4,858,630 downwards.
GGTGTCCAGGGAGTGCGACATATTAGAGCATTGCAAAGCCATCGGGGTATGCTGTCTGATACCTGAAGAAGAGCTTTTAAAACCAGCGCCATCCTCTACTGAATGCTTTCTGCCTCCTGTTAGGGCATTCGTATTTCTTATTTCTCTAGAAATCAGCTCCAGTTTGGTTTTTAGCAATCTCCAGAGCCCTCTTTGGAGATGCCAGTTGGCACAAGAAAGTGCTGAACTGTTTACAGTCCCAGCCTAAGGTTCAGGGAGGGGATGTGGTTTAACTGGGCCACAAAGCCCAGTACAGGACTCATTTGCATGGCCCCTGACGCCATGTGACGCAGCTGGCTCCTCCTATATAAAGAAGCAGGAGCCGAAATATCTCTGAGTCTGGGTTGGACCGGCGGCTGTGGAGTTTGTGACACACTAGGTGACACCCCTCGAGTCACTTCCCTTCAACTCCAGCTGGAGCGCTTGCCTGGCTTCGGGTCCGTTCGGCAGCCTTCGCCCCTCTCCTAGCCCAGGGCCGGACTCCCGCGCAGAGCCCAGCCCCGTGCAGCCGCCCAGCCCGCCCAGCCCGGCCACAGCTCCCCGGCAGCCCGAGCCATGAACACCGAAATGTACCAGACCCCCATGGAGGTGGCGGTCTACCAGCTGCACAATTTCTCCATCTCCTTCTTCTCTTCCCTGCTTGGAGGGGATGTGGTTTCCGTTAAGCTGGATAACAGGTAACCACTGGCCCCAGCTCCTGCGCCGAGCCGAGCCGGGGCGCGGGCGGGGGCTGGGCTCGGAGCCCGATCTCCGAGCGAACCGTGCGCCGCCGGTCCCCGTTCCCCGCGGTGCAGCATCCTGGGAAGGGGCGGGGGTAGGGGACGCAGGAAGGGGGGGGTCACCGCCGCTCTGGGATCCGTCGTCGGAGCGTCCCTGCGGCCGCTGCGCCGTGAGAACCAGCTGCTGCAGCCGCGGAGGCAGCGGGAGGCAGAGAGGCGGCAGGGGCGGGCAGGGCTGGGCAGGGGGCTGGCCGCGCTGTGCGCCGCTTAGGACAAGGCCGGAAGCTTCCCACCCGCGAAGGAATTCCTAGCTAGCTTCAGAGCCCGGTAGGTTTGCCCTGGACCTTCTGAGCCGCCGGCGGGGGACTCCCCGGGCCGCTCGTCCCCATTGTTTGCATATCGCTCGAGCAGGCCACGCTGGCCCTGGCCCGTGCGCCCCGGGAGCAGCGCGCCGGAGCCGCGCGCCGGGCCAGTTGCTCAGAACTCAGGGCGGCGGTTGCGGCCGGCCGGGGCGCCGAGCCAGCCTCGATGAGGTGCAGCTTCCTGGAGGGCCCAGGGAGGGGTCTGGGGACAAACTGCCCGGAACTCCGGGCTAGGGAGGCGGGAGAGAGGAAGACCTGGGACAGATGGAGGACTTTGGCCACAGCTGCCAGGTACTCAGAGTGGAACCGAGTGGGTAACGGGTCTGTTTGCTTTTTGTCTTGGCAGTGCCTCCGGAGCCAGCGTGGTGGCCATAGACAACAAGATCGAGCAGGCCATGGTGAGTGGCATCACTGCGTCATTCCCATCGCTAGACTTAGCTGCTGCTTATGTAACTCCCGGCAGGACCGGTGGAGGGGTGTGCGTGTGCAAAAGCCGTTAACTAAAAGCCTGAGGGAGTAGACAGCCTGCTCCCTATCCCCCCTGGAGGCCTTAGGTAGAGGCAGATTAGAGAAGCACCCTTTAGGACGTTTCCAGTCTGCCCTTGCTGGCTTCCCTCCTCTCCTCCTCCCTCCTCCCTCTCAGGGCTTTGCAGCAGCCTCTGGCTCCCCCCTTGGCCCGTTGCAGGGCTGGGAGCTCAGACTGTTGCATTTGCCTGCATCCCGCAGCTGCAGGAGGCAGAGCTCATTGGATGCAACCGCACTGCAGTGCCTCTGCAGAGCCTGGGCTGGGGTCAGGAGTTGGGAGGAAACAGGAAGCACAGCACCCCACCCCTTCTCCCTCTCCTTACCAGGTAGAGGTCATACTCCCACAAGCAGCCAAAATGGCTGCAGAGACTTGGGGCTTCCAGCAGTTAGGGGCCGCTTAACTGTGCCCTGGAGCCTAAGGACATGTTCCCTGCCCCCAGTGCAGTCATCAGATTCGGAGAAGATGCAGCAATCCCAGTACCTTTCCCCAGGGCCAGTGTCCTGTGTCCTGCCTGGCCGGGCTGCAGGATAGCTGTGACTCAATGTAGTAGGTCACATGGAGGGGAGGATACTCCAAAATAGCCAGTTTTGTTCTCTTGGTGAAGATTTGTAAAGCAGACAAACAGTATGTGGGTGCATTACAGGTCCTCCCCACCCCCGCATCCGAGTCAGCAGCAGGAGGGTCTTAGGTGGCAAGGGAGACATAGCAAACCAATGGCAACCAGCAGAAGTCTCACCCCAAAGGCCCCTAGCAGCCAGCTGTGAAAGTCATTCCAAACTTTCAGGGGGGAACCTATCTAGTTCTAAGCTGGGCTCCCAACCCCAGCATGGCCCAAATCCTGCAGCTCTCCTGAGTGAAGGTTTAAGTGCTTCGTAGAAAGGTGCACGAGGATGAGGCTGCAGGGCTAGCCGGCTGAGGGAAGGCTGGAGGGTGGTGGCGTGAGGGGACTGCACAGGCATACCAATGGCAAGATGAAGATTCTGCCCAGGGGCCGCGACGGCTAACGAGTGGCTTTGTTGTGGTTCGTTGGTGGCAGGATCTGGTGAAGAACCACCTGATGTATGCCGTGAGAGAGGAGGTGGAGATTCTGAAGGAGCAGATCCGGGAGCTGGTGGAGAAGAACTCCCAGCTGGAGCGTGAGAACACCCTCCTGAAGACCCTGGCGAGCCCAGAACAGCTGGAGAAGTTCCAGTCCCGTCTGAGCCCTGAAGAGCCACCTCTCGAGTCCGCACAAGCACCTGAGGCCTCTGGTGGTTCTGCGGTGTAAGTGGCTCTGTCCTCAGGGTGGACAGAGCCACTAAACTTGTTCTACCTAGTTCTTTCCAGTTTGTTTTTGGCTCCCCAAGCGTCATCTCACGTGGAGAACTTTACACCTAGCATAGCTGGTGCCAAGAGATGTCCCAAGGACATGGCCACCTGGGTCCACTCCAGTGACAGACCCCTGACAAAGAGCAGGTCCCTGGAGGCTGAGTTGCATGGGGCCTAATGACCCCAAGCCAGTGAGCCTCTAATGCTACCGTGTCCTGGGGGCTCCCAGGGCCTGGGTGACTTAGCTGCAGCTGGCAAAGGAGAAAGGTAGTTTGAGATGTGATGCCAGCTTGCTCCAGAAAGTATAAGGGGTCTGTTTCTCATTTCCATGGACATCTTCAACAGCTTCACCTGACAACGACTGTTCCTATGAAGAAGCCACTTGTGTTTTAAGCAGAGGCAACCTCTCTCTTCTCCCCTACCTCGCTAAGGGAGGGGGCACAGATGGGAGGGATTGAGCCACGTCAGCCTTCTGTTGGTTAATATGGTATAATGCATGGCTTTGTGCACAGCCCAGTGTGGGATTACAGCTTTGGGATGACCGCTTACAAAGTTCTGTTTGGTTAGTGTTGGCATAGTTTTTCTATATAGCCATAAGTGCGTATATATACCCATAGGGCTAGATCTGTATCTTAGTGTAGCGATGTATACGTATACACACACCTACATGTCGAAGGGCCTAACCAGTTTTGGGAGTGTTGACTGGTCCCTTATCTCTTAAGGCTATTTTTTTGTGTTCATTTACCAAATTGATCCAGTTTGTCCTTTAGGTTAAGTGTAAGACTCAAGAGTAAAGACAGGGAGGGGGGCCAGCCTCTGAAAGTGGCCACAGGTGCCTTGCTGCTGCAGCCCTTTCCCCCACTGTCCCCTGAAGATACATGAAGTCCTCTTTTGAATGCCAAACCCACCATTCACTGGTGCTGACTACATAGAATGGGGTTGAGAGAAGATTAGCTGGACTTCACAGTGTTGTTTGAGAACTCTTTTTTTTTTTTTTTTTTTTTTTAATTTTTGTTGAAAACTCTCAAGTAAACAGAAGAATGGCGTCCTATCGTGGACAAGGGATGAACAAGGGAATGGCTTTGATCCCTTGGAGCCTGGGACATGTGCCCAGGGAGCTCGTCTCTGGGGGAGGTTCTGTGACAGTGAACACTTTCCACTTTCTGACACCTTATCCTGTTGTATGTCTCCAGGATTTGGATTTGGATTTTCCAGATGTAGCCTGAAATTTCAATAAAACTTGCTCTTTTTTTTTTCTAAAAATAAACTTGGTGTCTGATTGAGTATAAACAGACTGGGTGGGCAAGGTCCCTCACCAGGTTGGGGGGTTGCTGTTTTTCTACTCACATTCATTGAACACCCCCTAAGTGCCACGCCTGTGCTACATGCATGATCTTGTGTGATCCGCACAGTGCTCCCATGAAGGACACGCTCTTTACTCTCACTGTAAGGAGGCTGAGACTCAGTAAATTTAAGTGACTTGCCCAAAGTCATGTGGCTATTATGGAAATTGGAGTCATGCCTACATCCTGCCCTCTTGCATGAGGGCTTCAGAGTGAGTGGGAGGTGACTACCGTCACACAACTTCAGCTTGAGGGCGTGATTTGAGAGGGAGGATACCCCTGAGAAAGCCCAAAAGCCAAGGGCAGGGTATACCTGTGAGGGAGAAAGAAGAGAGGAACCAAAGAAACACGAATGGGCTTCTTCTCTCTTTTGAAAACATCATCAGGGTCACTTAACACATCCGCCTTAATACTAATCCACGTGGTACCCTTGACCTTGGCAAAGGAGCTAAGATGGCCTTAGTGAGAAAAAGAGGGAGAATGTATGAGATGGCAAAACCACTTCCCTCTTCTCTGCTGTCTCCCCCACCCCTGCCCAAAGAAAGACGCCCTCAGTCCCTGCTGCTCCAGTGTCACCGCTGAAAGTTCTCGCACAAAACCCCCCAGCTGCATGGGCAGGGCCAAGTCTAAGGTTCCTGACTCCAGCTTCCCACCTCCACCTCTTTGGGGTTCATTGTCACCCATTTCTCAGCCCCTTTCTCAGCCCCGTGTCCCTAGCATCTGGAGTCCTGCCATTTCTCTGATTGGTTGTTGGTGAGTATTCTATGTCTCTTCTACCACACCCTAACCTGAACCCGCTCTGGACCTTGAGCTGTGTTACAAGCCTACTGTGTTGCCAAGGGAGACCATCACCCCTCCTTAAGTGACTCCATTCAGTCTCAGCTTCACGCAGCATATATGCCTATCTTTCTGCCACTTGAAATTGAACAGAACTCCTTTATTTTCCTGAGCCACAAACCTCAATGTGACCAAGATGTCTTGGCCCCCTCCCTTGCACCAATCACTGTCCAAACGTAATCAAAAAGACATGTGTCCTCTGTAAAGGTTGTACACGTTGGCCTGTTCTTTTCAAATCACCAAAACCCTTCCTCAGAACATTGCAACCTCCTGCTTGCTGTCCTTTCAAATCTCAATTTCCCTACCTGCTCCTAACCTCGCTTCTCTGGATGCCAAGTTCATTGTCTACACCTGCCGATGTGGTCATGGCATGCAGATCTCGCAGCTGCAAGGCTAGCCACAAACTTTGGACTAGTGCATTCAAAGCCCCCAGGCAGCCATCGCCCACCCACACAGGTGCTCCCAATCCCCACCTACTCCCAAACCGTCCCCGCTTCAGGACAAGCTGAGAGAGTTTGTGACTATGCAGTTCGTCTTCCATAGACTTCCCACGCTCCACTTTGAGCTTAACAAGAACAAGCATATGAAAAAGGGAAACCCAGAGACTAGCCCGGCAACACCCCAAAACTTTCTGGTCATCAAGCCTTTCTCTACAAGAAAGGGGAAAAAACTGGCCCCACAGTCACACAGTGGTGAAGAGAGAGCAACTCTGTTTCCTAGGCAACCCTGACTAAACAGAGACAAACAGTGCAACTCCTGAGGCCACAGCGGTTACTAGACTAGATAAGAGGAACTTTGTAGATGTTGGTTAGTCACATACAGGCCCAGCTCTTTGTTGTTGTTGTTCCACAGAAAACCAACTAAGGGTGGAGAAAGGCAAAAGAACATATTGCTCGTGGAAAGACTTTTATGGGCTTTGGGGTTCTGGGCTCAGCTGATCCAGCTGGACCCAAAACAAGGAAAAGAACAGGGAGGCCCACAGCAGGAATCGCTCCCTGCCTGGCTATACCACTTCTCCATGTGCCATCCTGTCTACTGTCTCATCCTACCCTCGTGTCAGCCCTCTCGGCCCAGCAACGAGGATCACAAGAGCACCACTCTGTGCCCCACCTCCTCAATGTGAACATGCTGTCTTCCTGCCCTCAGGAAAAAACACAGCTATAATTTCCCTCCACTTGGCAGACAAGAGTACCGAGAACCAGAGAGCTCGGTGCTGCCCCCGCAGCTCCCGCATACCCCATGGGGCAGTGGTTCCCAACCTTAGTGACAACGAGGACCCCTTTTAAACGTCAAAAATGCTCTTAGAGCGCCCCCAATTCAATAATAGTTGAACTTTTAGTCTTCATTGAGAAAGAGACAGACACTGACTGTGAATTCAGTAGGCTTTAAAGGGAATGGTGTGGCCTTGAAAGCTACACTAGTAATGCGTATTTTTTTTTTTTTTTTGAGACGAGTCTCACTGTGTTGCCCAGGCTAGAGTGCCGTGGCGTCAGCCAAGCTCACAGCAACCTCAAACTCCTGAGCTCAAGCAATCCTGCCTCAGCTTCCCGAGTAGCTGGGACTACAGGCATGCGCCACCATGCCCGGCTAATTTTTTTCTATGTATTTTTAGTTGTACGATTAATTTCTTTTCTATTTTTAGTAGAGACGGAGTCTCGCTCTTGCTCAGGCTGGTCTCGAGCTCCTGACCTTGAGCGATCCTCCCGCCTCGGCCTCCCAGAGTGCTAGGATTACAGGCGTGAGCCACCACGCCGGGCCAGTAATGTGTATTTTCATTAGCCAGATTTAGCCACTCCACAATGTGTATATATTGCAAAACATCATGTTGTACGTGACAAATATGTACAATTTTATCTGTCAATTAAAAAAAAAAGAAAAGAAAACTAGAACAGAAATGTGGGTGACAGATTATTTACAGACAAGGACTGCTTGGGGCACAAGGTGTGAGGCTGTCAGGCTGGGGACACCCGTGGAGGAAGGAAACCCTGGGAGGGCTCTGAGAAAGAAGCCGGGGAGTGTGCAGATGAGGAGGCAAGGTCACTGGGACCTGGGGTGTAGGGAGAAGGTTCTAGAAAGACCATAAGAAAGAGGGTGCATAACCCACTGTCCCTTAAGGTATTTTGAAGTTGTCTTAACATCATCCTAATTATACTGGAAAATCTTGCTTTCAACTCTCACCTCCTCTCCTAGTTGGTCAGAAATTAATGGACGTAATTACAGCTTTGTAGACAGCCCAGTTCCTCAGGCTATCTCATGCAGAGGAGCTCGCTGGAACCCAAATACTTAACACTTAACCACCTCCACTAGATCAGGCAAGGTGTGACAGAGAACGCCACCAGTTAGCCCTTCCAAACAGAAATGGTTTCCAGGGGGGAGATGACTGAGAGGGATGATGATCACAATAATTAATAATAGTAGTCAACACCTACATGGCACACACTTTATGCCAGACACTGTTCTAAGCCCTTTTACATCTATGGCGTCTTTTAATCCTCTCCACAAACGTATGAGGTATGTTCTATTGAGATCCCCATTTTACGGATGAGAAAATGAAAACAGTAAGGCACAGAGAGGTTAAGCAACTTGCCCAAAGTCACACAGCTGGTAAGTGGCAGGGCCCACACTGGAGGAAGGCAAGACGGATGCATTGAGAAGCAGGATGGCAAATCTGAACACTTTTCATAATTCCTCCTGTGTCACCAGAAGTGTTCAGGAAGGGTGGCAGAGGGGAGGTAGAAAAGAGACCACTCCAAGCTAGCAGAGGGGCTAGCATAAGAAAAAAATGACTAATGAGCCTGGGAGGGGTGGGAGTGAACAGAGAAGGAGGAAAAGGGGGCACAGGAGGCTGGCTTGGCTGGCTCCCGGCCACATGACTTTAGATAGGATCTGATAGGTCTCAGGGAGCCATGGCAGGCTTGTGAGCTGGGAAGTGATGTGATACAAAAGATATTTGGAGAAGATGGGTCCTGGCAGCTGGAGAGGCTGGAACAGGGAAAGGCTGGTGGCAGGCCAGCTGTTGCTGTAATCCAGGTGTGAGGTGATGAGGGCCAGCCGGGGCAGGGATAGGGGTCGTGGAAGGGAAAGGAAGGGACAAAGCCAAAAGACACTGAAAGGTGGTCTTTCTCCAGCACAGTGTGCGGTCCACCTGCACTGGGTTTGGTGGGAAGTTTAAAATGGAGATCCCAGGCCCCAGTCTGGGAAAGTTTGAGGAACCTCCATTAGGTGAAAAATCAGCACGACCTGGTGGCAAAGTGAGCTGGGGAGGAGACAGCAAAGTAGCCACAGGCCGAGGATGACGTGAAAGTTTTTGGTTTGGGATTTTTTATTGTCGTGCAATATACATAACATAGAATTTACCAACTTTAAGTGTACAGTTCAATGGCGTTAAGTAAGCTCACATTGTTGTGCAACCGTCACCACCATCCATCTCCAGAACTTTGTCATCATCCCAAACTGACACTCTGTACCCATTAAGCACCAACCCCCCCCACCGACTCCCCCCAGCCTCTGGTGACAGGAAAGTTTTGACTGGGAGACCGGAGGCACTGAAAGAGAGGGAAGCGTAGGAAAAGGCTGTGGCTTTGCTGAGGGATGAGGAATCCCAATTTCGGGTTCCAGCTGAGGGAAGCATATTTACATATGGAAATAGCCCATCCCGGGCTGTGGAAAGAGAGCTGGGAAGTCAAAGGGCTGCAGGGCGAGATGAGACACAGACATGTCTGTGTGTCGCAGGAGCTGAAGACACCCCAGAGAAGTGGCTGCAGAGGAGGGCTAGCGGAAGGCCCAGAGGCCGTCCCCAGGGAGGCCATGGGTGCCAGGGAGGAGGAGGACGGGCAGCCACCTGAGAAGGTGACAGAGAAAGGGACAGGGAAAGCCCGAGGGCACGCTGAGGTTTGGTGATCTCCTGTTGTTTTATCTTTTGATCTATTTCTTTTGACATTTCCTCTTCAGAGTCCTTACCTCAAGGCCCCCCATTTTACAAAATTAAACTAGTCCCTAAAGGTCACTTTGGGGAAGGCTGAGGCAGTGGAACTATTCTAGGAAGAGGCAGTCAGGGGTCTTGGGCTAGAAAACTATATGACCTCGGGCAAGTCATTGGCATCTCTTAGAAAACCTCCGTTTTCTAATCCGCAAAAGAAAGTGGTTAAGCCAGATGCTTAGTAAATACCTATGGGGCCAGGAAGAGCCCCCTGGCTGTGAGACTTGTATAAGGTACCTGTTTGCTCTAGGCCTCAATTTCCCTCTCAGCCCCCACATTCTATTCATCCTCATATCTCGTTCTTATCAAGTCATCCTGTTTAAAGAACACCATGGAAATAGCCACTTTTAAAGACCAATACAGGGCCCAACGCCCACAAGACTCCATGTAACTTTGTAGAGGAGGGAATCACCTACAGCCTTGTTTCCCCCCTTTTACATTTCGGGAGCCACCTCCGGTTGCCAACATTGTGACAACACACTTCCAAGCTCTGGGTCCCCAAACTAGAATGGGAGGGAGGTGGGCAGGTTCTATGGGGAGGCAGAACTTTGAAATGGGCTTGTCTTTGAAAGACTTGTGCTTGCTGCAGCTCCATGGAGGGTGCAGGGAAGGAAAGAGAAAGGTGGCTGGGAGGGGTGGCAGGAACTAGAAGAGACGTGTGTGCAAAGCGGGCAGCCCCAGCCCACTGGAGCTTCCTCGGCTGGGCTCCTCTGCTGTTTCTCTGCTGTTCCGCTGGCAAACTTGCTGCCACCACCTAAGAGAAAAACAGGACGAATTCACCACCAAAGCCTGAGTCTGTGGGTCCTGAACTCCCCCAGACAGCTCTTCTTTGCTGTCTGTTGAAATCCAGGAGCCAGTCACTTCCGGTGCAAAAGTGGTCAGGGTAACCTGACCACTGCGTGAAGGCATCTTGAGACACAAGTGATATCACAGTGAGTTAAGTCACACCTGGGATCAGAAAATAGAGTAATAAACCATGAGCGATCTTCTGTCTCAAGCCCTTCACTTCCCGCATGAGGGCACTGAGGCTGAGAGAGAAACAGGCTAGTCCCAGCCACTCGCAGTCGGCAGCGGCGCCGGGACAAGCCCTCTGCTGTTGCACCCTCTTCGGATGACCTCGCTGTAAAATGAGGAGTGGGACCAGAGCAATAATAGTCCCTCACTGTGGCTGCACAGCGAAGTCACCTGGGAGAGTTTAAGGAAATCCTGAATGGTGAACGTTGTCCCCAGAAATGTGGATAAAATGAGTCTGGGATTGGGGCCTGGGCATAGGTGATTCCTGGATGATCTGGGAGGACTGTTCCGGTTTTGACACCCCGAGCCGTTCGTTCATTCATTCAACAAACATTGGCATCTACTGTGTGCCAGGTGCTGTGTGAGGTACAGGGGATGCAGTGGTGACCAGGTCAGATATGGCCTCGGTGCTCCTGGAGCTCATCTCACGTCTCCCTATGGAGAGAGCAGGTGAGACAAGATGGGGCATTTGGAAGGCGGAACAGGGCACACTCGGAGTCACCCGTTCTTCTCTCCCCACCTTCTGGGTTCTCGTGCCTGCAGAGAGCACGTGCTCTGTCTGCTCCCACAGCCCTGCAGTAAGGTTAGTGGGACAGGCCCAGCCCCTGCAAGGGAGGCCTGTGCGTGTCCACCTATGGCCGGGACAGGATGGCTAAGTCCGTCCCATGGAGACAGGAGAGGTGTGTGATTAGCAAGCCTGTTTGACTGCAACTCTACTCCTTTTTCTCCAAACAGCTTTATCATTCATGAAGGTGATATTCTTATCTCTTATCTGACTCATGCGCGTGTCTCTCTTGATTGATTCTGATTTCAGGCAGAAGAAAAGAGACACTATTTATCAGCCTCCTCTAAACTGCAAAATAGTCTATGGGGGATGATGGGCAATACATAAATAATCCTATGGCCCCTGCTCAGTCACCTTCTTGTCCTCTGTCTCTGGGCCCAGCTCTGCCCTCTCTGTACTCTCCCTGGCAGGTTCCACCTACCCCCAAGGTCTTAAGTAACGCTGCCATGCTAATGACTCCCAAATTTATATCTCCAGTCTAAGCATTCCCCTGAGCTCCAGACTCCAACATTCAATGGTCTCCTCGGCAGCTCCATTTGTATGTGTCACAAGCATGTCAATATCTACATGACCAAAATCAAAGTCCTGCCCCTCATCTCCCCCAGTGTCCCCCGCCTTGGTGTATGGCACCATCATCTACACGGCTGCTCACACCAGAAACTTGGATTCCTCTCCCCCCACCAGCCCCCATATCCAATCCCTTCAACCTCCGAAACACACCTCGAATCCCTCCACTTCTCTCCAGCCCCGTTGCCACTGCCTGATCTAAGCCACTCTCATCTCTCTCATGAACGCAAAAGCCTCACACAATGTTCTCCCTGCTTCCACACTGGACCTTGCCCAGTTCCACACAGCAGCCAGAGTGACCTCCTTCTTAATGGAAAATCAGATCATGGCATTCCCTTGCTTTAAGCTTATCAATGGCTTATCATTGTACTGAGAATAAAGTCCAAACTCCTTCCCATGGCCTGCAAGTGCCTGCATGATCTGGCCTCCGCAGACCTCTCTAGCCTTTTTGCGTGTCATTGCCCCGCTGTTACCGAGCTCCAGCCCCCCCGAGCCTCTTCCATTCCCCAGATACCCCCCAGAACCTCAGCATGTGTGGTTCCCTCAGCCCAGAACCTCCCACCAGCACCCACACCCCACTGTTGCTGTGGCTGCTTGTTCCTGTCCCTGGGCTCCCCCTTCCTCTGAGAGACCTTTGCCCACCACTCTGTCTAAAGAAGTTTCCCCCGTTATCCTTCCTTTGTCGCACTTATACCAGATTGGAATAATTTGTTGACATATTTGTGTGTGTTTCCTTTGGCCTCCCTGCTCTGGAAGCTCCCTAAGGGCAGGGCCCACACCTGTTTTGCTCACCGCTATATCCTTGGAGCCGCACACAGTGCCTGACACATGCCAATCAAGAAATACGTTTCTGGGAGTTTCACATGTTACAGCAGGTGATGGTGGGTTGGGGAAGAAATTTTCAGATGGGGACAATGGATAGAGGAAGCTTTCCCAAAGTCTTTTTTTTTTTTTTTTTTTTGAGACAGAGTCTCACTGTGTTGCCCGGGCTAGAGTGAGTGCCGTGGCATCAGCCTAGCTCACAGCAACCTCAAACTCCTGGGCTCAAGCGACCCTCCTGCCTCAGCCTCCCGAGTAGCTGGGACTACAAGTGTGTGTAGTCCCACATGCCCGGCTAATTTTTTTTTTCTATTTTTAGTTGTCCAGCTAATTTCTTTCTATTTTCAGTAGAGAGAGGGTCTCACTCTTGCTCAGGCTGGTCTCGAACTCCTGAGCTGAAACAATCCTCCCATCTTGACCTCCCAGAGTGCTAGTATTACAGGCATGAGCCACCGCGCCTGACTGCAAAGTCTTTCATATCATGCAAGTAAACTGGCCTGTTAGTCATTTCTATTATGAAAGCAATGAACTGTTCACCCCGTCAACTATTTTTAATTGAGCCCGTCCCATGTGTTATGCACCAGGCCCGATACTGGGGATACTATGGTAAATCTGAGGGGCATGATGCTCGTTGTTACAGGGCTTACTGTGAAGGGAAACTGCCTCCAGCCTATTGGTATCCCTGTGTCTCTTGCCTAGGGAACCCCCTCATTTTTATCCCTCAAGATATTCTAAATGCTTACTTTCCCCCATATCCCTATTTTAACCCACAAAACTCCAGCCATTTTCTGGAGCTATTTGTCAAGCCACAGTTTCATTTTAGGGAAGGGGTATAGTAGTTAGTTAAGAGTAGCTCTGGCTGCAATAACAGAAAAAAATAATAATATTTACTTTAAAAAATAGTTTATTTATCTCTTCCATAAGAGAAGTTGGAAGGTAGGCAGTCCAGGGTTGATAGGGTGGCTCTATGAAGTTTCCAGAGACCCAAACTTCTTCCAAATCTCTGCTCACCCGTATTTAGCCTATTGCCTCGTTGCCCAAGATGACAGCTCAAGCTCCAGCCATTGTATCCACAACCCAAGCAGCAGAAAGGAGGAAGGAGAAGAAAGATGGCTCCTTCCTTTTGAGAAAGCTTCTCAGACATACTGCAAACACTGCTGCTTATCTCTCATTAGCCAGAACAGAGTCAGCCCACTCCTAACTAAAAGAGAGGCCTTTTTACCTGAGTACATTGCTATCCCCAAACAAATTCAAGTTTCTATTATTAAGGAAGAGAAGAATGGACTTTGGAGTAGGCAACCAGTAGTTTCTTCTTCAGGTGTTTGGCATGTTAAGCAATGAGAAGGAGGGAGAAGAAGAAAAGAAGAAGAGAGCACAGGAAAGAGCTTCATAAAAGAGTCTGTGACCACCGACTTCCACACAGGGGGACATGCCTACTCCAATGGCCACAGCTGGCTGGCATGTGTGGCCATACGCTTTGGGAACCAGATCCGGGGTGGGGGGCAGCAGGGAGGGGTGTCTCTGTTGCTGTAGAATTGTTTCCCAAGAATGACCCAGGCAAAGGGGCCTCAGGAGGTGACCCAAGAGGCCTCTCATCAGAGAAATTCCAGAAACTGGGAGCCCAGACTATGCTGTTAAATGTCTTTCTGCAGGCAAAGGGGATAGTGATTTCTAAAATAGGCAGTCCTGGGTCAAAATCTGGTGCCCTGATATCTAAAGTCAAAATTCCAGAAAAATCCTCTTGCTTTTTGGTAGCTGTAGAAGGCATGTCAGCAGAGAATCTTCAAACCTTAGGTGTGGAAAAGGCCTTGAGGGTCTTCCACCAATCACACTGTCTTCCACCCTGCAACCTCACACTCAGGACAGACAGGCTGTGTGGAGAAAATGTTAATTTGAGGGGATTATTTTCTATGGGAATATAGCTTTTTGCAGAGCTAAAAGATTTTTTTGTGGATAAAAATGACCCAGTAACACCCATTTCCCCAAACCTAGGATTACAGGATCTGTTTCAACAGTCTTCAGCCTCACTGAAGAGCTAACCTTATGGAGAATGACACAGACAGCTGAGTGTCACCAAGGGCCAGCTCATTCCTTGCAAGTCCCTTCTTCTCCCTCCAAAGGCATCGATGTCATCTTGGCAGCTTCTGCCTTGCAGAAGGTCGGAGCGTGGGGCATGTGTTTCTTCTGCCTTTAGCAAAAGGCAAGGGGCTCTTTAGAACTTTGGTCTTGGGGGCTCCCAACGAAACTCTTCTACCTCTAGTTTCTTTTGAAGGTCCTACAGCTTGATTACCTTCAATCTCTCCCCTTGAGCCTGTGAAATGGGACACCAGGGCGTTGTTACAAACCGCAGGGAAAGCTTGGACTTAAAGAAAACATTTTTCCTGCCTCTGGGCAGGGCCCACGCTGGTGCCAGGCAGAGCTATGGAAGTTTGTCACCTGACCCTGCCCATCCAGTGAGCAAGAATTACTCAGGCAGAACACAACTCCTGCCCCTCCCACAAATGCTGAACATTCTGTTTTTTTGCCCTTAGGAAGAAAGTAGTAAATAACTGCATTCTCTTTCTCAGTCGCACACCCCCTTCTTTGCAAAACCAAGGAATTGGGTCACATTACATAAGTCTATGTGGTTTCAAAGGGCTGAACATCAAGCTTCAGATTGTTGTCACACACATGTTGGAGCACAGCCCGTGTTCTCCTGGACAACACGAAGGGAAGCTGCTGAGGTCCAAAGTTTGGCGAATTGTTTTTCCGTACACTTCAGGTCGTTTTAACTCATGTGACCTATTTGAGTTCCTCTCCTAGAAGGGCATTAAGCTCTGTGAGGAGTATTTAAAACTAGCCCAGACAAGCACCCGTTAGGTTAAGGAACGGAAAAGTTACCAGGAATCCCAGCCATCAAATTATCAAGGTCAACCCAACCCCCTCCTTTTGTAGATTCAGTCATTCACTTGTTCGTTCAACAAATATTTATAGAGAACCTATTATTTGCCAGGCTTTCTGACAGATGAGGTTCCTAATCTTGTGGCGATCACATTCTAGCGGAGGGAGACAGATAGAAAACAGAGAAACAAATAAGAAGCCGGGGGCAGTGGCGCATGCCTGTAGTTCCAGCTACTCGGGAAGCTGAGGCAGGAGGATCGCTTGAGCCCAGGAGTTTGAGTCCAGCCTCGGCAACATAGCAAGACCCTGTCTCAAAAAAAGGAGAAAGCCTATTGCTTAGAAAGAAACAAATAAGAACAATATCAGACAGTGAGGAAGCTGAGGCGGGAAGAGGGGAAGGGACTTGCCTGACATCACACAGTCCAGGTCCTCTGACACTCAATATCGTGTTGACCATGTATTGAGCACCTACCATGTTCCAGGCATAGCACTAGACATTGAGGATATAATATGAATAAGAAAGGCAAGGTTCTTGTCCTTGCAGAGCTTATAGTATAGTCCGGAATATATATTGTGAATAAACACAGAAAAAACCATAGAGAATTCTGGTTTCTGGTCCGTCATGTAAGGAGGTTAACAGTGGCCACTTTGTCAAAGCTGAATGAACTGTCAAATTAACAGCTTTTATTAGCTGTCTCAGAGGAGTGGGATCACAGAGCAAACTGCTACCTCCAAAACTGGAGAGAAAGACATGCAGATACAGAGAATCACAATTTTCCAGACCAGAAGCCTCTGCGGGAACCAGCACGAGTGGGAAAATCTGAGCTGTAATCGACAAAGTGCTGGAGGCTTGGTGTGGACAACCTTGAGAGTTAAAGACTCCAGGGGGACTCAGTCATGGGGGCCCCACACTTTTGTGAGTTTTACCTCCAGGAGCTCTATCATGTTCTCACAGTGAATATCAGAGAAAAATCCCCTCGTGCTTCCTGTAAGGGGAAGGGAAAAGGAAACATGTTGAAATACACCAGAGCATTCTGTTCTTCTTAAAAAGGCATACCCTCTGGAAAAACTATTTTATCAGAGCCTAAATTGCTACAGTTTTTTTTTATTTCAGCATATTATGGGTGTACAGATGTTTAGGTTACGTATGTTGCCCTTGCCCACCCCCCCAAGTCCGAGCTTCAAGCGTGTCCATCCCCCGAATGGTGCGCATCGCATTCTTTGTGTATGCGTATACCCGTCCCCTCTTCCCTCCTCCCCCGTGCCCGACATCCAATAGATGTTATTCTTATATGTGCACTGTTGGTCAGTTAATACCAATTCGATGGTGAGTACATGCGGTGCTTGTTTTTCCATTCTTAGGATACTTCACTTAGTAGAATGTGTTCTAGCTCTTTCCAGGAGAATACAAGACTTGCTAAATCACCATTGTTTCTTAAAGCTGAGTAGTACTCCATGGTATACGTATACCACATTTTATTAATCCACTCATGTATTGATGGGCACCTGGGTTGTTTCCACATCTTTGCAATTGTGAATTGTGCTGCTATAAACATTCGGGTGCAGGTGTCTTTTTCATGGAGTAAATTGCTACAGTTTTATCAGAGCCTAACCACCCTGGGGGAAGGAAATATCCAATCCCAGCTTTCTCTAGCCTTCCATTTGGGGGAAGGAAAATATCCAACCCCATCCCACTCTAGCCATCTTGTCTTACAAGGACATGGAGAGTGAGAAGCATTAGTGAAGTTCACTGCCCTGGGGCACAGGCTCACTTAAACACTGAGACCTAATCACTGGGCTAAAGAGTACTTCCCCTCCCCTCACGTCTTACCATCATGTCACTAAAGGCCTATTTGCCCCATATATCATTTTCACCTTTCAACTAAAAATTACAAGACATATTTAAAGGCAAAATATACAGTTTGAAGAGACCGAAGACGCATCAGAATCAGAGTCAGATATGGCAGGATGTCGGAATTATTGGACCAGAAATTTTTAAAAACTGTGTTCAATATGCTAAGAGATTCAATGGGAAAAGGAGACAACATGCAAGAATAGATAGATAATGTAAGCAGGAAGATGAAAATTCTAAGAAAGAATAAAAAATAAATGCTAGAAGTCAAAAACACTGTAACAGAAATAAAGAAGGCCTTTGATGGACTCATTAGTAGACTGGACATGGCTGAAGAAAGAATCTCTGAACTTGAGGATATGTCATTAGAAACTTCCAAAACTGAAAAGGAAAGAGAAAAATACTTGGATAAAAAACAGAGCAAGCATGCAAGAATTGGGGAACAACTACAAAAGGTGTAACATACATATAATGGAAATACCAGGGGAAGAAAGAGAGAAAGGAATAGAAGAAATATTTAAGAATAATGACTGAGAATTTCCTCAGATTAATGTCAGATACCAAACCACAGATCCAGGAAGCTCAGAGAACACCAAGCAGGATAAATGCCGTCCCAAAAAAACAACACCTGAACGTGTCATCTTCAAACTTTAGAAAATCAAAGATAAAGAAAAAAATCTGAAAGAAGCCAGAGGGGGAAGAAAACATCTTACCTATAGAGGAGCAAAGATAAGAATTACATCTGACTTCTTCTCAGAAACCAAGCAAGCAAGAAGAGAATGGAGTGAAATATTTAAAGTGTTCAGAGAGAGAGAGAGAGAGAAACAACCTAGAATTCTATACCCTGTGAAATAATTTTTCAAAAGTAAGTGAGAAATGAAGAGTTTCACAAACAAAAATTGAGAAAATTTGTTGTCAGTAGATCTGCCTTGTAAGAAATGTTAAAATAATTTCTTCAGAGAAAAGAAAAATGATGTAGCTTATAAACTCAGATCTGTATAAAGAAAGGAATAACATTACAGAATAAGTGAAAGTTATTCTTATTCTTAATTGATCTAACAGTTTGTTAAAAATAATAATACTGAGAATGTATTTGATAGTAAGAATGTATTTGATTTTACATATAGACACACATATATAACATATATAAGTTAAATGAATGATAGCAATAATACAAGGGACAGGAAGGAAGAGTGAGTATTATTTTGTTATAAGGAACTTGCACTATTGTGAAGTGGTATAGTTTATTTGAAAGTGGACTTGGATTAGTTGCAAGCATATATTGCAAACTCTAGGGCAACCACTAAAAACAGTTTTAAAAAAGTATAATTGATATGCCAAGAAAGAGAAAATGGAATCATAAAAATGCTTAATTTGAAACTACAAAAGGCAGAAAAAGTGTGGAAGACAAAAATAGGAACAAAGAAGAAGGGCAAGAAACAGAAAACAGTAACAAATATGCTAAATATTAATCCAATTATATCAATAATCACTTTAAACATCAGTGGTCTAAATATGCCAATTAAAGACAGAGATTGTCAGAGAACATAAAAAACCAAGACCCAGCTATATGTTGTCTACAAGAAACCCACTTTAACTATAAAGACATATATAGATTAAAAGTAAAGGGTAGAGAAAGATATACCATGCTAACACTAATTAAAAGAAAGTGGGAGGCCGGGCGCGGTGGCTCACGCCTGTAATCCTAGCACTCTGGGAGGCCGAGGCGGGTGGATTGTTTCAGCTCAGGAGTTCGAGACCAGCCTGAGCAAGAGCGAGACCCCGTCTCTACTAAAAATAGAAAGAAATTAATTGAACAACGAAAAATATATAGAAAAAAAAATTAGCTGGGCATGGTGGCGCATGCCTGTAGTCCCAGCTACTCGGGAGGCTGAGGCAGAAGGATTGCTTGAGCCCAGGAGTTTGAGGTTGCTGTGAGCTAGGCTGACGCCATGGCACTCACTCTAGCCCAGGCAAAAGAGTGAGATTCTGTCTCAAAAAAAAAAAAAAAGAAAGAAAGAAAGTGGGAGTAGCTATATTAATTTCACACAGAGCAGACTTTAGAGCAAGGAAAGTTATCAGGGATAAAGAGAGACGATAAAAGGCTCAATTCCCCAAGAAGACATAACAATCCTTAATGTGTATATATCTAACAAAACAGAGTCAAAATTTGTGAGGCAAAAACCAATAGAACTGCAAGGAGCAATATATGAATCCACTATTAGAGCTGAATGGCCGGGCACAGTGGCTCACGCCTGTAATCCTAGCACTCTGGGAGGCCGAGGTGGGAGGATCGCTTGAGCTCAGGAGTTCGAGACCAGCTCTGAGCAAGAGAGAGACCCCGTCTCTACTAAAAATGAAGGAAAAAAAATTAGCAAGTCAACTAAAAATAGAAATAAAAAATTAGCCGGGCATGGTGGCACATGCCTGTAGTCCCAGCTACTCGGGAGGCTGAGGCAGGAGGATCGCTTGAGCCCAGGAGTTTGAGGTTGCTGTGAGCCAGGCTGACGCCACGGCACTTGCTCTAGCCCAGGCAACAAAAGCGAGAGTCTGTCTCAAAAAAAAAAAAAAAAAAGAAATAGAGCTGAAAGCTTCTCTATCCCTCTATCAGAAATAGACAGATCCAGCAGGCGGAAAACCAGTAAGGACAGAGTTGAACTCAATAGCACCATCAATCAACTGGATATAATTGACATCTATAGACTATTTCATCAAACAACAGCAGAATACACATTTTTCTCAAGCTCACAAGGAACATTCACCAAGACCACATTCTGGAACATAAAACACATCTTAACAAATTTAAAAAATAGAAATCAGACCACAATGGAATTAACAAGAAATCCATAACAGAAAGATAGCTGAAAAAAACAAAATACTTAGAGAGTAAACAACACACTTATAAATAACACATGGATCAAAGAAGAAATCTCAAGAGAAACTTTTAAATATTTTGAACTAAGTGAAAATGAAAATGCAACTTATCAAAATTTGTTGGATGCGGCAAAAGCCGTGTGCTTAGAAGGAAGCTTATAGTACTGAGTGCGTATATTAGAAAAGGAAAAGACCTAAAAATCAATCTAAGCTTCCACCTTAGGAAAATGGAAAAAGAAGAACAAATTAAACCCAGTGTAGGCAGAATAAAAGAAATAATGCAAATTAGAGCAGAAACCAATGAAATTGAAAACAGGAAATGAATAGAGAAAATCAACAAAACCAAAAGCTGGTTCTTTGAAAACATCAATAAAATCAATACTCCTTTAGCCAGGCTAACTAAAAAGAAAAGAGAGAAGACACAAATTGCTAACATCAGAAATGAAAGTGGGGCTATTACTACAGATCCCATGGATAGTAAAAGGATAATAAAGGAATACCATGAACACAAATTTGATAACCTAGATGAAATGGACCAATTCCTTGAAAGACACAATCTGCCAAAACTCACACAAGAAATGGAATAGGCCTATTCATTCAACTAATAAATTCAAACTATTCAAGAGAGTTTTTATCATGAAAATGCTCATTAAAAAAGAATCTAGACACAGACCTTACACCTTTCACAAAAATTAACTCAAAATGGATTACAAACATAAATGTAGAATGCAAAAGTATAAAACTCCTAGAAGATAACATAGGAGACAACCTAGATGACCTTGGGTATGATGGTGACTTTTTAGATTCGACACCAAAATCCATGAAAGAAATAATTGATAAACTAGACTTGAATAAAATTAAAAACTTCTGCTCTGCAAAAGACACTGTTAGGAGAATGAGAAGACAAGTCACAGACTGGAAGAAAATATTTCCAAAAGACACATCTGATAAAGATTTGCGAACCAAAATATGCAAAAAAAAAAAAAAAACTGTTAGAACTTCACAATAAGAAAACAATCTGATTTTAAAATAGACAAAAGACCTAAATAGAGAAAATATACAAATGGAAAATAGGCATATGAAAAAAATGCTCAACATCATGCCATTAGGGAATTGCAAACTAAAACAACAATGAGACACCTATTAGAATGGCCAAAATTCAGAACACTGGCAACACCAAATGCTGGTGAGGATATGGAGCAACAAGAACACTCACTCATTAATGTTGAGAATGCAAAATGGTACAGCCACTTTGGAAGACCATTTGGCAATTTCTTACAAAACTGAACATCCTCCAACCTTACAATCCAGCATTCACGCTCCTTGGTATTTACCCAAGTGACTTGAAAACTTATGTCCACACGAAAACATGCACAGGGATGTTTATAGCAGCTTTATTCGTAGTTGCCCAAACCTGGAAGCAACCAAGATGTGCTTCAGCAGATGAATGGATAAATAAACTGTGGTACATCCAGACAATGGAATATTGTTCAGTGCTAAAAATAAATGCGCTATCAAGCCATGAAAAGTCATGAAGGAACTTTAAATGCATATTACTAACTGAAAGAAAACCAATCTGAAAACACTACATACAATAAAAAGATCTGGGCTTGGCTAGGCATGGTGGCTGATGCCTGTAGTCCCAGCTACTCGGGAGGCTGAGGCAGAAGGATCGCTTGAGCCCAGGAGTTCAAGCCTGGGCAACAGAGCAAAATGAAACTCTGTCTCTATTTAAAAAAAAAAAAAGACCCTGGCTTGCCAGGGGTTAGTGGGGAGGGAGGGATTAGTAGGTGGAGCATAGGGGATTGTTTAGGGTAGTGAAGCTATTCTGTATGATACCGTAATGGTGGGAACATGTCATACACTTGTCAAAATCCAAAAACCCATAGACTGTACAAAACCAAGAGTTTTGTACATCTCAATATAAACTATGGACTTTGGGTGACAATGATGTGTCAATGCAGGGTCATCAATTGTAACAAATGTATGTGTCACTGTGGTCGGGGATGTGGATAGTGGGGGAGACTGTGCGTGTGTGGGGACCGGGGTATATGGGGACTCTCTGTAATTTCTGATCAACTTTGCTGTCAACCTAAAATTTCTCTAAAAGAATAAAGTTTATTAATTAAAAAAACATAGAAAGTTGGGGTCTCAGGTACCTGAGAGATATCATCTGTTCACTCCACTTACTTGGTAGATGGAGCAGCTTAGGCCGTGCAAGCGGAAGATATTTGCCCAAAGTGACACAGCAAGCCTATAGCAGAACCCAGGTCAAAACCAGATGTCTTGCTTCTCTGTTCAATATATGTCACCCTGCCATGTAGCAAGGGTCAGCCCATTGTTTATCAGTTAGACAATGACTTGCACGAGCTCTTCTGAAGTAGCTTATAGGCTCCATTGTCTGCAAAGGGACTAAAAGACTTAGCCCTAAGCCCTTCTCCCTTTGGAGGACAAACTTTACGATCAGTGGGCCTCTCTGCTTCATAAAAGATCAGCACTGTCACCAAACCCCAGCCTCACTTCTGCCCCAAGTTCTGCTGAACCTTCAGAGCCAGGGGCGGCCTCAGAGGCAGAAGCAGGAAAGGAGCCTAAGGCCTTTTTCCTGTTCTGTTCTCAGCCTGCCTACTCCTGGCCAAAGTCCAGAGCAGGATGGAACAACCCAGCAAACCCATTCATTAGGTCCTATTTATTCACTGTAAAGGCTCATAATTTGTTTTAAGGGAGACTTTTTACCTCGATTAATATGTAGGCTCCCATGCATACGCGCATTACATTACAATGTGCTTGAATCTGTATTAAGCGTATTTGAAGTGTGCATTGTTTTCACTTCCCAGGGAGGAACCAGTGACTCTGTCAGTATTGTCCTCTCCAGATGCCTAGGACCAAGGCCTGGGGTTCTATTTGAATTAACCCACGATTATGCCACATTATCCAAATTCGCAAAGAGCCCCAATTCATGCGTTGATAATTTGATCTTTGCTGCTTCCTTCGCACTGAAAATGATTTCATGAGAAGTAACCCTTCAAAGAGAGGTCTCCCTTCTACTCAACATTAACCCGTCTCCCTGGGCTCTCCAAGCCATCTAAGTCCCCACCTCCTGTCCCCCTATCTGGCTCCACTGCTTAATTCCTTTGTCTTCTGGGTACTCTATCTCTGCAGCTTAAATGGGCTTACTTGTGTCTTATCCTTATAATAAGGACTCTCCTCCAACCTTTCCCCTCCCTCCCCACCTCACTCCCTCTCTTCACAGCCCAGAGTCCTTGAAGAAGAGTCTCTCTCACAACTTACTTCCTCACTTCCCACTCACTCCTGAGTCCTGCAGTCTGGCATCTGCCCCCACCACTCCCCTGTATCTGCTCAAAGACCCAAATTAAACGCCAGACCCCGATGGTCACTTTTTAGCTCCTATCTTGGTGGCCCTCAGCTCTGGCACTGCTGAACACACTCCCCTGCAAACTCCCTTCCCCTCAGCCTCAGGGAGCCTCTCTTTCCCTAGCCCTCCTCCCGTATCTATTACCATTCCTTTGTAGCTACTTTCACGAAGTCATCCTCTTTTGTCCCTTTTATGTGTCAGTGGTCCCCAGGACTCTGTCCTAGGACCCCTTCTCTTCTCACTCCAGTACATACACTTTCCCATTTCAGCCCCAGCCAGTCTCATCCCTTCACCTCCATCTCTATGTTCCCACATCTCTGGCCCCAGCTCGGACCTCTCCCCTGAGCCCCAGCCCCATATGTCCAACCGCTGGGTGTCCCACTGAAATCTCATACTTACCGTATGCAACACTGAAGTTGTCATCTTTCCCCACAAATTTTGCTCCTTGTTCCCTATTGCCCTTCTCAATGAATGACTCCATCAGACACTCCATCACTTAAGCCAGAAATTTAGGAATCAGCCCAGACTGTCTTTTCTCCTCCATCCTTCCCCACATCCAGCCCATCAATTTGTCCTGCTGGCTCTACCTTCAGAATATATCCAGAACATGACCATTTCTTTCCACCTCTTCTATACATTGAGTATCCCTTATCTAAATGCTTGGGAACACAAGTGTTTCAGATTTCGTAACTTTTGGAGGTGGGGGGGTGGTTGGAATATATGTATTATACTTAATCGGCTGAGCATCTCAAACCCAAAAATCTGAAATCCAAAATGCTCCAATGGGTATTTCCCTTGAGAGTCATATTGACACTCAAAGAGTTTCAGATTGGGGAGCATTTTGGATTTCAGATTTTCAGATTTGGGATGCTCAACCTGTACTACCTTTCTGGTCCAAGCCACCATCCTCTCTCCTAACTGCCCTCACTGCTTCCACTGTCGCCACTTCAGTCCACACCCCACTTGACAGCCAGAGGGATTGATGCAGCATCAAGTGGCCCCGTGTCACTCTTCTGCTCAAAATATCCCAATGGCTTCTCGTCTCGCTTAGAAGAAAAGTGAAACTCCTTATCATTGCGTACAAAGAAGTCCACATTCTAGTTCCCACCTGCTTTATCCTTCTCTCACAGTAGTCCCCCTCCCACCCCATGCTCCAGCCACTTTCCACACCAAGCTATTTCCCCAATCTGGACCTTTGCTCATAACTGTTCCCTCTGCCTGAAATAATCTCCCCATTATGGTCAGCCAACCTGGTGACCACATACTCATCTTTCAAGACAGCAATAGAAACCTTTCCTGATAATCCCAGGCTGAATCGATCATTGCCTCTGCTGTGTCCTATAATTCATCACCAGGAAACGTCTATTAAGCGCCTATTATGTACTATTTCTACTCATTCCTGTAGGTAACCAATTCTATTAGTTTCCGGTTTATTCTTCTTGTGTTTCTTTTTATACAAAATGAGCACATACATTTATATATATTTTTTACTTCCCCTTCTTTCTTGCACAAAAGTAAGCATACTATAGACGTGTTTTTTTGCACTTGGCTTTTTTTTTTACTCAAAAATATATCCTGAAAGTCACTCCTTATCAGTGTACGGAGAGCATCCTCATTCTTTTTAACAGCTGTATAATACTCCACTCTGTGGCCATGCCCTAGTCTATTCGACACTCTCCTATATATGGACATAGGTAGTTTCTAATATTTTGCAATCACAGACAACACTGCAATGAATAAACCTCAAGCATATGCATTTCCATATTGTTGGAGGTGTATCTTCTAGGTAAATCCCTAGAAATGGGATTGGTGAGTCAAAAGATAAATGCATATATAATTTTGTGAGAGATTATCAAATTCACCTCCAAAGGGTTGTATCAATTTTCTTTTCCACCAGCAATGTATGAGAGTGACCTAAGGCATTTTTGGAAGAGGGTTTTCTCAGAACATTAACTAGCTCCATTTCCTAGCCGACCTGTCTTTGTTTGGGACTGATTCATCCCAGTGCACATGACGGCCCCTCGGGCACTCAGTACACAACCGTGCCCCATGAGCACTCACATACGTAGTAGCGGACGGGGGACAATGGACAAAACCCTCTGTTGCTGAAAATGCTCCTGTATCTTCTGCCTTTCACACTCTTTATAGAAAAGAAACAATAAACAAATTGTTTACATTGGCTTCAAGTGCGCAAGGCTAATCACAAGTAACTTAAATGAGGGTCAATTAGCTGGAGGAACACAGGAGGAAATACGAGGAAAGTTTAGTACCTTTCCAGGCTCAACGAATACCAATTCGGTTTGCTTGAAGGCCTCTAATGAGAACAGACATCCGTCTCATAAATAAATAAGACATGCTATTGAGAAAAATAATAATAAAAGTAATTTGCTGTGCTTCAAAGATCACACAGTGCTTTCACACACATACATTATCTCATTTGATCCTAACAATAGAAGCATCCACGCTGGAACAATTGCTTCATTGGCCAATCTTTGATGTATATTAAGTGGTTCATGGACTTGAACTGTGATTTATCCACCCAGACTTCAAAGGGTTAACTAGAGCTGAACTCCAAACAACCTGAACTTATTAGAGGCACAGGGTTGGAGGAAGCCTTGGGAGCAGGAAGTGGTCAGGAAGCTGAGTGGGCCCCAGGCTCAAATTTCCCTGACCCAGAGCCTCAGATGAATTATGGTGGAAAACCCCCAACTGCAGTGTATCCTCGCCCTTTAATTTAGGCATTTAATAAACAGATGGCATCGTCCTCCAGAAATAAGGAAGGTTTAATAATTTCCTTGGACGGAGAGTTCCAAGCAGCTCTGTGGCTTTGTGTGGACCTTCAAAAGAATTTCTGCAGACAGAGTCTGTGAAACTTTTTATCCTTGTCTATTAAATTTTCACTAGGCTCCCCCGCCCTCGTTAATATCATTAGAGTATAGAACTGAGGACCGAGCCAGGATTTGTCCGACGTCCCAGAACATCAGGGAGGGATTATGAGGCATTCTTCCTGCCAACGTCCCCAGCTGGCAGTGCCTTCCTGCTTCTCCCAGGGTGCCCAGGACCCCCCAGCATGGCAGCAGATCATCGCCAGGGGATCACTGAAAGAGGCCTTCTCTCGTCAATTCAGCTCACGGCATCAAAGTGTCCCCCTGCTTCTACCAGTATCTCAGCAGACCCTGAAAGTGGAAAGCAGGGAGGCAGGGCCATTTTCTCTCTTTAGCAGCCCCAGCTTGTCAGGGCTTCAGAGGCAATTAGGATGGCACTGAGCCTGTCCAGTTGCTGCTTAGGGAAGCAGTTATGAGTGTGGGGTGTGGGATCGGGATCCGGCAGACCTGAATCCAGATCCCGGCTCTGCCCTTTGCTAGCTGTGTGTTCTGGGGTAAGTCACTTAGCCTCTGAGCCACAATTTCCTCATCTGTAAAGTATATGTGTGAGGCGAGGACGTCCTAGTGTCTACCTCACAGGAGCTGTTGTGGGGATTAAGTGAAATAAGAAATGTAAAATGCTTAGCCTGGCATCCGGTGCATAGCAGCTATTTGACTCTCAGCAAGTCACAAATAGAAGTGACCTTGGAGAGCATTTGTTCAGACCCCCTCAGTTTCTAGACGGGGGGGAATGGGCCTAGAAGGGGGTTATTCAACTCATTAACAAAAGAACCGGGATTCAAAAAGTTTTCCTGACCCTTTTCAAGCCACCATGGTGTTTCTCTTGTCTAAAGCAGATGGGTAGGAAGTGAATTGAGTCCTGACCTGCCGGAGGCCAGCTTGGGGAGATGGCAAGTGCCAGCATGGCTGGCGCAGTGTAAGTGGGCACCAGTGCTGATGAGAAAGTGAGGCCTTGTGAGATGAGGAATTTTTCTGTCTAGGATTATGTTCATGCTTATCTACACCCTAGGCATTTCAGCAAAGCCTGGGTTGAAAATCCGTTTGGTGTCATTTCTCCCTAATTTGGTGCTCAACCTAGTCCCCACAAAGAGCAAATACTTTGTACCAAGCTTTGGGAAGCAGAGCATTCCTCCTTCTTTGGCTGTGAGCAAGAGTCCACTCCCCAAGGCCTTTTGGACCAGCTGTGGGGTGGAGGAGGGAAGCAACTTCTCTTCCCAGTTCGCTTTGTGGAGAGAAGTTCTGCGGCTTTTGCAAGGACAAGTGAAGAGGCGGGGGGAAAGGGAGCAAGGATGCTGTGGCTCTAGTGATTGGCCATCCAGAGAAGTGGTGTGTCAAATAGCAGCCAATCTCATCCAAGCTCAGGCATTCCGGCCCGCCCTTCTGACCTCACGTGGCCCTGCATGAGGTTTCTGCTCTGAGACCAGGGAGCACTGGGAGTCCTGCCCAGCTCAGCACTTCCTTACGCTATGAAGGCAGGAAGGAACTGGCCCATAAGTACTTAGCTCCTGTCTGAGCAACAGCCAGACTAAACAGGGTGGGGATATGTAACTAAGGACTGATGCTGGCTTCGCTGCACCCCCAGGCACTGGAACAACAGAGCACCCCAAATAATGGAAACCAGGCTGGGCGCGGTGGCTCACGCCTGTAATCCTAGAACTCTGAGAGGCTGAAGCAGGAGTATTGCTTGAGGTCAGGAGTTTGAAACCAGCCTGAGCAACACGGAGAGACCCTGTCTCTACAAAAAGTAGAAAAACTAGCCAGGTGAGGCGGCACGTGCCGGTAGTCCCAGCTACTCAGGAGGCTGAGGCAGGAGGATCGCTTGAGCCCAGGACTTTGAGGTTGCAGTGAGCTATGATGATGCCACTGCACTCCAGCCTGGGTGACAGAGGGGGACCCTGTCTCAAAAAACAACAACAGACACAAAACAAAACAAAATAATAGATACCAGAGTTGCTTCATTTCCTTCCCAACTCTGAGCATCTGCATCAGCTTTCAGAACCCCAAATTTGCCATGATGCACCAATAAATTCATCCTACCAAAATGCACTTAGCCTTCTCTGTTTGGTTCTCTGTTAAGTTCCCTCTTATGGGAGAATAGGACCAGGAAGCAGGATGACTTGGGCAAGTCACTCCCCTTCTCTGGGCTTCGGTTTCCCTATCTGTAAAATGTGTGTGCTGAACTCCTACAGGAGGTCTGCGCAGCCACTAGCCTACCTAGGCCAGGTCACATCATAACCTCCTGACTTTTCTCTCTGCTTCCACTCTTGTCCCCACTCAATCCATGACCTACGCAGCAGCCAGGGGACACTCTTTCAAACAAATTAAATTGCACCACTCCCCAGCTTAAAACCCCCCATTCCACTTTAAGTAAAATGCAAGCTCCTCAGCCGGGTGCAGTAGCTCACGCCTGTAAGCTCAGCACTTTGGGAGGTCAAGGTGGGAGGATTGCTTGAGGCCAGGAGTTCAAGACCAGCCTCTGCAACATAGCAAGACCCTATCTCTACCAAAAATAAAAAATTTGCCGGGCATGGTGGCACACACCTGTAGTCCCAGCTACTCGGGAGGCTGAGGCAGGAGGATCGCTTGAGCCCAGGAGTTTGAGGTTGCTGTGAGCTATGATAATGCCACTGCATTCCAGCGTGGGCAATAGAGCAGGACCCTGTCTCAAAAAACAGAAAACAAAGCAGAACCAAAAAAAACTCAAAACAAAACAAAACAAAAACAAACAAAAAATGCAAGCTCCTTACCATGGCCCACAAGGCCCTACGTGAGCTGGCCCCTAGCTAGCTGCCTAATCTTACCTCCTGCCTCTCACCCCCTCACTCCCTCTGTTCCAGCCACACCAGCCTTCTTGCATGTTCCACACACAGTGCCATGCTTGCGACTGCCTTGAGTCCTCACATAGCTGTACCATCTGCCTGGGATACTCTCTCCCCAGGTTTTTGCCTATTTAACTCTTGGTCATACTTGTGATCTCAGTTCAAGGTCACTTCCTTGGGAAAACCCTCCTTGAACAGCCCCACTCCCCTCTTGCCCGGTTAAGTCAAGTGCTCCTGTTGCATGTATTTTCACTGGATTTTATTCTTTTCCTTTGTAGTACTTATCCCAACCACAATTCTCTCTGCAATTATTTACCGTCCATCTCCCCTGCTAAACTGCAAGCTCTATGAGGGCAGGAACCTTGTCTGTCTTGTTCACCGGTTTATCTTTGGTACCTGTGTAGTGCCTGGCACAGAGGAGGAGCTTTCTAAAAAAAAGTAATTGAATGAATGAAGCTCCCTAACAGCTTGGGCAGGCAGCCCACAGTGCCAGCATCACAGCTCCTTAGCCTGTTACAGCCAGGGCAGGTCACTGTGTTCCTGCCTCTCTGGAGCTATAAAGCATCGGTGTTGACCTATTAACCTCACTGTCAGGCAAGGTGGGAGGACAAATATGTCCTTGGAAAAGACTCAGAATGCGGTCACTCCTAAAGCCAAACGCAAAAGACTTTGGTTTATGTTATTTGGGCCTCTTGCTCTTGTCACGAGTGATTCAATTCCTTAAGTATCTATTGGGCACCTACTGTATGTCTGGCCCTGCCCTAGATGCTGCTAGTCTAAAGGCATTAGTCTTTCCAGGTGGCCTGGGCTGTTCAAGAGCTATATGTAAACAAGCAGTTCTCATAGGAGTCAGACTCTGATAAGCGCCCGGGAGGACAGGGGAAAGAGCAATTGAGTACTGATTGTCCTGTGGAAATTTAGTGGGGGAAGGAGGAGGGGCAGAAGATTGTGCAAGAGGGTAATCCGATTAGTGGCAGAGCAGGAGTGCCTTTCCTGATGGAAAGATGAACATCAGGGAAGCACGCCCGAGGCAGGTGAGCATTTTGGGAAGGGCTCTCTGTCCATCCAGTGGCCACCGGGGGCTGCATGTGGGGGTGGCAGGAGCACGAGCACCCCTAATCCACACTCACACTATCCACCGCAGCAGCTCTCGCATTATTGGGTATTGGGACCACCCAGGGAACCTATGAAAGGTGCAGAACCCACACCTTCCTCCTACCCGGCCCTATAGACTCTGATTTAGTGGGGCAGGCATGGCTGTGGCCATCTGCACATTTAATAAATCTCCCTCCACCTGGTTCTGAGGCAGGTGGTCCAAAGGCAACACTGAGAGGCCACCATTGCAGCAGATTGGCCAGTAGCTAACATGAGTGGGAACCCCAGTGGAAGCCTAGGCCCACAGTGGGTCCTCAGAACTTCGGTAGCATCACTGATTGGTGAGAGGCATGGTTGCGTAGGAGGAGGGGGTTTGTGGGTGAGTGGCAGAGTCTGGGTGAAGGGTAGGGTTAATGGTGTAAGAGAGGAGTCCTGAACCCATAACAAGAATCCTCAGGGCCTTGGTGGCCTCCATGCCCAAGTCCCACCCTGTCAGGCCAAGGATCTCTTGGGTGCCCAGGTGGTTTCTGGACCACAAGGGAAGAAACAAGATGAGGGTGTCCTAGGGGTTAATCCAGGAACAACAGAATCTCCAGGCCACTCCATGCCTCCAAACATGTTTCCAGGCAGTGCTGGAAACAGGTAGGTTCAAAGGTCTAGCATATGGGTGAAAGGGAGCAGTAGAGAGGGAGGAGGGGATATGAATGCAGTTCATTCATTCATTCAATGGTGTGTTCATTCCACAAACTTGTGCTGAGGGCCAGACACTGTACCACCATCTCTGCCCACCTGTCAAAGCCAGAAGCCAGAGTGGCATCCTAGACTGTTCCATCTGTCTTACTTATCCCCTTCCTTCAATCCATTTATCAACTCTCATTGATTAGACCTCCTAAATGTCTTCTGACTCCCCCACTCAACCCCTTTGCCTCTGCCTTAGTGCCAGAGCTCACTAACTTTTGCCTGGACCGTTGCAGAAGTTTCTTCACTGCTCTCTCCACACCCAGGCTAACCTGCCTCCAATCCATTTCCCACACTGCAGCCAGACTGATTTGATGGTCTCCTATTTTTAAACAGCTTTATTGAGGTACAGTTTACATACCATACAATTCATACATTTTAAGTGTACAATTCAATGATTTTTGAGTATATTCACAGAGTTGTGTAACCATCACCACAATTCTATTTTAAAACATTTCCATCACCCCAAGAAAGTCCCTCATGCCCATTAGAAGTCACTCCTCATTCCCACCCCTAGTCTCAGACAACCACTAATCTACCTCTGTCTCCCTGGAGTTGCCTTTTCTGGGCATTTCATATAAATGGAATCATACGATATGGGGTCTTTTGTGTTTGGCTTTGATTGCCTCTCAATACAGAGAAGTCTGCTCAGCTAAAACTCTTGAGTGGTTTCCCATCATTCCCATTCAAACACATCACATTACTGTTCAAGGTCCTTCATGAAGGTCCAGTGCCTGCCCCTGCTCTTGAACCTTTATCGTTCCCTAAGACACACCATGCACCGATTCTGGCCTTCATGCCTTTGTGCCCGTGGTTCTCCTGACTAGAATGTCCTTATGCTGCCCCTAGGCAGGCGTTACCTCTGCTATGTCTTCAACATCCCATTCCCCTAATTCAGCTCACCACTTCCACAGCTACAAGCACTTTGCACCTTTGTTCATCATCATCTCACATTGCATAGCGAGTAGCCACATGCACAGGTTTCCTAACTAGACCGTGAGTTCCTTGAGGGCAGAGACTCCATGCTTTTCATCTCTGTGACCCCACACTGGCAACAGATCCTGGCGCCATAAATGTTTGTTAAACCACACAGAACTGCATAAGACTCAGTCCAGAAACTGCCCTCGAGGAGCTCACAGTTACATGAGGGAGAAAATAATCCATGCATCAGCCAAGCTACATTTACGGAGGCCCCACTGTGCGATGCTGGGAGGAAGGACAGAGTGAAAAAGACGAGGCATGATGCCTGCCCTCTTGGAGCTTACAATCTAGTAGAGAAGATACACTCGCCACAGAACAGGCTGCAATGCCACACATTACGTAGTCAAATGGTAGGTGGAATAGTGGGGTGTAGCAAGAGTTCAGGAAAAGGGGGAAGTGACCATTGTTGGGACCCTTGGAGAAAGCATCATGGAGAAGGAACCTGAGGGTGGGAGGGCCGGAGGATTTGGACAGGAGTGGAAAATGTACAGAGCGTTCTTAGATGGCAGTGAGACAGTGGCCTGAGCAACATCTTGGGGCAGAGGAAGAATGGTTTGGAAGATAGAGACCTGGGAGGCCAAGAAATCAGTTTGGCAGAGGGTAGTGACTTCATCCAAAAGAGTGATAAGACCTGAACTAAAGCTCTATCAGTAGGAAAGGTTAGGCAGCTAGAGTAGCGTTTCCAGGTTTAGCAAATAAAAATACAGGACACAATGCAAGGGACGCAAGGGACATACTTAAATGAAAAAACTATTTGTTGTGTTTCTAAAATTCAAATTTAACTAGGCATCCCTGCGTTTTATCT
This sequence comes from Propithecus coquereli, assembly GCF_000956105.1. NCBI lineage: Eukaryota > Metazoa > Chordata > Mammalia > Primates > Indriidae > Propithecus > Propithecus coquereli. The sequence continues at coordinate 4,826,250 of NW_012134303.1, read as the reverse complement.
GATATCCCTACACTGGTGGAAAGCAAGGTTGAGCCAAACTGGGAAAGTCTTGAATGGCACGCTACAGTGCTTACCCTGTGCCCTGGGGGTAATGAGAAGCCACTGAAGGATTTTAACTCAGGGACTGACAGGATCAGACATGTCTTTTAGAAAGATGGCTCAAGCCTGGGCAACACAGTGAGACCCCATCTCTACAAAAAATTAGCCAGACATGGTGGCACCCGCCTGTAGTCCCAGCTACTCGGGAGGCTGATGTGGGAGGATCGCTTGAGCCCTGAAGTTTGAGGCTACAGTGAGCTATGATCGGGCCACTGCACTAGCCTGGTTGACAGAGTCAGATCCTGTCTCAAAAAAGGAAGGAAGGAAGGAAGGGAGGGAGGGAGGGAGGAAGGAAGGAAGGAAGGAAGGAAGGAAGGAAGAAAAGAAAGAAAGAAAAAGAAAGATGGCTCAGGTAGCAGCAAGGAGAATGGGTTGCTGGAAGGAATAAGTCTGCAGGTTGTGACACTGACTCAGGGGAGAGAAGATCAAGGCATAAGCCATGGCAGAGGAGGTGGGCATAGAGAAGAGGGTGGATGCAGGAGCAACTCAGCTCAAATCAGACTATGCTACCTTAGTGACAAGTGCACGTTGGGGGAGTAAGGCATGGGGATGTTGCCTGCAGGGGGAGCAGCCTCCAGGTAGGGGCTGGGCCCAGCGAGCTGTGAGTTCCCTCACTACCTCCTGCTGCGCAAGGGAAGGCGGTCAGCCTGTGCAGCTGCCATGGCCCAAACCCCTCCCAGGCTTCTCCCCAACCAGTCAGTCCTGTACACTTCCCTTTCCCTGGGGTCCCGGCACCGGTCCAGAGCACACAGTGTTCTCCCAAGCAGATGCAAGCATTCTGGGCTGGGTGAATCACTGTCCCTGGCCAGAACGACCTGCCTGCCGGGGCAGAAACCAGGCAACCCCAAAGAACGTGCCAGCGGGCCTCCCATGCATACTCTTACAGAAAGGTTCACACGGGGGAAACAACAGGTGCTAAAACAATGCTGACCTTTTCTGGGGTGAAAGAGATGCCCCATCTCAGCCCTGCTGGCCAGAAGTATCTAGAACATTCTCCTAGCTCAAGCCTCCTTGGGAATGCAAGAGCCAAGAAGGCAGAACCTGCTTCTGTGTGATTGCTCCACCGTAGCCCAGACGCTGGGGATAAGGTCCAGTCCCGCCCTGGTCTGTGATTGTTGTGCTTGCACGTGGGTCTTCACATGGCCTGGGCAGGGCCAGGAGGCTGATGGCAGGCACAGGAGGCTGATAGCAGGGAAGGACTGTTCCCCATAGGCTGCAAAAGCGGGGTTAGAATGTTCTCAAGATCCCTGCTGTCTCTCTAGAATCTGTGGGACACAGTAGTCCCTCAGGGCCTGTGATGAAGTTGCCAGAACCTTCCTTGGTAACCTCTGGGGCCACTAAGCAGTCAGTGGGGAGGCTGCCTAGTATGGTGGTTAAGGACAGGAGCTCTATACTCAGACGGATCTGAGTTCTAGGCCTCACTCTCCCTTCACTAGCTGTGGACCTTGGACAAGTTACTCAACCTCTCTGAGCCAGAATTTCTACTACCAAACTGTAAAATGGTGATAATAAGTGTACTTGAAAGGTAATAAGCATTTAGCCTTGCAGCTGGCACTTAGTGAGCATTCAATAAATGTTAGCTGCTACAATTATCCCTCTTTGATTTTGTGCCCCTCATCTCTTGGTTTTCCTCATCCTTCACAGATTCTTTTTCCCAAGGTCACAGCTCAGGACCATCCCCGTCAGGCCACCGTTGCCTGGCCACAGAGCCCTCTCCAAGGATACTTCTCGGGGGATCTCAGTCCTTGCTCCCCAGATGGCGGTTCTCCCAGGACCTCTCATCCTGATTCACAGCCACTTGCCCCCTATGCCTCACCCTTTGCCTTTTCTCTCTTGTGCCATTGTTGGAGAAGGAGCCAGAGACAGAGGGCAAAGGGCAGGGCCAGAGAGCAAGGCGACTAGCCCGGGCGGGGCAGAGGAGATGCTGAGAGTCTGTCCTATCAGCACTTTTTCCATGCAGGGAGGCAGCCACCACGAGACTGGGCTTTCTGAGAATGTCCAACCCCGATCTTATGCAAAGCTCGGCTGCCCCTGGGCCACAGCGCCCTCCTCAGCAGGCTTTCTGATCTCTTGGGTGGAAAGAAGGAACAAGAAGCTCAAAGAGCTCAAAAGATCCCCTCCCATGTAGCCCTCTCTGCAGCCCCCTCAGTTCAGCCTGTCCCTGCCACCCTCGATTGTTCTCTTGCAGGCGCCCGTGTGTCCTGACTCACACCACGCACTGAAAACCCAAGGGGCAAAGCTAGTCTTGAAAAGAGAGGGGGTCCGGAGGGTGACCTGCCACCGGAGCATTTGTTTGCTCTCCAAACTGCACACCAGGTCTCCAAAGCCGCTTACTTGCCCTTGCACCTCAGAGGAGTTATCAAGAGCAAGTGTGAAAATGTCCCTGGTGCTAAATCAATTAGGATCGCCTTAGCAATCAAGCCCTTGATTTAACACCGCCTTCATTTCCCAGCTTTTACTGCACCTTCTAGGTAGAATCTCATTAACTTCTTTCCAATCTCTAGGAAAAAAGGAAAGCAAGCACTTGAGAAAAAGAGGACACAAACAGCTGCGTTCAAGCCGACTTCACAGAGAAAATAGGTAGTGTGTGTGTGGGGGGAATAGAGACGTTGTGCTTAAAACATCTGGGAAATGGTATCAGTCCTTCAAAAGCACGGGTGGCTGGGAGGGGGGGCTTTCCATTGGCCTTGCCCAGCTGTCTCCCTCCCACTCAGAACGAAATGTTCTGTCTTTTTGTGGTTATAACCTCTTTTCCCTTGGAATGACTTGCCATGTCTGGACCTTGAGCAGGGCTGCTGCTCTAAGTCGCTCTCACGCAATAATAAATTACCCAGGAGGCCCCGGGGCGAGCTCTCCTCCCCCGCCCCCGCCCACTTTCTTCCCCTCCCTGTCCTCCTCGTCCCACTCTGAAAAGTCGCTGTGGTTGGTTCTTAGACGGCGACCAAGCCCATGCTGAGCCGCATCACTGGCCTGTGGCACCCCCCCTCCCCTGCGGCCCGCAGCACATGTCTCCCCACGCTGCCCTGCGGCCAGGAAGCCGGGACATGTGGGCCTCCTTGCGGCAGCCAGACGAGGGCGGGGCGGGGAAGCTTCGCCCTGCCTGGGGCTCTGGCGAGTTCCGGGTGACTGGAGTGGGGACAAGAGGCACTGGGGAGGACGTGAATTCTTTAGATTTTCCAAACGCCTCTGACACATGTCCTCACTCCAAGCTGCTCAAGAAAACAAAACAAGCTCCGCTAATAAGTGACAGAGGGAGACGTGCGTGGGGGAGGCGACGTTTGGCCTCAGAGTCCCAGAACTAGAGCGGGATGAGACAGTGGGCAGGGACGAGGTGGAGAGGCGGGTTTGGAGCAGAGGAGGGGTCAGATGCCTCAGGGCCCGCCCAGGCAGGTAAGGGGACAGGGGAAAGTGACCATGGGTGTAATGCAGTGGTTCTCAAACTTGACTGCAAATTAGAATCACGTGGCGGGGGGCTTTTTACCAATCTGATGCCCAGGTCTCACCCCACACCAAAGTCATCAGAATCCCTGCAGGTGGGACCTCCGCAGGAGTTGTTTTCTGAAAATTCCCCGGGAGGTTCCAATGTACAGCTGAGGCTGACCACCAGCAGTGCAAGAGCTGCTGCTCAGAACTTGGTGGGGGACCAGCAGCGTGCACCCCACCTGGGAGCTTGTCAGAACTGCAGAATCCCAAGCTCCAGCCGGCACCTACTAAGCCAGCATCTGCATTTTAAAAAGAACAGCTCTATTAAGCTATCATTCACATGCTATAAAATGCACCCTTTTAAAGTGTACAATTCAGCAGTTGTTAGTCTATTCACAATATTGTGCAACCACCACCTCTATATGGTTCCATTTTCATCACTCCGAAAAGAAACCCTGTATCCTTTAGCAGTCACCCCCCATTTCCCTCGCCCCACCCCCACACCATGAGCAACCACTGCTGTGCTTTTTGTCTGTATAGATTTGCCTCTTCTGAATATTACCATCTACACACAGTTTGAGAAGCGCTGCCGGGAGAGACCTAAAAAAGAAGCAACCCTCACTCCCCTCCCACAATTGTTGTCATGTAGCCATGAGGGTCCTGAGTCGCTAGATTATCTGCTTTATTTTTTTCAAGAGAAGCCAAAAATCTGGGTTTTTATGACAAATCTTCCACTTTTTAAAAGGGTGGCAACTAATTCCAATTTTCGGAAAACACTGGGCCAAACAAAAGCTGCCTGAGGGCTGGATTCAGCCTGTCAGCTGCCAGTTTGCCACTTCTGATGGTCACCAGGTTCTTACCCACACCAACCCAAATCCTTCCCACTCCAGCGATAGTGTGCTTTTTGTTCCAGTTTCCATAAATATGGGGAAACAACTGCTTAGTAGCTTCCTCATAAAATCTCACATCTTATTCCTCCCTTCTCCAGGTATTTCTTAAGGACCAACTATGTGCTTGGTGCTTTATATTTTTTGAATCATTTAAATCTTCACAACAACCTTTATGGCAGATGTTATTATCCCAGTTTTAAAGACGAGAAAAGTGGAGTTCAGAGAGGTTAAGCAACTTTCCCAATGTTGCACAGCCACTAAGTGACAAAGCCCAAGCTCTTTCCTCCTCACCACACTGTCTCTACTGTACCAATCTCTGTCCAGAGGCCCCGTATTTCAGCTCTCTCTTCTTCCTATTCTGAACCTTCTCCATTTTTCCCAGATTGTGCACGGTGCTCTCTGACCAAGATTCTAGACTGTCACCGAGCTATGCTTGCTGGGGAGAGTCTGAATTTCAAACATTGAGGCTTGTTTGCCCGTCAGTACATTCATCCTTGTCAAATATGTGTCCTGATGTTCGGTTTGGAAAATGTGGTCTACATAAGTGAGCTGTGCTTTATTTTGACACTGATTCATATTCAGCTTGTGGTCAACTCCCTTTTTCACTTGGTGTTTTTCTTGTTTATTTATGTCAAGCCAAATTATGTTGTTAGGTTTTGTCACTAACGAGCCCCTTGCACTTGTCCCCGCTGAATTGCATCCTCGTTTCACAGGACCTTCTTCCTCCAACCCGTCTGACTGGAAGTCCCTCTCCTAGCTGCGGTAGGTTTGGCCCCCCTCCCAACCTTCTTTCATTTCCAAGTCACTTCAGGCTTTGGGAAACTGTCTCCACCCTCCCAGAAGGTCTCATGTGGCTCCCTCCCTTCACTGCTCTGGGAACCCTAGTTAGGCCTCCTGCAGGATGATGGAGACAGGTGGAGGGAGGCAGAATCTGTTCCCCTAAATTGGTTTGGGGTGGCGGAGGGTCTGGCTGCGGCTGGGAGTGTCCCCTCCCGGTGGCCTTAGGCCGGAAGCTCTCCTAGGCTAGTTCCAGACCTAATCTGATCTTTTCCGATCAGAGGGATCCTTAGTCCTGGCGGACCCGTAGGCAGAGGTCCTTTAACTCAGTCCTAGCCCCTTAGGACATCCCATTGTCTGAGCACTGCAGAATCCCGGGCAGTTGCTAGGTGCAGGGCTCTCAAACAATGTAGTGTGACAGTTCCCTACCCGCCCCAGGGGCCTCCCCAAGCCACAAGGGTGTGGTTTGCAGTCTGGGTACATTCTGTACCCTCACTCTGGGGGCGGGTTTGTGGTTCCGGGTGCTGTGCAGTGGAGCCCCGCCCATGCCTTTCCTCTCCAGCCACAAAAACAAGCTTGACACCAAGAGAGGAAGAATCAGAAAAAAAAAGGCTGTTACTGTACAGCTGGTCCCTGGAGACTCTGAGATGGACCCACCCCTTCCCCTTCCCTAAAGGCGTCCCACACATGGAAGGCCAACAGTGTCACTGGCTGTCTACTGCCAGTTCTTCCCTTCCTATGCCTTCCTTAGTAGCTGCCTCCGCCACAGAACAACGACCTAGACGGGATGCCAGGCGGTGCTCTCTAGGGACTGGCTGTCACCTTCTTCCCCAGAGACCCTGAAACACGGCTTTCCCTCCTCTTACAGCACTTGGCATCTCCACATTCCTCTGGCCATTACCCTGACAGCTACGTTCCCAGGCCTGTGCACCTTAATTGTTATTATTAGCATCGTTATTATTATTAGCCACCACCCACTGAGGGCCCATATGGTACTGGGCTTTCCCACTTAACCATCACGACCACTTTGTGCGATAACCCTCGCTGGTGCTTATTTCACACTCATACATGCAGGCACTGTTGTAAGCACCTTACATATCTCATTTAATCCTCAGAACAATTTTGAGCTAGGCCCGTTATTGTACTGTTATTGTACTATTATTAACCACATTTTCAGTCAGGGAAACTGAGGCACAGAGAGGTTAAATACTGTGCCCAAGGTCATACACTAACAAGTGGGAGAATCGGGATTCGAACCCAAGTCTTTCTACTGGAGCGGACTGCTTCCTTTTCCCCCAGGACAATCCTGAGGACTCCAGTTTGGGCCTCGGAGGGGAGGACATGCGCCCTGTACAAGTTGGGACAGGCAGGAGCAACCTTTGCTCCGTTACAGGGATTCCCCAGGACTCCCTGGGAGTCAGGCCACACCCCACTGCTTCTGCTGGGCTGGCAGTGTCTGCTCTGGAGTGGGATGGGGCGTGACACACACACAGGCGCGCGCGTGTGTGCACATGGGCGGGTGGGGAGGTGGGAGGGGGAAGGGAGAAGGAAGGCAGAAAGGGTGGGTGAGGACACTCACCGTCCCAGAGCTCTCTTGCACCCTCTTCAGGCAATACGTGCTCACTGCCGCTCCTGTCCAGGTGACCAATTTCTGCTGTCTGAGGCTCTGTCCCTTGGACCTCAAAACCCACCACCATTCTCTGTGGGCTGCAAGCTCAGTGCACCAGGCCTCTGCTGGGGCCGTTTTGTTTGGTTTTGTTTTCGTGGTGTTTTAAATTTTTTTACCATTTTAATGATTTTAAGTGTATAATTCAGTGGCATTAAGTACATTCATATTATTCTGCAACCATCACCACCATCCATCTCGAGAACTCTCTTTGTCTTGCAAAACTGAAACTCTGTGCCTGTTAAACAGTAACTCCCCATTCTGCCCTCCCTCAGCCCCCAATAACTAACCAACACTCTACTTTCTGTCTCTATGAATTTGACTACTCTAAATCCCTCTTATAAGTGGAATTGGACAATATTTGTCATTTTGTGTCTGGCTTATTTCACTTAGCATAATCTTCAAGCTTCATCCATGTTGTAGCATGTGTCAGAGCTTCATTCCTTTTATACTTTTTTTTGAGACAGAATCTCACTCTGTCGCTGGGGCTAGAGTGCCGTGGCGTCAGCCTAGCTCACAGCAACCTCAAACTCCTGGGCTCAAGCGATCCTCCTGCCTCAGCTTCCTGAGTATCTGGGACTACAGGCACATGCCACCATGCCCCGCTAATTTTTCTGTTTTCAGTAGAGATGGGATCTTGCTCTTGCTCAGGCTGGTCTTGAACTCCTGAGGTCAAGCAATGTTCCCGCCTCCGCCTCCCAGAGTGCTAGGATTATAGGCGTGAGCCACTGCGCCCAGCCTGAGCTTCATTCCTTTTTAAGGCTTAGTAATATTTCACTATATGTATATACCGCATTTTATTTATCCATTCGTCCATTGATGGACATGTGGGTTGTTTCCACCTTTTGGCTATTGTGAATGATGTGGCTGTGGACATTAGTGTACAAGTAGCTGTCTGAGTCCCTGCTTTCAATTCTTTTGGGTATATCCCTAGGAGTGGATGTCAGAACCATTTGCATATTCCCTGAGGCAGACTAGTGGCCTGGCCCTCCCTGGAGGAAACGTGCCTTCACAGCTTTCTGCCCTGATTCTGCTTTGTCTCAGAGCTCATGGCAGCACCTCTAGGAAAAGTACCTCATGTCACCCCACCCTACCCCCACCCCATCACAAATGATTCCCCAGCACCAACTGACTGGTGAGCCTCTCTGGGCTTCATTTTGTATTTTTCTGCTCCATGTACTTATGGTCACATTCTCTCCCCTTGAAGACCGTGTCAGTCTCTAGTTGCCCTCTCTGTCAGCTCCCCAAGGGCCAGGACAGCGGCTGCAATGGGCTTTGTGCAAGTAGGAGACAGTGTGGTGTAGCGGTTAAGGACGTGGGCTCTGGAGCCAGACTGCCAGGGTTTGAATCCTGGCTCCCTCCTTGTGTAACCCTGGGCAACCTACTTGACTTCACCATGCCTCAGTTTCTCCATCTGTAAAAAACGGGGACGATAATAACAATATCTATTTCAAGTGATTATGAGGGATTAAATGATATACACAAAGCCACAAAGCCACCAGTGCAATGCCTGATGCATAGTAAATGCTAAATAAATGGGAACTGTTACTGGTAAGTCCTCTTTCTGCCCCTCACTGCCTCTTTGACAAAAACCATCAAGAGATAGTAAGAGCCACCTCAGTATGTTTTCCAGGGAGAATTGCTGTTGAGCTTATAGAATTCCCTCACCACTATCCACCCACACCCCGTGCTGATAGTCTTTTCAGGCCAGTGCCCCCTGCACTTGTGTGAAATGCTTTAGTGATGTCAGTGTAAATAATATAGAGAATATAGCGTTTATTCTCTTCACTCCTACAGCCCCGCACATTGTAGCCCTCGTGCGCTAGATAACGGGAGGTCCCGCTCAGATCAGATACGACTCAGGAAGGCTGTCAACAGCACCTAGCTTTGAGAAACCTCTCTTCCCCTTCAGGAACCTGCCACGGAGGGGATACATTGTTTATGCCTTCCAGGCTGGGAAAGAAGAACCCCGGTTCAGTGTATTTCAAGCTTATCAGCAAAGATAGCCATATCTTGTTTGTCATGTTGGTTAAAGCGCCTTATTAATAGGGTCTATTAATAAAGTCAAGCCCATCACTTCAGTCTACTGGGCCATTCTCCAAACATTGATTGGGCACTGTTACAGACCAGGCACTGTGGGATACAGACATGAACGAAGTAAGATGGCTGTCCTTGGGGCACCCAGACCTGGATAATGCAATGCTCCGAGTGCTCTGAGAGTTTGAAGAAGCTCCCCCAACCCCAAATCCTCCTGGAGGAGTCAGGGAAGACTTCCCAGAGACAGTGCTGACTTTTGTGTTAACTCTTGAATGAGCGATGTGTTGGACTAAGGCCTGGCAGGCAGGGCAGGGCATTTCCCCAGGGAACAGGAAGCTCGTACACTAAGGGCTCAGAGCACCAGGGTGCTGAGGGAGATGCCACAGGCTGGCTGGAGCTGGACCTGAAAGAGCGAGCTGCAGTGCCAAGATGCGAGAAGGCCAGGGAGACAGGACCCAGAGCGTGGGGAAGTGATTTGCTATTGTTGCTATTGCTTTCTTTGTTGCGTGAGAGTTTGGACCTTGTCCTGCAGGTTTTCCAGCTGAGTTCCCCAGAGCATGAAAGTTCCACAAAACTGCCTCTGGGGAGCTCCCCCAGTAGCTGCTGGAGGTGACAGTGGAGGAAGGAGCAAGGAGGACACTGAGCTGATGGGGCTGTACATTCCACCCCCGCTCTCCAACCAGAATACCTCTACTTTACCTGTGTCAAAAAGTTGTGGTTTTGTTTTTTTAAACTTTTTTTTTAAGTTCCACTGTTTTTTTAAGAAAATCACCACCCACACACAAGTTTGAAAACTCCTGTTGTGGACAAATGGGCGTACATTAAAGGATTTGGAGTAGGGGAGTTGATACATTTGATTTATCAAATCTGTATCTGACTGTTGTATGGAGACTGGATTACAGGAAGGTATGAGTATAGACAGAGAAACCAATTAGAAGTCCAGGAAGGAAAATATGGTGGCTTACACTAGGGGGAAAGCCATAGAAGTGGTGAGAAGTGATGGAAATGGGGCTATGTTAGGAAGTAGAATTGGCAGGACTTGATGATGGATTGGGTGTGGAAGGTGGGGGAGAACATGTCAAGAATGACTTGACTTCTAGGTTTCTGCTTAGGGCCACTTGTTGAGTGTCATTTCCTGAGCTGAGGAAGTCTGATTTGGGCAAAAACTTGAGTTCAGTTTTGGCCAGATTGGTTTGGGATATCAGTGAGACATCCAAGTGGAAAAGCCAGTTAAGTGGTTGGCTATGTGAGTGTGGGGTTGAGAAAGGACGTGTGGAATACTGCCATGGAGTTGGGATTCACGGTTGCCTGAGGACTGAATCCTCAGTGCAGGTAGAGAAGAGGAGGGAGCTCAGGCCTAAGCCCTTTAGAGAGCAGAAAGATGAGAAGGAGCATCCAGTGAGATGGGAAAGCCAGGCAAATGTGGAGTCCCCAAAACCAAGTGAGAAAAGAATTTCAAGAAGGAGAGAATAATCAATGGGACAAATGGTGCTGAGAAGCTTAGTGAGTTGAGGACAGATGGTTGTCCACTGGGGTTGGTAAATTGGAGGAAGCCAGAGACCTTGACAGGAACAGTCTGGTGAAGTGGGAGGGATGGAAGATAGCTTGGAAAGGGTTGAAAAATGAACACATTAAAAAACAGTAGTGAATGGGATGTGAGACACTGAAATCATGTGTGCAGACAGTTCTTTTTCTTTTTTTGAGACAGAGTCTCACTGTGTCGCCCGGGCTAGAGTGCCGTGGCGTCAGCCTAGCTCACAGCAACCTCAAACTCCTGGGCTCGAGCAATCCTCCTGCCTCAGCCTCCCGAGTAGCTGGGACTACAAGCATGCGCCACCATGCCCAGCTAATTTTTTTTCTATATATTTTTAGTTGTCCAATTAATTTCTTTCTATTTTTGGTAGAGACGGGGTCGCGCTCTTGCTCAGGCTGGTTTCGAACTCCTGAGCTCAAACAATCCACCCGCCTCGGCCTCCCAGAGTGCTAGGATTACAGGCATGAGCCACCGCGCCTGGCCTCAGACAATTCTTTTAAGAGTTGTGTTTTGTTTTAGAGAGGAGGGTGGAGATACATTCAGTTTGAGGCAGGTTGAATCTGAGATGCTTTTAAGACATCCAGACAGACTGTCCAGTTAGGCAGATGGATATACAGGCCTGGAGCTCAAGAGAAAAACCTGGGCTGTATACATAGGTTTAGATGTCAATCATTCAATAGTTTATCATTGAAGCTCTGGGGACTGATGAGTTGGAAATAAGATGATTAAGGTGGTGAATAAAGATACAAATAATCTGGTGGGTGGGGGCAGGTTGAAAGTTGAGGAAATTCCTGGCCGATGGCCCGATAGGAGCCAGTTAGCTTGGTTCTATCCTAAAGGACATGAAGCTGGTCCATGAAAGGCTGGTGGGAAGACCTCTTGAGACCCAAGGCTATGTGGAAATTAGGAGTTTTATGGTGAAGATGACTCTAGATGGGATCTAATTGTTGACATTTTATGATCTGCAAACTGATTGCATGAATGAGGTCATCCACTATAGCAAGATACAAAATTAGCCACTCAAGTTTTAAAAGGAAATGTGCAGGCCAGGTGTGCTGGCTCACACCTGTAATCCCAGCAGTTTGGGAGGCCAAAGCGAGAGGATCGCTTAAGGCTAGGAGTTCGAGACCAGCCTGGGCAACATAGAGAGACCCCATCTCTATAAAAATAATTTTTAAAAGTTAGCTGGGCGTGGTGGCATATGCCTCTAGCCACAGCTACTCAAGTAGGCTGAGGCAGGAGGATCGCTTGAGCCCGGAAGCCTGCAGCGAGCTATGATGACACCACTGCACTCCAGCCTGAGTGACAGAGTAAGATGCCATCTCTAAAAGAAAAGAAAATGTACAGTGTGACATCATTTGTGTAAAATTTTAAAAATCTCAGAAATCAATGTTATATAATATTTATAGATATACACTGTGTGGTAAAGGCATAAAACAAGGGCACTAACCAATTACCAACTTCAAGATAATGGTTGCCAATGGAGAGTGTAGAAGAGGAGTGAGATGGGGAGAATGTTAACTATTTCTATGATGCTTTCTTTCTTTTAAAAAAAAAAGTTCTGGCTGGGTGCGGTGGCTCACGCCTTTAATCCTAACTCTCTGGGAGGCCGAGGCGGGCGGA
>NW_012134303.1:4809839-4813691 GCF_000956105.1 Propithecus coquereli | reverse complement strand
ATTATACATTAATATATCCTACATCTTTAAATATATATTTAAAACCAAAATAGCCACTCCATGGAAAAAGGCCACTATTAACTTCTGAGCGCTTTCAGCTCAGATGGGACTGATCACTGTGCTATGAGGACACCAGTGAAATGACATGCATTACAAGTTATTCCGTCTAACTGTCACACTGCTGCAGTGGGAAATGGATGATGCTACAGATGCATCAAAAGGAAATACAGGCCGGGCACAGTGGCACATGCCTGTAGACCCAGCACTTTGGGAGGCTGAGGCGGGAGGATCACTTGAGGCCAGGAGTTCGAGACCAGCCTGGGTAACGAAATGAGACCCCTGTGTCTAAAAAATATTTTTTAAAAATTAGGTAGGCGTGGTGGCACGTGCTTATAGTCCCAGCTACTCAGGATGCTTGAGGCGAGAGAATTGCTTCAGCCCAGGAGTCCAAGGCTGTGGTGTGCCATGATCGTGCCTGTGAATAGCCACTGCACTCCAGCCTGGGCAACATAGTGAGACCCTATCTCTTAAAAAAAAAAAAACGCGGGGAGGCGGGGGGATGCAACTAGCTAAGCAGTGGGCCTATAGGACCTTCCAGCTGGGTTTATCTTGAACTTGTCATGATGTTAAACTTGAATTCAGACTATGATAGTCTACACAGCAGCATCTTTGCCAGTTTAGAAGATGGGCAATTGTAGGAACCTCCCTTGTATGGCCTAGGAGTAGAAGTGCCTTATTAGCAAGCCCAGCGCAGGCAGACTTGCAGCAGCCAAGAGGGGCTAAGCAGTGTCCTCCAGCAGGAGCAGAAGCAGCCGAACTGCTTAGACCTGTGCCTGGCTAATGGAGGCTGGGGAACCACCACCTGTCTCCCCATCAGTGGAGGGCTGGGGGAAGCACAGGTGAGAGTACATATAGGCCATAAGGGAAGAGGTAGGAAGCACATAACCATGAGCTGTCAAAGCTGGAAGGGCCCTTAGGCATCATCTAAGTTAACTTTCTATCTTTATGGATTAGAAAACTAGGGCCCAGGGAGCAGACAGGACTTGCCTGACGTCGCCTAGCCACTTGGGGACAGGTCTGGGAACAGACCCAACTCAGGTCTCCCAATTTTTCTGTAGGGTCTTTGTGCTCTTTTCCAGGGACCACTCTGCCTTCTTGGCCCTTCAGACTCTAAGCCCTTCACCTTGGAAACAAGGTTAGCTGCCCTGGGATGCCGCTCCCTTCAAAAGAATTCATCTCCTCTGTGGATTAGGTCATTGTCTCACCAACCTCCCCTGGAGCTTTGCCCACCTTGGTCTGGAAAGGTAGCCTGACCCTGTGATGGCTCTGTTCTTGTACCACATACTACTCACATTATCCACCGTGGGCCTGGCTGCAAGCTGGAACCTTGGGTGGATGGAGAACGGTCCTCATATGTAGCCAAGGGCCCACGTTTTCAGTCCTAGAATGATCAGAGCAGGCATTAGGCTGCATACAATGCATGTAGAGGTGAGGATGGGGGCAGTGACAAGCAAGAGAGGCCCCCCAAGGCCCAAGAGCAGTGACAGCTGGCTGAGACAAAAGGTCGGAGGGGAGAGTAATTGCTGAGCGGGCCAGAGGGACGCACCAGGAAGCCGCTGAGGACAGGATGGGCAAGGGAGGGGTAGGCGGAGACTGGAGGCAGTGAGCGAGCCGAGCCAGGCAGTTATTTAATTATGCCAACTTCACCTTTTCTCAGAAATGATTTCAGGTGTCTTTTACAAGGGCACACAAAGTATGTCAAGACAGTATAAATTAAAGAAAGAGAAACAAGGGAGGGTGGGCACAAAGTCCAGCCAAGCATGAGGCTCCGGCCGCATACCATGAAAACGTCTGCTCCCACGAAGGGTGGGCCAGAAAGTTGGCTCTAAGCTTTCTAGCAGCCAACAGGAAAGGGGAAACCTTGTTGTTATACAATTCACAATGTCCAGGAGATAAAAACAAACGAATTGCTCAGAAGGGCAACTGTTTTCAGTACTAAGATCAGACAGGAATTCCTCCCGGGGGTCCTCAGAGAGGATGCTGTGGGATACAATGAACAACATCCTTGACAACATCCTTACAATAGCGGTAGCAACAAGTTTCAAAGGGCTGTTTTTCATAAGGACCCTCAGGATCAACCGCCTGTATCCCACTGCAGCCAGGCAATTAGAGGCTAAAAATAGCGTGTGAAGGTGCAGAACAGTGTGTCTAGTATGTTCACATTGGTGGGAAAAAAGAAGGTTATATATAGGCATACATATGCATGGAACTCCTCTGGAAGAATAAATTGGTAACAGTGGTTGCCTCTAGGGACAGGAAGTGGAAGAGTGTGGCTTGGGATAGGAGAGAGACTTCCTTTTCATCATATACCATTTTGTACTGCCTGGACTGTTGTCAACCATGGCTTATTTTTTTTCAATAAAAGCATTGCTTACTAAAATAATAATGGCATTCAGGGGTCAAAGGGTCAGCTGGATTTTATCTCTCAGCCACGGCCAGCCTGAGGATGTCTGAAAGTTACCCTTGATGTTTAAGGAAAGAAGGAAAGGAACATTTATTGAGCAACTCCTTGATGCTAACGGTTTAATCTACGTTATTCTATTGAATCCACACAGTAGTCCTGCGGGAGAAATCTACCTCATGGACAATCCACTCAGTTTCCTTGGAAAAGACACATGAGTTACACTGTTTATTTTTCTTCCTGCAATTGGTTTTTAGGAAAAATGAGCAACTGGGAGGAAAACAAGCAGCTATGGGGAATTTAAGAAAGCAGCCGTCAACGGGGGGCTACCTATGAACCACCCACTCAGCTCAGCCTCTTTAACTTTCCCCATCTCCTTGCCTGGGCTTGGGGCAGTGGCCACTGGCGTTTGGACAGACAACCCTGACGGTGGCCAGACCTCAGTCAGAAAATCAAGATTCACCTAAAATTAGGGTAGCCAGATAAAAACCAAGATGCCTGGTTAAATTTAAGTCTCATTTTTGCCTCCTGGTCCCTGAAAAAAACAAATAAATAAAATATATACCATTTTCGTTTTAGTTGGGGGTAATTTCAAGAGAATACAACCAGAATGCCACTTACCAAGAAAGCAATAACAAGATCCCCTTGCCCTTAAGAATTTGATGGCTATTTTTATTGATTTTTGTTGTTGTTGTTAATTACATTTTAAATTTGTCCTTAGTTATGAATAGCTAATTTCATCACCATCTTTGAATTTTTTTGTATTCAATTCATACCAATAATACGAACTTTTGCAATGAATAAAACCAGCCAATAAATTCAGATGATATCCCATCAGTCTGTTGTTTATAAATAGTCACTTAGAACAAACTAGGTGGTAGAAAAAGCAGGTTATAATCCTATGTATTCTATAAACTCTTCAAATCTTAAGATTGCTCAAGCTTTGAAAGCCACAAAGCTCTGAAGGGACAAATGGATCAGAAAGAAAAGACTCACTCTTAAATTCAGAGTGGGGGACGTTGACGGCATCATGAATCTCATAGGAAATTTCCATGTTCTTCGTGTTTCATGATTTCTTTATGGAAGAATTAGACTGCAAAATAACCGAGACTATAAATGCAGCATTTTTTAAAGAAGAGGATTTACCTTCTTATATTGGGGGCAACCAAAAGAAAAGAAAATAGGGGCAGCGTTGAAGAGACGCTCTTGTGCGTTATTGCTTCAGCTCATTGCTTTTGGTTTCGGTTTTCATGAGTCATACATGTCTAGAACACCCATTTTTAATAAATTTTGACACCGGGCGCGGTGGCTCATGCCTGTAATCCTAGCACTCTGGGAGGCCGAGGCAGGCGGATTGTTTGAGCTCAGGAGTTCGAAACCAGCCTGAGCAA
>NW_012134303.1:4802153-4809789 GCF_000956105.1 Propithecus coquereli | reverse complement strand
CCAAATGTTGCATGGCCTCCTTACTGCTTGGTGGCAATGAATATCCAGGCTCTGTACTAGGCCTTTTTGGAAACCTTGGTGGGGGGTTTGGGGACACTTCCTTATACAGCCTGGTTTCCCACTTGATCCTTGCTGGCATGAGTGGGATGGGGCCAGTTTTCTTTGTGGTGTTTGGTTATTGTCTAAAAGTTTTATGGCTTGATAAGCTGCCTCCTTCCTGATTCTTTGCCTAGAGAGAGATGAATTTTGTTAGGGCCTTTTTCAACTGTGCCCCCTGGCATTTCTGGGTTGCCTCTCTGGCACCCAGCCTGGGATATATGAAGCGAAAAGAAAACCCGGGGAACTTACCACCATGTTGGGCCTCAGGTCCTGAGATCCCTTGTTGGTCTACCTTCTTCTCTCCATCTTTCAGAGTCTTGTGGTTTTAAAATATATAATATTCAGGGTTATCATCTGATGTCCTGTATTTTTATTCTCTAAACCTGGCAACCCTACCCAGACCCCTATTACCAGCTGAGGGAGTGAAGAAGACTTGGGGATTTGGGGTGAATTTTCAGCCACTGAAAGTGAAACAATAAGAAAGCTCTGTTCAACCCCTATTCACTCAGAAAATCCAATTTTTTTGAGGGAGTTAAGCTGACCAGCCATTTTTCTCACCCATTTCTGTAATCAAAGTTTTACTGTGCTCCTAGAACCTTGGCAAACATCCCTTCCCATATATTTGCCAGTGACATTGAGTTTGTGCTAATGAGGCCCTCTGCTGTCTGCAAAGAGAAGGACAACTCCATAAATCTCGAGGCTGTAGCAAATTTCTCTGCAAGGCGGAGTGGGAGTTCATAAATTATATTCAATTATTAGAGTAGCTGATCCCCAAACTTTGGGGAGCTCTAATGCTCTAGCTCTGTTTAATTTCAAGATACACTTTCCTTCTCTCCTCACAGAAATGCATAGTGACCTAGTTCGAAAATAGTTATCTCAAACTGCATTTTGGACATTTAATGACGAGCTCTCCCTGTAACCCCCAAATTGGGGGTTCACCAAGGCTGACCTAGGAGGACACCCCAGTACAGCTACTCTCATGAAGGAAGCTTTTCCCTCCCTCTCTCCAACGCGTGAGAACAAAGTTACAAAAGGTACTGACTCCTCATTGCTCCTCCTTCCACAGGGAGGAAAGAGGGGAACTAACACTCACTGAGTGCCAGAAACCTTATCAGGTACTTTACATAATTTATACCGTTTAGTATTCACAACAATCCTAATAATTATAAAAATGGTAACACCCTTGACTGAGGCCTGGTTATGTGGCAAGCACTGTTCTAGGCACTTCACATGAGTTGCGGGTTTTTTTTCTTTTCTTTCTTTTTTTTCTTTTTTTTAGAGACAGGGTCTCACTGTGTTCCCCAGGCTGGAATGCAGTGGGATGATCATAGCTCACTGCAGCCTCCAACTCCTGGGCTCAAGCAAAGTGATCCCTGCCTCAGCCTCCCAAGTAGCTGGGGCTACAGGTGCACACTACTGTGCCTGGCTAATTTTTTTTTTTATTTTTTGTAGAGATGGGGTCTTGCTATATTGCCCAGGGTGGTCTCAAACTCCTGGCCTCAAGAGATCCTCCCACCTCAGCCTCCCAAAGTGCTGGGATTACAGGCGTGAGCCACTGCATGTGGGTGAGTTGTTTCTTTTAATCCTCGGAACATCACCCTGAGATCAGTGCTGTCATTACCCTTCTACAGATCACACCACCAAGAAGTTGTACAGCTAGGATTTGAACTTCGGTTTGATTCCAAATCCCATGCTCTTAACCACTACACTGCACTTCTGGGAAATAATGGAACTCAAATTTGAACCTAAGGCTGTGAATAATGTTCGAATCCAAGGTGCCTAAGGGAGGGAGACAGATGGATAAATGTGTGCAAGAACCCATGCGCCTGTGCGCACGTGCACTCACAGTCCGGGGAGAGCTCTGAGCCGGTCAGAGCCGGTCTCAAGCTCTCAGCACCCTTCTGCTAAGCCAGCCAGGTAAAAGCCACAGAGGCAGTGGTTACTGTTGCGTGGAGAATAGTGCCTGAAAGGGGACAAGAGGGGACTTCTGGGTTGTCAGGGATGTTCTGGTTTTTGATCTTAGTGGTAGGTATGTTCAGCGTGTGAAAATTCATTGAGCGATAAACTTATGAATGAATCGTGCACTTTCCACGTTTTTAAAAAGGCATACAGAGTTCTGAGAAGATGGAGTAGATGTACTTTTACCTATTCCTTCTGCTAAGTACGACTAAAGACGCTGGACACTATCTAGAAAACAATCCAGCAAAGATCGAAAGGTAGAAAGAAGGCAGCTAGGAATTTCAGGACCTCAGGAGTAGCATGGTGGTGAGTTTCTTGGGTTTTGCTTTTGCCTCCTGTGTCCTGACTTGGAGCTGAAGGAGCTGACAACATGGAAATACCAATGGGTGCAGACCATTAAGCCCTAGCCAAAGTCTTCTCTCTCTAGGCAAAGGACCAGGAAAAGCGCAGCCTAGGAAGACAGAGAACGTTAGATGTTGATCACTCCACTGTAGCTAAACACCACATCCCACCTGCAAAGGCCAAGTGGGGAGCAGAGACTTCAACCCTTGCCAGGCTGTAGTGTTGCACCCAAGTCCCTGCCCACAGTCCCTGCCAGGGTGGGTGTCAGAGAAGGCTGAGTAGGGAGCTGGGACATTCATCCCTGCTGAGTTGGTAACCTGCAGCAGTGTCAATGAAGACCATATGGGGAGGGTAGACTTCTACTCCCACTAGGTGGTAATAAGGTAACTCTTCCCTCCCTTGCTGGGATGGTGTCAGAAGATCTAGAGGAATATTAAGACTTTCACCATCACCTAGCAAGTAAGAAGGCCACCACCGTCCCGGTCATGTGGTAGCAGTGGAGGCCACGTGGGGAGTAGTAATGAGGAACTCCTCCCCCTCCCAGCCAGGAGGTATCAATGGAGGCCTAGCTGAGAGCCGGGACTCCCAGCCCCACCCAGAAGTAATGAGAAGTCTCCCTACTTAGCTGCTGATGGAGGCTGTGTGGGGATCTGGGCTTCTACCCACAGTTGGCAGGAATGGAGCGTGCCCCATTCCCCACTTCTCCTGCTGGAATGCAGCTAAAACCAAAGGCTTAAATAAGATCCAAAAAGATTTGAACAGACACTTCAGCAAAGAGGATATAAAGATGGCAGATAAGCACATGAAAAGATGGTGAACATCATTACCCATTAGGGAAATGCAAAGTAAAACCACAAGGAGACATCACTATATGCCCGTCAGAATGGCTAAAGTTAAACAAAAATATAGTGACACCACCAAATGCTGGTGAGGATGTGGAAAAACTGGATCATTCATACACTGCTGGTGGGATGTAAAATGATATATCGCCACTCTGAAAAACAGTTTGACAGTTTCTTTCAAAAAAAAAAAAAAAAAACTAAATAGGCAGCTACCACACCACTTGGTGTCTGAATTCCTGGGCATTTATCCCAGGGAAATAAAACGTTAAATTCATACAAAAACTCGTCCATGAATGTTCCTAGCAGTTTTATTCCTAATGGCCCCAAACTGGAAACACATATGTATTTCAGTGGATGAATGGTTAAACAGGCTGAGGTACATCCTCCACACCATGAAATTCTACTCAGCACTAAAACGGGACAAACTACTGACGCATGCAACAACTTGGATGAATCTCTGGAGAATTAGGCTGAGTAAAAAAAGCCAATCTCAAAAGGTCACCTACTGTGCGATTCCATTTCTGTGACCATATTATGGAAATGGAGACTAGATGAGCTGTTGCCGGGGGTTAAGGAGGGGTTGGGTGTGGAGGCAGTGTGGGTGGCTCTGTTCTTTCTCTTGCTCGTGTCAATGCACCAGGGTGTCTATTGCACTATAGTTCTGCGAGATGTTACCATTGGGAGAAACTGAGTAAAGGCTGTATGGGATCTTTCTGTATTACTTTTCACAACTGCATATGAATCTACAATTATCTCAAAATAAAAAGTTTAATTTAAGAAAAAGCATAAGGACTCTCTTTTCAGCACAGACACAAGGCTCTGGAGCCCTTGCCTCCGTTTTTAATGAGTCCCTGTTTGCCATTCCCTCCTCGGGTTTTTAGCCTTCTAAGTCTGCCCTTTGACCCTGGAAAATAGTGGCTTTAGGTTATCTGTAGTTAGCCTGCTGCTGCTGTTCTTGCTTCAATCGTGCATACCTCCCAAAGACACCAAAATGACCGGCCTTGGGATGGGCTGGCGGCTTATGGGTAAGGCTTCTTACACACACTTCCAAAATTTTCTGTAATGCTGTTAGACCAAATGTCTATCATTTTAAAAAGACTCACATCTTTTTCCTTTAGAATCTTCTTTGTTGGCTTCCATTTATCTTTCTCCTTTAGACATCCTATAACCCCAATTTTTATCTTCTGCATTTAAAATACTTTTTACCGGCCAGGTGTGGTGGCTCACGCCTGTAATTCTAGCACTGTGGGAGGCCAAGGTGGGAGGATTGCTTGAGGTCAGGAGTTCGAGACCAGCCTGAGCAAGAGCAAGACCCCATCTCTACTAATAATAGAAAAATTAGCTGGGCATGGTGGCGCATGCCTGTAGTCCCAGTTACTCGGGAGGCTGAGGCAGGAGGATCGCTTGAGCCCAGGAGTTTGAGGTTGCTGTGAACTAGGCTGACGCCACTGCACTCTAGCCTGGGCAACGGAGCAAGACTCTGTCTCAAAAAATAAAAAATAAAAAAATAAAATAAAATACTTTTTACCTTTCTGCACCGTGCCCTAGCTTTCTTCCCATTCCATAACCTCCCCTACTGTGTTCTTGACCTTTAAAGACAAACACCCAGAACACTTAAGGCTGGCCTGATTTACGGCCCCACTGCTTCAGCTCCATGACTATCTGGAGAAGGTGTGTGCACAGAAGGGTACTCATGACCACGGCCTCTCCGCTAGCTACAAGAGCTACTTATGCCGTCCTCCTGGTGAGGTCCCTCGGGCACCTTAAACTTAGCAGTTCCTAAACTTCAGCATCATGTCCTGTAGTCCACAGAGCCAGCATCCACCAGTCACTCTGGCCAGAAAAGTGGGAGTTGTCTTTGACTCTTCCCTCTCCTTCATTCCCTACATCAAAACCTCACCAAGTTCTGTTAAATTTTCCTCCGAGATAATATTGCAAACTGGTCCTCTGTCTCACCAGCACTTCGCTCGCCTCAGCCACCTTCCTGTCTCACTTGGACAACTGCACAGCTTCCTGACTGTTCTCCCTTGCTCTACTCTTGCCCCCACCCAATCCATTCTTCACATGACTGCCAGTCTAGCCTAAAATCTAAATCTTGGCCAGGAGCGGTGGCTCATGCCTGTAATCGTAGCATTCTGGGAGGCTGAGGTGGGTGGATCACTTGAGGCCAGGAGTTTCAGACCAGCCTGAATAAGAGCAAGACCCATCTCTACAAAAAGAAATATTATCCAGGCATGGTGGCACGTGCCTGCAATCCCAGCTGCTCGGGAGGCTGATGCAGGAGGAGTCCAGGAGTTTGAGGTTGCAGTGAGCTATGATGCCATTGCACTGTAGCCCAGGCGAGAGCAAGACCCTGACTCAAAGAAAAAAAAATCAAAATCTCATCCTGTCAATGCCCTGTTGAAAACTCTCAGTGCCTTCTCTTTACTCCCAGGATAAAGTTCAAGCTCCGTAGTATGTCTTACAAGTGGGTTACCAGATAATTTATCACCCCAAAAGGGACACTTTTGAAATGGAAAGGGCGTGTTAGTAATAAGTATTCTGGGACAACAGGTGCGTGGTCACCCTACTTTTACAATCCTTCCTGATCTCGTCTCACCAGCCCCATCCCTCATCACAGCGCTCCATCCTGCCCCAACACACACCAGCCACTTCCTTTTGAGTATCCAGGTAAGCATGTGCTATTCCGCCTGCCTGAAACACCTGTCTCCTCACTCCCTCTTTGACCAACTTCTCATTAACTACTTCAAGAGTCAAAATATTTTTCTCCAGATGTCTTTCCTGGCTCCCAACACTGGCTTGAGTGCCTTCTCCTGTGCTCCCATTGCACCTTGTTCTTCCCTCGCCATAGTACTCGTCACACCAAATCGTAATTTTTCATCTCCTTGTCTGCCTACCCCTCCAGAGCACACCGCAGGGTCGAGGACCACGTCGGTCTGCTGCCGCCTTCCTAGCGCCTAGCACAGCGCGTGGTGCGTGAAAACGCACTGGCTGTCCACTTCGGGTGCACGTTCCTGTCTGCAGAGTGCGTGGGCTCCGTGCTGTCACCCACACAGGAGAAGAGGGGACCTGGAAGACCAGCAGGAGCTTCGGCTGCCACCATGTTCCCCAGGTGTCTTCTCTCTCCAGCCTCTGTTTGGCGCCCCCTAGCGGCAGATGGGCAGCAGTGACAGGCCCCGCCAGCCAGGGGGTGGCTGCAGGCAGGGGAGTGGGTGTGTGGAGGGAGTGTCCTCAGCCAGGAGGCAGCTGCACCCAGCGCTGGGGAAAGCTGGGACGGGCTTCAGCCGCGGGGCAGCCCTGCGCTCATCGCTCTCCCCTCTGCCTTGCTTTCCCCTCCCGCACCACGGAGTCCCCACCCTTGGTACCATTACCCGGCCTACCCCGAGAACTTGGAGGGTGATGACTACAACAGGGCAGCGTGGCTACAGGTTGCTTTTCTGCTGGAGGCAGAAAACCTCTGCTGAGCGGATCGCCCTGGCTGGCCTGTTCTGTTTTATATCCAAACTCCGAATCAGAGCCGCAAGATGTGAGTGAGCTCGTGGCAACTATGTGGGTGAAACAACAACACAACTCCAGCAGTTAGCGGACGTCCAGGGGGCGCGGGGAGAAACTTGGAGAATACGAAAACTTGAGCCAGTTGGGGGGAAAATGGGGCTGAGGGGAATGGGAGGAGAGTCTGTTGTCACCCTGAATGGCTTCAGATATTTTTGCTTCAAAATGAGCTTCCCCTTCCCTTTATGTTTTATAGTTGACAGCTGAGCTATTGGAGGAACATACTGGGGCAAAAAGCTCGGAAAAGGGAAGAGATGGAGAGAGGTCTGTTGGCCAGTGGAAGTTCTTTGGTTTTCCTTAGGGCATGGTGCAGGGGACAGTAGGCCATCAGGAGGTGGGGGCATATAGTAGCCCGTCAGCAGTGAGAACTAGAGAAGGAGTATCCGGACAGGTTTCTGAGTCTATGGCTGATAAGGTTTCAGTGGGCTGAGATGGAGCAAGCTACTCTGCCCCTTTTGCTCTCCTTCCAAAAAAAATTAGGGAATGTCCTCAAAAAGAACGAAGGGCCTAAGAAGCTTCACAGCAAGATCTGCTCAGGAACCTGAAAGGCTAAAGCCAGCCAGGCTTCCTCCACAGGAGTGGGGAAGGGGAACAGACGGTGGTGGTTGGGAAGGACAGTTGTCCGTCCGCTTCCTCATGGACCCTCAGTCTTGAGAAAGGAAAGCAGTCTCAGCAAGGAGAGGCGGCAGGGATCTGGGCAGCCCCATCCCAAGCCCTTTGCAATTTTTAGGGGCCATGTAGAGCAACTAAATAATCATTACCATGAGTCTCCCGTCTTCCAAGTCAAATTCAACTTCTTGAAGCTTTAAGGAAAGGATTGTCG
This sequence comes from Propithecus coquereli, assembly GCF_000956105.1. NCBI lineage: Eukaryota > Metazoa > Chordata > Mammalia > Primates > Indriidae > Propithecus > Propithecus coquereli. The sequence goes on along the minus strand of NW_012134303.1, from coordinate 4,802,172 downwards.
CTTTTTTTTTTTTTTTTTT
>NW_012134303.1:4790315-4792153 GCF_000956105.1 Propithecus coquereli | reverse complement strand
TAAACACCACTGCACTTGGACCAACCTGTACACATTTTTAATTAATAAAAGGTCTTATTCTTTCAGTACAACAGCACTCAAACTTTAGTGTCTAACAATTACTTGGAGAATTACTTTAAAATACTGGTTCCAGTATTTCTGGATTTGTAGTTCTTGGATGGAGCAAAGGAACCTACATTTTAATAAGAACCGTAGGTCCAGAGTATACTTTGAGAAACACTAAAGTTCAATCATTTTAAAGGTTTCACATTATGTCTACAGGGGCCTCCAGTTAAGAGTAAGACAAACATACTGTAAAGTATGGATTTGCAAACTGTAATGTGCATCAGAATCATGGGGAAAGCCTGTTAAAATGCAGACTTCTTGGCTCCATTCTCCAGAGACTCTGAGGTCTAGCAATTTGAACTTCTAAACAGGTGATTTTTTTTTTTTTACTTTTGGAACACAGACTGTGATGACAGATTAAACCCTTAAGATCAAAGAAGGAAATCTTCAGAATCTAGACACTGAATTCAACATTACATAACCACCTCCTAAACACTTAGTGAAGTCTTGTTTTGCAAGAATCTCACTCTCACCTGTATTTTGGAGCAATGCTTCATCTTGTCCTCCTGAGGTATGGTATTGGTGACTACTACTGCTTCAAAGCATGCGTTGTTGATGCGAGAAATGGCTGGACCAGAGAAGATTCCATGAGTCAAGATAGCATAAACTCTGGTGGCTCCAGCTGAGAGAAGTCTAGAGGAAAAGGAGTTCATTTGGATTAATCTTACTTGTCACTACAGAATCTGAGTCAGGGAGAGGGAGTGTATTAGTCTGCTTGGGCTGCCATAATAAAATGTCATACACTGGGTGAGTTAAATATCATTTCACTGTTCTGGAGGCTAGAAGTCCAAGATCAAGGTGCAGACAAGGCCTTTTGTCTTAGCTTATAGGTGGCTGCCACCCTGCTGTGTGCTCACATGACCTCTTCTTGTGCGTGGGCACAGGGAGAGTACCAGCAAGCTCTCCAGCGTTCTCTTCTTGTAAAAGCACTAATCCCATCGTGAGGGCTCTGCCCTGGTGACCTAATCTAATACTAAATACCTGCCAAAAGTAATCTCCAAATATCATCGCATTGGGGGTTGGGGCTCAACATATATGAATTTTAGAAAGACACAATTCAGTCCATACCAAGGAGAAAGAACAGCACTAAAATCTTACCTGAATAGGTTTAGATTACTGTAAAAGGACTCTGGCACAGACATCAGTGCTTAACAAACTCCATCTCCTCTTCTCCCTAGGCATATAGCTGACCTACATTTCCCAGCCTCCCTTGCATAGCTCGGTGTGGCCATGTAGCTTAATTTTGGCTATTGAAATGTGGGCAGATACAGATATATACCACTTTGTGGCTGGATTTATAAAAATCTTCCACGAGTGATCCTCTGTGTTCTTTTCCCTTTCTGGCTGGCCAGAATGGAAATGTCTTCCAAGGTAATTTTGGAAGCCACATGTTAAAGATATAGCACTACAAGATTGAAAGAGTCTACATCTCTGAACTACTGCTTAGAGAAAATGAGTCCAACCAGGAATACTTGCATTGGAGTGTGCCATGGACATGGAAAAAACTGTCATGTTAAACCACTGACATTTCAGGGTGTTGACCTGCTGCAGCAATTAGTATTCTCTTATTAACACAAGGGTGAAATGGGTTTATAAACGTAAACTCCAGAATCCAAGCCTGGAATCATTCAGCACCCAAATATTTTGCAGGCACTGTGCAAGGCTCAGATACTTGGAGTTTTAAAAAGACTGTTCTCATTAAAACAAAAAGCTATAAAACATAGGGTACTTGG
>NW_012134303.1:4784162-4790265 GCF_000956105.1 Propithecus coquereli | reverse complement strand
AAGCAATCCTCCCGCCTCGGCCTCCCAAAGAGCTAGGATTGTTGCTTTTTATATTCCCTACATCCCTCTCCCCGCCCCCGTATTCCCCTGTAAGAATCACTCAAAAGAAACAGTGACCCCCTCATCTTAAAAATTCTGTTCCAAATGCACTGAACATGACTCCAAGTCACTTTCTCTGTTATCAGCTTATGACAAACTCTCAGAAACTGAATTTACACTAGAATTTCCTTCAGATTTGACAACTGCTAACATCTGGCCTTAACTTCTGATTTAGCATCTAACCTTACATTCAATCTTACCCCTGAAATAAGTGGTTTTACGCAGCCTTTTCCTAACAGTACGAGATCTTCTGAGGCAGCTAACAGTGTTGTCCCAGAAGAACCATCCCAGAAGAGCAACCTGAGAACCAATAGCAAGGCCCGGTCATAACTGCCATGTACCTTTAGTACAAGTGATCTGCATATGCTATTAACATCTCAGTACCAACGCAGTTGTCCCTCAGCAAAGACCTTTGAGAAAGGTGATTTAGAAGAAATGCTTGTTATTCACAACAGTCAAGATATGTAAACAACCTGTGTCCCCTCCAGGAGGAATGAATGAATACAATGTGGTATACATATGAGAAAATATTCTTCTGCCTTAAAAAAAGGAGATCCTGCCATTTGCCACAACATTGGACGGACCTGGGGGACATTATGCTAAGTGACATAAGCCAGACACAGAAAAATTTTGCATGATCTCACTTATATGTGGAATCTTTAACCAAAAACAGGTCAAATATACAGAGATAGAGAATAAAACAGCAGTTGCCAGGAAAGAGGGGGTAGGAAATGGGGAGATATGGGCTAAAGCACACAAAGCAGCAGATATGTGGGATGAACAAGTCTAGAGATCTAGTGTACAACGTGAGGACTACAGTTAATTGTACCCTATTAGGGATTTTTGTTAAGTAGATTTTAGCTGCTTGTGACCAAGAAAACTATGTGAGATGACAGATATGTTAGTTTTGCTGTAGTAACCATTGTACTATCGGCATATATCCTATAACATTATGCTTTTAAACCCCAAATGTATACAATAAAATCTACTTAAAAAAAAAACAACTTTATAAAGCCAGGTGTGGTTGTGCACACCTGTAGTCCCTTCTACTCAGGAGGCTGAGGTGGGAGGATCCCTTGAGCCCAGGAGTTCGAGCCCAGCCTGTGCAACATACAAGACCCCATCTCAAAAAAAAAAAAAAAAAACCAAAACTTTATAGCAACAGACAGCTTTGGAGAATTGTAAACAATAGTCAAGTAAATGTTATAAAAACAAAACAAACAAACAAAAAGAAATGCTTCAACCAAGATTCTTTGGAGCGGAACTTGCTATATTCTTAAAACAAGGAGTGTCCAACTGGTATATATACATAAAAAAAAAAAGATAAAAAGACCTACAAGAGAAAAACAGGCTTCCAAACACAGTGGAAGCAAAGCAGAGGGGATATCTCTGGCCATAGCACCCTTGCCTTTAAAGCACCACTTATAACAAGATGGAAGCCTCGTCACAAGCAGCAGCACCCAGGAACTAGCGAATGGTTGTAATGGGAGGAATACCAGAGTATGTTTCGGGGTAATCATTTGCAAGAGGCTGAGCCAACAGCAGGGAAAAGGCAGCAAACAACTAATAGGGTCAGTCCTTGGCCCGGGAGAGGGAGGTATGAATTAACTTTTGAGTGTGTACCTGCCCCATGGGTTGCGTTAATTCTAACCCTCCCTGATCCCATTTATAGCTATGAGACAGTGATGGCATAGATGACCCTGGCAACCTGTTAACAAGTGATGGAGGGACAGGGTGCTTTGGCTTCCCTCAAGAGGACTCCAAAGACACATGGCGCCCCCTCTACCTGAACCTCTTCTGGTCATAAAGGCCTTGTCACGAGCAATCAAAGTAGATCCCTTGCACAGGCAAAGCAGCAAGCGGAGCCAATCAGCTGAAGAAGCATCTGTCTGAAGACAGGAGGTACAGACTAAAGGGTAGGAGGCCGGCCCCTCTTACTGACCTGATGTAATGGCTCTTTTCCACACACAGAGCATTTACTCTCTCGACGTCATTGGTGTGAGTGGTGGGCTCCAGAGCAGTAGTGCAAAGCTTTCTTCCTTCAGCCTCACTTTATTTTGTGAGGGAGGTGCCACCAATAATCAGATTCCCTTCTGGAGGCCTCTTCCCTCCTCCCCGACAACTGAGAGCTAATAAGGATGAGGTAGTAGGAGGGCACAGCCATAGGAGAAACAATGTTTTGCAGGCTTTTTATGATTCTAATAATCCGGTTGTTAAGGGCTACATGCTATTAATGGACAAGGTAACATTTTCAGCAGGAAGCACTTGGTGTCCAGATCTGGAAAACAGACAAGGACTTACTAGGACTTGCCCCAACTTAAGATGAAACACATCTTTATGACAGAGGCATAAGTTCTGGGAGTTGCTGAGCTTAGCTTTGGTCTAGGTAATCCCCTTTTCTCTGGTTCTGAGGATGCGGGGAGGTGAGGGGGTGTGAAACAGACCAGGGTGGTGCCTTTTGCTCAGAGGCAATCGTACAGCTATCACAGGTACAGCTTCCTGTCAACCGGGCTCGCCGCACCCCCACTCTGCTTTGGTGCTGCCTCCTCCTCGTGCCCCACCGGTCTGCTCTCGCTACTGTTCCCCATGGTCAAGAACTGCTCTACCATCCAGACACTTGGATCTCCCCCACTGTAGGAAAAACAATGTCCTTGGAGGTGCTTATGGCACCTTGCTGAGTCTCACAGAAAACTGAATACTGGCCTTCCCCCAGGCATAGGGATCAAAATTGGGGACTGAGGGCCTTTCTTGGATGATCTCAAAACCTCGTCCTAAGAAACAGATTACCCAAAGGGGCCCATAGTAGAGGTCTTATGTCAAAATATTCTGAACCAACAGGCCCTGACCAACTGACCCAATACTTCAGGAAATAGCAAGTGAAGGCATTGTCACGCCACATCAGCTTCTCCCAGAGCAAAGATTTGAGATGAAAGAGGGCTAGAGGGTCAGAGGCACATGCTTTATAGCTTACTTCAGTCCCTCTTGAATCATTTTTATCAACAGGCTAATTGTAAAGTAGACATCCCAATACCCAACCAAAGCAAAAACAAACTGAACAAAAGCAGACCCAGGCTCCAACAATAAGGGAGCACTCTTCAAGCTCGAGGTGTGTAGTTTCCCAAAGTAAAAGAGTACTCTTATTTGATCATGCGCCAAGAAACTCACTTAAAATTTTGAAATGTATTCTAGTTCATTCTTAAATCCTGTACATTTACCTTCTCAAAATAGTTTCTATTTAGAAGTGCCAAAATTAAATGCTAAACATGTTAATCACTGATGAATGGAAGGACATTATCACATTTGGCAAAACTGGCTCAAAATCAATAAATCATAGAAACTACTCTCCTTCTATAAGAAAATACTTAATTTGGATCCCCAGGAATAAGAACCAGAGATCCAGCAGGCATTATACATCCTAAAATTCAGGTACACTGTGCAGATCTATACTAAATCTAGTTCTCAATAAACCCGACATCTTAAAATCTTACAATCGAGTAAAACTGCTGCCAATGTGTTCTCTTGGCTTAACAATGCACCTAAAATAGTTTGGAAACAGGCCGGGCGTGGTGGCTCACGCCTGTAATGCTAGCACTCTGGGAGGCTGAGACGGGAGGATCGCTCAAGGTCAAGAGTTCGAGACCAGCCTGAGGAAGAGCCAGACCCCCCCCCTGCCCCGCCCCCCCTACTATAAACATAAAGAAATTAGCCAAACAACTAAAAATAGAAAAGAAAATTAGCTGGGCACAGTGGCGCGTGCCTGTAGTCCCAGCTACCTGGGAGGCTAAGGCAGGAGGATCGCCTGAGCCCAGGAGTTTGAGGTTGCTGTGAGCTAGGCTGACGCCATGGCACTCTAGCCTGGGCAACAGAGTGAGACTGTCTCAAAAATAAATAAATAAATAAAATAGATATCTAAAAAAATAGTTTGGAAACAAAGAAATAAGAGCTATCATTGGACAGAAAGACATCTAAATCATACCTTCAGCAAAGAGATCAGTGTAGATATGATATAGACCCCAAATCACACACATACAGACACTTTATTAGTTTCCTCTACAAGAAACAATAACATCAATCTTTTAAAACAGAAATCTCAGATCATTTGAGAGGCTAAACAGATCTAAGGAAGGAAGATGAAAATTAAATACTTAAATGAATCCAAAGGCACTACGATTATCACCTAAAACCTACTGCTGCAGCAGTAGTAGGCTAAGGAAGATTAAGCTACAGCAAATCATCTAATGTGAATGTTAGCAATTACATAGCAGGAGGCAAGTCTGCTTTCCAGAAGACTATGGTACAATGATCATTTGGGCCCAAGAGGATATTTGGCCAGGAAAAGGTCGAGATGGATGAAGGTAAGCCAATGGAAAGGAACAGGTACAAAGGAGAATCAGGGCTACACAGTCAAGCAGATGGTGAAGGATCAGGCTTCTTCCTCCCAAGAAACATTTGCTGCATTAAGTGCTGCCTCCCCCTCCCCCTCCCCCAACCCCACCCAATGGCTGCTCAAGCTGAGCTGCCTGCTCCTGCCTAGTTGGGTGCTCAGCTACCAGGTCTAGGTTTAGGGCAGCCCAGAGCTCTTGCCGTAATTTAGCATAGATTTTGGAGACCTTGTCCCACGTGGGTTGGCTCCGTTGCTAGTTGTTCTGAACAAAGAAAACCCTGAAGCATTCACATGCAAAGTAGTCTGAGCTTCCCCGATCACAGTCAAACATCTCTACACAATACCTTCAAAAGTCTAAAATCTTGCAGCAGCTGAGCTATAGTTAAAGCTGCAAGGCTCACAAAATCTTCGAGGAAGCCAGAATGAAACAATGCAGGCAGGAATCCTAGCAATTAATCTCAATCTGTCTTTTCCCATTTAGGATAAGCTCTAATAGTTGATGTGGGATGTAGAAAGCTACACTGGAATAAGCCGGGTCTTCTGCAGAGTTTGTCATCAAATACCAAGGGAAAACAAGGGGGGGGCGGGGTTGAGTTTATTTTTAAAAAGCTTCAGAAGTTATTCTATTATAAAGGGACATGGCTGAACAGGTACGAAACAGATTCCCCATTGTGAGTCCTCCTGATGGCTTCTGCAAGGATCATGGAGATGTCAATCACCTAGGAAGGCAAGAAGGGCATCATGTTAGTATATGGACAAGATGACTGGGCAATCTGCAGACACTGACGAGCAGCCTAGTGAGTGCTCCTCCTCTTTTTTTGTCAGATTTACAAGATTTATTTCTACAAGAAGTAGATCTCTTGCTTTAATATGAGACTGAGTGAAAGAATGCGGGTGTTTTTACTATTATTTAATTTCAGAATATTACAGGGGTACAAACGTTTTCGTTACATAAATTGCCCTTGTACCATTTGAGTCAAAGCTGTAAGTGTGCTCATCCCCCAGATAGGGTGCACTGCACCGGTTAGGTGTGAATTTACCCATCCCCTCCTCCCCCTAACCTGCTTGATTTCCGATGAGTGTTGATCGATTAGTTCCAATTTAATGGTGAGTACATGTGGTGCTTGTTTTTCCATTCTTGTGATACTTCACTTAGAAGAACGGGCTCCAGTTCCATCCGGGTTAATACAAGAGGTATTAGTTCACTATTTTTTGTAGTTGAGTAGTACTCCATGGTATACATATACCACATTTTATTAATCCACTCATGTATTGATGGGCACTTGGGTTGTTTCCTCGTCTTTGCAATTGTGAATTGTGTTGCTGGGTGCCCCTCGTCTTAAAAGTGCCACACTGTACTGTTTCCCCTCAGGAGCCTGCACTCAGCTACTCTTCAGAACATCTGTAACATAACCGCTTAGGAAAGGGTCGAAATGCTAACGGAAGAAAAACCCTGACTCTGGCTCATGAAAATGGTGGTGGGTTGGCATTTTAAATCTCTTAAGAATGAAGAAAAAGAATATTTAAACTGAAAAAAAGATCCTTAAGAATGGCAACAGGCCGGGCGCGGTGGCTCACGCCTGTAATCCTAGCACTCTGGGAGGCCGAGGCGGGTGGATC
>NW_012134303.1:4759499-4781353 GCF_000956105.1 Propithecus coquereli | reverse complement strand
AAAAAAAAAGACTAATTATCAACTTCTATGTATTATACTTCAAGCCTAGGGTAATGAAAATCTTCCAAAGCCACTTATCGCCTCAATTCAGTTCCAAAAAGAATCGGCAGGCTGAGGCATTCAGACAGCAGTTGTTAGCTTTTTACTTCTAACCATCAGCCCCAGCACTCCACTCACTTGTCAGCTGCGTGGCAGATTGTGCCACAAGTGTCAGCCATGTCATCAACAAGGATGGCCACTCGATCCTTCACATCTCCCACTAGCACCATGCGGTCCACTTCATTGGCCTTCTTCCGTTCTTTGTGAATCAAGGCAAAGTCCACATTCAGCCGGTCAGCAATGGAGGTTACCCTGCAAAACAAAGGGTGTTCATGTGTATGTGTGGTTTCCAAGACACAAGAAACAGGGTCTTAGCCGGACTCGTGCCTGTAATCTCAATGACTTGGGAGGCTGAGGCAAGAGGATTGCTTGGGACCAGGAGTTCAAGACCAGACTGGGCAATATAGTGAGACCCCATCTCAACAACAAAAAAGAAAAACACAAAACCCCGGTGTGACAGCATGCATCTGCAGTCCCAGCTACTTGGGAGGCTGAAGCAGGAGGATCACTTGAGCTCAGGAGTTCAAGGCTGTCGTGAGCTATGATTGTGCCACTGTACTCTAGCCTGGGCAAGAGAGCAAGACCCTATCTTTAAAAAAAAAAAAATAGACTAAAGAATGGACATGTTTTCTGGGGGAGAATACTCCTTGAAACCAAATAGCTCCCAGGGCTGAAAGAAAACAACCATCATTGATTGACATCAAAGGCAGATACCACAAACTGTGTTTTATAGATGAATACCTACATATCCCAATAGCAATTTATGAATGTATTGGTCAAACTTAGATGAGCATTCATTCTTGGTAGGGGATACACCCTCACGAGTCCTGGGAAGCAGTATAATACTAAAACACATTTATTTTTTGCTGTGGTCCCCAACCTATGCATCATGGCCCGCCCCGGTCCATAGCCTGTCAGGAACCAGGCCGCGCATCACCGCCTGAGCTCTGCCTCCTCCCCCACCTTCCAGTCTGTGGAAAAATTGTTTTCCATGAAACTTAGGAACCGATAGCACAGCAAGAGGTGAGTAAAGCTTCATCTGTATTTACAGCCACTCCCCATCACTTGCATCACCCCTTGCTTGAGCTCTGCCCCCACCCCCACACCCATCCCTGCCCCCTGGAAAAACTGTCTTCCATGAAACTGGTCCTTGGTACCAAAACAGTTGGGGACTGCTGGTTTAATGGATTGGCAGTAGAACAGACGAGAGAAGACTTCATTAACTAATGCAGGGAGTGCGCAGACTGTCCCCATTTCTGCCATGGAAGACCTGTGACTGTGGATGTGGTGAGAAGTGACCCTGAAGCTGGCAGGAGAGCAGTGTCCAGCCTGTTCCAATGCCTGTGCTCTCACTGCTCCCCTCAGTGATGGTGGCAAAACACCCGCCAACAGTCAGTGCCAACCATACCTGGACACCAAGCTCGGGAGTTCCTTTTATGAAGGCTACAAAGAAAGTTATCAAGATGGGCATCTCACTATACAGCCCAAAGTATTTCTAAAATCAAAACAGAATTCTTATTGTTCTTATTACAAGATAATACAAACCAGACTAGAAGGTGGGGTAGAAGACAAATGTGTTTTTGGACAAAGTACCACATAACTCAAACAGAAATCCATTCAGTGTAGATGACAGTGAGCTGCCCCAGTGACATGTCTGTTCATGCTCTGCTACGACTTTCCTATCATGCGTGAAGAAGAGGCCTGTGCTTTGGGTTTTGTCTTGTTTTTTAATGTAGCATTGATCGAACTATAGTATTCTTTTTTTTTTTTTTTTGGGACTAGGGTCACATAACTGAGGTTTTTCTGTGAACCTGTGACCATATAATAAGGTTCGAACCACAACTCAGACAACATTTATACCTTGATCTAAATGAACTACACCCTGTGATCTCCATTACTACTGCTTAGGCACATATCAATGTAACTAATTTGTTTGGAATGATTACTTATCCAAGGCAAATGCATCATCAATCAGTTTAAGTGTCCCAAACTGTCCATATTCAATGGCGAACAAGCTCAGTGCCCAAAAAAGCATAAAGAGAGCTAGAAAAAAATCACTCCTTACACCCCTGAGTGGAGAACTACTGTGCAAATCAAAATCACACAGAGATCTCCACCTAATCCCCAAACCCTGCCAAGACAGAAGTGATTCTGCAATTATATAGGCAATATGAAAAAAAAGTGATAGCCACTTGCTTAAAAAATACTCCATCACTATAAGAGAATTATAGTGAAAAAATAATCAAGTAGCAATGTCATCTACTAAAGGCAGTTCTCCTGTACCCAACTTTGGAAAGAAAATCCTTCTTGATTATTTCAAACGTGACTATTTTCTAAGCCGCAAGGCAAGATATGAAAATAATGGCCAATAAGTTAAGACAAGTATGATGACTACCAGTAGGGGGATGTTTTTCAGGCTCTGTCTCCAATATTACAGATGGTAACTAGTGATTACATGGGGCTCACCAAGCCATACATCTGGCTGGATAAAACAATTCAAGCTCTCAGCTTATCAGTTCTGTGGAAGTTACTGAAATAAAGAGGTTGTTGAGAAACAGTCATTGAAGATTTGAATGGCTTTTGGAAAATTCTGAATTAGCTTTTCCTAATCATCTGTGTTTTGTAGCTCTTCATTCTATTTCCACAACAAGAAGAACATGTGTCATGTTTTTGAATGCATTACTAACGAGTAATCCACTAAGGAAATCAAGAACTCTTAGTCTGCACCATGTGAGCTGGAAAGCGCTGTAATTGGCAAGCCCTGGCAATCAAGTTTGTTTAAAATTTTATGGTCTTGGCTTTAAATAAAAATACCACATTTTATTTTCCTTCCTGCTTGATTTCAATACCCCCCCAAAATTAACAGCATTAAGAGGTATGTAAAAGCAAACTTGTCCAATAATACGTGGTTCATAGCAACTGCCATTCATTAGAAAACCAAATTTCCTATTCTTCGATAGGTTTATTGCAGTATTGCTAACTCTGTAGTGCCAAGTTATCCGTGTGTTACGGTCAAGTCCACAATACCTTGACTATTTAGGGCCCTTTTTCTTTCTTGTCTTCCAAGTAGTGACTCAGGCAAATAAAAAGAAGAGTAAGTAACACTATATTCAACCCATGTCCCAACTACTGGTATATCCATTGAGAAGTAGTATATTTAAAAAACACCACTTGGATAGGAAAACATCACTTTCTGATATAATTGTCTGAAAAGATTTTCCCAGTACATTGGTTACAATACTAATTTCAACCATACCTCTTAGCTCCGCCAGCATCAGGTGAGACAATAGTGCAGTTCCTCCACTCAGAGATGTTCTCCTTTATCCACTTCAGGACAGCTGGCTCTGCATACAAATTGTCGACTGGGATATCAAAAAAGCCCTATAGAAAGAAGCTAGATCAGTTTTGCTTCATTTTCCTTCTCTTCCATTTATAAATGGCTAACACAAAGAAAACAGTAACTTGCTCAGAGAATACCTTACTGCAACATTCAAACTGATGGGAAGGCATGCCCAGTGTGGTAGATTATAAAAACGGCCTCCTCGAATCTAGGCTGTGTCAGAGAGCCCAGCTCTCAGCCAACCCACAAGTGGCCATAGGAACATGAGTGAGTCCATGTGAAGAACGGCCAAGTTCAGCCAAGACCATAAGAACTGCCCGGCCAACATGCAGACTCATGAGTTAATAAATACTGCTTTATGCCAATAAATGTTGCATTGATTTGTTAAGGAGTAAAAAGCTAATTGATAAACTAGTTAGAGATGCTATGGTGTATAACTTAGTGGAAGCTATTTATAGTAAACAATCGTAAAGAATAGCTAGAAGTCAGGAGATCTGTATTCTAACTCCAGTTGATACAAATTAGCTGTGTTTCTCAAGTTGTTCCTTTCTATAAAATAAGTACAATCTCCTGTCCTATGTACTTCATTGAATTCCCATAAGCCTCGAATGATAATGATTTAAAAGCCTCTTTGAAAAGCATAAAAGTGGTGTTCCACTCCCCTCACTCTGGGTTTATGCTAGAAAGTAGGTTCCAATATCTGTGGCTCTAAATTGAAGACTGTGAAGATTCAAGGGAAATAATAATGACCATAACACTTTCCATTTATGAATACCTGTCATGGCTAGGCATTATATTATGAATTCAATACCTTATTATACTCACAATAATGAAAAAGTATATGACAGAGAAGTTAAGTAACCTGCCCAAGCTTACAAAGCTAGTAAGTGTCAAAACCAGTATTCAAACTAGGTCTGAAGCCAATGCCTATGCTCTTCCTCATAATACCAGACTGCCTCCGTATCTCACCACCTCACATGACCAAGATCACGAACTATGCTTAATGTGAATACATTTTAAAATGTTGATGTCTAGTTTATTTAAGCTGTACTTAAGCATAATTTTTGGCTTCCCTGCAGTCTTCAGCATCATCAGTACTCACCTCCCACCTTTCTAACCCCCAATATTTAGGTTCCATTGATACCTGTATTTGAGAAGCATGTAGGTCCATGGTGATAATATGATCTGCACCTGCTACAGACAGCATATTTGCAACAAGTTTGGCTGAAATTGGAGCCCGGCTCTAAATGGAGAGGAGGAAAGGGGGGGAAAAAAAAGAAAAATGAAAAAGCCAATTTGAAAAACAATTCATTTGATCAATAAACTATTTATTGTACACCTACTATGTTTAAGGCACCATGCTACCAGGAAATTCACAGAAAGAGACGTGGCCATTGACTTTAAGTAGATTAAAATCTAGAACAAACATCAAGTAGAACATCACTTTTCTAACTCAGGACACTATTTCAATAAAGAAAATATCTTCCTAGCTTTCATTTTCTTAATGTACATATTTTCATCCTCTTCAAGTGTTTTTAATGCACAATTATTCAAACTAGGTAGACTTAAAAATCTTTTTTTTTTTTTTTTTTAGACAGAGTCCCACTGTGTTGCCCGGGCTAGAGTGCCGTGGCGTCAGCCTAGCTCACAGCAACCTCAAACTCCTGGGCTCAAGCGATCCTCCTGCCTCAGCCTCCCGAGTAGCTGGGACTACAGGCATGCGCCACCATGCCCGGCTAATTTTTTCTATATATTTTTAGTTGTCCAATTAATTTCTTTCTAATTTTTAGTAGAGACGGGGTCTCGCTCTTGCTCAGGCTGGTTTCGAACTCCTGAGCTCAAACAATCCGCCCGCCTCGGCCTGCCAGAGAGCTAGGATTACAGGCGTGAGCCACCGCGCCCGGCCTAAAAATCTCTTTAAAAATAATTTTAATAAAAGTTTTAGCACATACATACTTAAACCTGTATAACATCTGATGTGTCAAAAGTTTAAAGATATACCAATAAAGAATGGGAATTATAGGGTTTTTTTGGAAAATTATTATCACTATCATACTCATCTGGAGGTCAACCTTCCAGTAACCTTAAATCCCTTTAAAAAAAAAAGATAAATATACCTACTACACTATAAAATAGAAAAGTCCATGCCCTTTAATTTATATTCTGTTGGAATAAAAATATCTGGCCTTCTCCCAGGCATTGTGCACGAAATTGGGCATTAATTACAATAGACTTGCAAAGTTTTATGTACATGCCTTATCTTCAACTATACCAGATATGGTGATATATATATATATATCTTAATATCTATATATATGAGAAAATCAAGTATTCATGTAACAGACTTCAAGTTTTATGAAGTTTTATGAAGAGGTCATAACTAGGACCCCAATCTTATGACACTTTGAGAGGATCTACCATAGTTTTAAAAAATATTCTACTCCATGGGAGTTGGTGCTTAGTCTTACTGATACAATTAAAAATACCAGTGAGCTAACTGAAAGTTACATATGTAGGACTGGAATAAATATAGACTACAAATGTTGCTTTATACAAACCAATTATTAATATATGTCTATTGTTTGGAAGATAGGGTAATACCTAAGAAAATGTGATTTAAAAAGTACCCCGTAAATATGTATCTGCTGGTTACAGAATTCTTTTGTGACTTTGGAAAAGTGCTTGTTTCCCCTGCTTTAAAAAAAAAAAAAAAAAGATTCTGCTCCTACCTTATCCTTCTTATCCTGCCGGGCATACGGGAAGCATGGGATGACTGCAGTAACCCGGCTGGCTGAAGCAATCTTGCAGGCATTAATCATGATCAAAAGCTCCATTAAATTGTCATTGATTTCACCACAACCACTCTGAACAATGTAGACATCCTCTCCACGCACACTTTCGCCAATTTCCACACTGCGATGGGGAAAGAAAAACAACATAAAATAGATTTTTAAGTACTATACAGTCAGCCCTCCACATCCTTGGGTTCCACATCCATGGATCCAAGCAACCGCAGATCACAACCTGTGAGATGAAATACAGGCTGCCTGCTGAAATTATGGTCCAATTATTCGTAAGTACTTTAGACTAACATTAGCCAATCTTTTTCATGTCGTGCCACATGGAGAAAATGGTAATATTTGTACACTGCACTGGAGTAAATTGAAGCAGTGAACTGCTTCTGGGTATAGGGGCTCCTTCGGGAGATTACCTAAAGTCCGAGGGATCATTACCCACATGTAGCTGTAACCCATTCACAGCATACTTGTAGGGAAGCTATGCTTCTTAGACTTACTATCTATAGAAGTATAGTAGTCATCTCTCGGTATCTGAGGGGGATTGGTTCCAGGACCCCACTTTGATACCAGTATGCACTGATGCTCAAGTCCCTTATGTAAAATGACATAGTATTCGCATATAAACTATGTGTATCCTCCTGTATACTTTAAATCATCTCTAGATTATTTATAATACCTAATACAGTATGAATGCTATGTAAACAGCTGTTATACTTTATGTTTAGAAAATAACGACAAGAAAAAAGTCTGTACATGTTCTATACGGGTGCAATTTTTTTCCAAATAATTTTGATCTGCAGTTGTGATGTGCATATAAATCTGATACATCACCTGTGACTGCTACGTATTCCAGACATAACAAAAGAAAGAGAAATATCATAAGGAATGAACTGCTACTGTCCTATAATGACACTTTATACAGAAGACAGTCCCACCTCTACCATATTGGCAATTCACTCAATAAATATTAAATGTTCATATGCTAGTCACTGTGCTAGGTGCCACGGAAACAATGATAAATAAGACAGATGTGGTCCTTGCCCTCATTGTGTGCTAACTGTACTCTGGTCTAATCATGAGTCTTATTTAATAAAATTCCATAGGAAAGTTACTCCAATTATGGAGTAGGGCTATTATTTTACCACAACATCAAAGTTTTAATACTCATACTCGGGGCCCTACCAAGAAAAAGTTATGATCTAAAAAAAAAAAAAAAAACCACCTCAGTGACACCTTAAACGGCACCGTTTTCCCAATCGATCCCCTAGGTGGGGGAGAGGTATGTGTGTGTTTCAGCAAGGAGTAGATTAGAATGGCTGACAACCCCTATCGAGCAAGAGAAAAATTTTCTATTCAAATCAAAAGGCGGCCGGGTGTGGTGGCTCACACCTGTAATCCTAGCACTCTGGGAGGCTGGGTGGATCGCTCAAGGTCAGGAGTTCGAGACCAGCCTAAGCAAGAGTGAGACCCTGTCTCTACTAAAAAAATAGAAATTATCTGGACAACTAAAAATATATATACAGAAAAAATTAGCCGGGCATGGTGGCGCATGCCTGTAATCCCAGCTACTCGGGAGGCTGAGGCAGGAGGATCGCTTGAGCCCAGGAGTTTGAGGTTGCTGTGAGCTAGGCTGACGCCACGGCACTCACTCTAGCCAGGGCAACAGAGCCAGACTCTGTCTCAAAAAAAAAAAATCAAAAGGCAACAGTTATTAAATAAAAGATCCAGACCTTTATCTCACTCTAAGTGCTATGTTCTGCAGGGTTTCAGGAACTATCCACTGTCCTATGCCTGTCAGGATCCCTTTTACCCCATTCCTCTCTCCCCAAACAAAACTTCAAGGAGCATTCTGAAAGGAACTATTATGAAAATAGGCAGAGGTAATTCGATTGCCAGAATAAGCTGACATAGCACATAATCACTTATTTATTCATTTCTAACCCAAGCAGCTATTGAAGGGATCCTACTTTTATTGTAAGAATGGGCTTTTAAGCACTGAAGGCTGTTTCATGGCTGCTTCCTTTCGCATCTTCCTGACAAATGGGTTTATTTTGCTTCTTAACCAGTCCTTTTGGCTAAGATGACTATGGAAGCCCTCCGACAGCTGTTGGGTCTTTTTGTCCTACTCATTGCACTTTTCATATAACATCAAAAACTGTAAGGCATTTTTTAAAAAAATAATGGTGTTAGTTTGTATTATAAAGCAAGAAAAATAAAAGCAGATAGAAAAAACCAGCTGAGCTTCCTAGCAGCCAGAACAAAAAGGAAAACACATTAGTTTAGGATATCTGAACATAAATCTTCAGGCACTGAATTCAAGAAGTATTTTATACTATGGATGCTTATGCTAGTCAGTAATCTAAGTTCCTACACCTCAAGAAACTAGGAAAAGAGCAAAATAAACCCCAAGCAAGCAGAAGGAAGAAAATAACCACAAGAGCTGAAATCACTAAAACTGAACAGGAAACAAAAGAACAAAGTCAATGAAACAAAAAGCTGGTTCTCGAAGGGAGGGAACTATCAATAAAATTGATAAACCTCTAGGAAGACTGACAAAAAACAGCTTCACTGGAGAATTCTGCCAAGCACTGAAAGAAGAATTAACACCAATTTTGTGCAATCTTTTCTACAAGACAGATGACGAGGGAACACTCTCCAGCTCATTTTATAAGGCCAGCATTACTCAGATAACAAAACCAGACAAAGGCAATGTAAAAAGGAAAACTACAGAGGGGGAGGAGGAGAAAGGGGGATGTGGTTACAACAGAAGGACCCTTACAGTGATAAAACCATTTTATGTCTTGACTGTATCAACGTCGATATGCTGGTTGACGCATTGCACCCTAGTTTTGCAAGAAAATTATAGTTTGGAAAACTATGATTGGGAACTTTGGGACAAGTGGATAATGGACTCACTGGATCTCTCTTTATTATTTTTACAAGTGCATGTCAATCTACAATTATCTCAAAATTCAATTTCAACAAAAAGTGCATTTTTATACTCTGTGTATACTTGAGTAAACCATTGCTGCAGCCCTCAATGAAACCTGAGGTCATAAAAGCTAACTAAAAACAACGGCACTTTTGCAGTCAATCAAAAAGAACTTAGTCTAATTGTATTGTTTTCTGAGAAAATATATAATACTATGAGGGAACTAGGAGAACAATTAATTTGAGAAATTGCTCATTTCAAAATATTTTCTCCCTATCTTATACACTGGCTGCACTCTCTTCCTGACATTCCTTGAATACACCTGTTTCTACTTCACGGCCTTTACGCTTCTCCCCACTACCTGGAATGCTCTTCTTACAGCTACCCTACTCACTTTTCAGGTCTCCAATCAAAATATCTTCCTTCCCTGACCATCTTATCAAAAGTGACCTCCCAGAGAATCTGTAAAATTAAAAGTGACTTAAAAATCATATCAACCAATTATACCGTATGGACCTTATTTGCATACTGCTTCAAACAAAAAAACCCACATTTATGAGCTGGGGAAACTGGAACACTGTCTAGTTATTTGACAGTAAGGGATTACTGTTCATTTTTTAGGCGTGATAATGGTATTGTGGTTACTGAAATATACATGGGTGATATAACACCTGTGTTTGCTTCAAAATAATTCAATTGAGGGACTTATGTGTGAAGGGGAAATAATGCATGAAACAAGAGTAGCCGTAGGGCCGGGTGAGGTGGCTCATGCCTGTAATCCTAGCACTCTGGGAGTGCAGAGGCAGAAGGATCGAGGCAGGAGGACTGCTTGAGCTCAGGAGTTGAAGATCAGCCTGAGCAAGAGTGAGATCCCATCTCTACCAAAAAAAAAAAAAAAAAAAAAAAGTGAAACAACAACAACAAAAAGAACCCCAGCCAGGCGTTGCAGTGTGGGCCTATAATCCCAGCTACCCAGGAGGCTGAGGCAGAAGGACAGTTTACCACCCAGGAGTTAGAGGTTGTTGCAGTGAGCTACAATGACACCACTGCACTCTACCCAGGGCGACAGAGTGAGGCCTCAACAAAAACAAAAACAACAAGGCAACTGAGCACCCCCCTCACAACTCCCCACCCCTTCAAAAGAAAAAAAAGAGTAGCCATATATTGATAACTGCTGAAATGTGTGATGAGTACTGGGAGTAGGGGACGATCATTATACCATTTTCTCTACTTCCATATATGTTTGAAATGTTCCATAATAAAAAGTTAAACAAAGTGATCCTCCCCAGGTATTTTCTCATCACCCTGGTTATTCCCTTCAGAACACTTACCACAATTTCTTATCACCTTATTACTTATGTTCTTGTTTACTGTCTGTCTCCTCCACTAGAATGCAAGCTCTATGAAGGCAAGGACCAGGTCTGTCCCACTTACTGGTATCCCCAGCTGGCCAGTGCCAAAACGATGAAAAATGAATGCATGAATGGATGTATGAATGAATGAACATCCTTCAGAATTAGCTGCCCCTTGTACCCATTCATTTTAGAAAGATTATAAATTGGCTTCAGGCCTGCTATTGGGAAAATTTAGAAGGCTGACTTTTATCATCCTTCACAAAATAATTCACTTTTGGCTCTATGATAGAGGCAAGTGTGAACATGTTTCTTTAAAAGGTTTTGACAAATCTACTCATACCCTTTTGCAGATGCTTGTATGATATTTAATTTGGGGTACAACTACAACCTGAAGGGCTCACCAGGGTGACAGTGACAAATAATTTTATGGCACGATCCTTAAATAGTGGTGCTGAGTAAGGTAATGAACAATATAGCAATTCTGTGAACCTCCACGTAGCTGAAGTGACAGCGTGATCTACCTCTTTTTTGTTCTAACTAATGAATATTTAACTTGAATTCAGCTTTTATATGAACTTTGCCTTACCTTCAGTTATGAAAAGTAAAAGGATTAGCATCTTTTATGCTGAGGATATTTTATTCATCACCGAGATCATAAGCCTTAAGAAACAATTGAATCTGTTTGAAATACCAACTATGCCAATGTCAAAATTGCTTTCTGAAGACATTCTTCAAAATTCAGATAGGCAGGAGGGAGCCAGGAAGGGCTTTCTAGAAGGACAACTTTCATGTTTTCCAAAATGTAGGCCCTAGAATGGTACAGTCCAATATGGTACCCACTGGCCTCGTGTGGTTATTGAGCACCTGAAATGTGGCTAGTGTGACTCAGGAAGTGAACTGATATGTGCTTTAAGTGTAAAATACACACTTTATTTGAACAACTACAAAACCCAAAAACTTTAATTCTGCCCACATTCATCCCTCATACATCATATCCTTGACCAAATTCTCCATTTCCCTGGGTGGAGTCAGGCACATTGATTTCCAATAATGTCAACTTTGCGCTCTACAGCTGGTATCAGAAATGTATAGATCTTGTTTTTAGTTAAGAACACAAATATTATCTGTGCTCCAGGCATTCACTCACCAGATCCAGGTGGTTTGTTAGGAGTTAAGAGAACAAATGTAGGCCGGGCGCGGTGGCTCACGCCTGTAATCCCAGCTCTCTGGGAGGCCGAGGCGGGCGGATTGTTTGAGCTCAGGAGTTCGAAACCAGCCTGAGCAAGAGCGAGACCCCGTCTCTACTAAAAATTAGAAAGAAATTAATTGGACAACTAAAAATATATAGAAAAAAATTAGCCGGGCATGGTGGCGCACGCTTGTAGTCCCAGCTACTCGGGAGGCTGAGGCAGGAGGATCGCTTGAGCCCAGGAGTTTGAGGTTGCTGTGAGCTAGGCTGACGCCACGGCACTCTAGCCCGGGCAACACAGTGAGACTCTGTCTCAAAAAAAAAAAAAAAAAAAAAAAAGAGAACAAATGTAATTTGACAATTGATCCAAGACAGTATAAGGGGCAGGCTAACTATCTATTTTTTCATGATTTTAAAGCTTTATTATTATCAAGTAAGACCAGAAAACAACAATACTTAGACCACTGTGGCTTATCTCCCTTTACCAATGCCTCAACTATCAGTTAGTATAAAAAATATCCACATTTGGAGCTGTCATCTGGGAGGGCGACACACCTGCAGGAGTGATGAAATATTCTATATCCCAATCTACATAATGGTTATTATGAATGTTTTCCACATGCAAAAATGCTGTAAGTTTAAGATTTGTTCACTTTCTCCATTCATGTTATAATTCAATGAAAAAGTAAAAATTGTAAAAAGAAAAACCCACAAAATTGCTATATTGCTCATTATGTTATTCAACATAACAATTTAAGAATCCCACCCATAAAATCAGCCTTATGAAAATAAAAGCTACATAATCCTAGGCTAGCTGACGGTGCTGTAAGAAAGAAAAAAAAGAAAAGCTACATAATCCATTGCACACACTTTTATCCCTCTGGCTGCCAGGAAGCCAAGGGATACAGTCAAAGTAACACCAAACTTTAGTAATCGTTTTATGTCAAATTCTAAGCACAATTACTGTAGTCCATTGTTCCACATGGCTTCTTAACAAACTTGTGACTATTGTGAAACACACTTCAAATCCTTTCTTAAAAGCAGGTGAGGTATTACTCATAAAATTAAATTAAACATCAGAAAGGATCAGCTAAATGAATAGCTTTAGTACAGGTGATTCTTTTAAAAATGATATATTCTAACATCACATAAGGCTTGAAGAATAAATTTTTAAAAATCATGTATCAGCTTACCACCCAACACAATCACAAGTATCATTTTTGTTATTACACTTCAGATGTTTCCCAAGGTTAAACTTAAAACTAAAATTTACCCTCAGCATAGGAGGATATTTGTTATGATGAGGCATGTATCTAATAACTTGCGCAAGTTATTTGTTAAAAATAAGGTGGTACAAGTAAACTTAGGACACTGACTTGATTTACTGTGCATAATTCTAATTTTACTTATTAAGACCAATTTTTCCCTATAGTAGTACTGTAACGTACAGACTTTGACAAAGCCTGAAAAAGTCCATGAACTACACTCATTATACAGCTTGGTCAAGAAACGATTTTTGGTTTCCTCTAAATCTGAGACATAAGGTATGGCAGTGCTTGATGGAAGAACAGTTGTGCCTAAAACCTGTTTGCTCCTAATCTAATCTATTAGGCGGAAAGACCCAGTTCAGCAATTTAGAGGATAACACTCTTTGTTCTCTCCCTCTAGTTAATGGAGTGCTCTCCATATGGCTTTGCGCCAATCATTCTCCCAGCTGTTTTGGACAGGCGAGAGGATTGGCTCTGTCCATCCAATCAGTGAGAAAACTAGCCTCTCCTTTTCCCTTTCCTTTAGCATTAGGAATAAGTGCATCCAACTGACACTGAATGTTAAAAAACACAAAAAGGAAATATAGCCAATCTAAAAGGTGGATGGTATTCTTCAGAAAATCTCAAGAATTCAGACTATGGAGATGTTGGCATGTGCAAAATACATGGGATTAACTAACCAAAAGGTACGGTTCTTAGGAAGATCCTAGGCAACCGAAGTTCAAGTCTTCCTCCTCTCAGCCAAAGTAAATAAACCAAAGTTATTTACTAATATTGAAAAGAACAGAGTCAAAAGTTTGGTATATCCAAAAGTTTTAAAAGTCAGGTGAGGCATCGTGTAAGCAAAAATTTAAAAGAATCATCATACCCAGCGTTGAGCAAGTTACTTAACCTTGAATCTTAGTTCCCTCCTCTGTAAAATAGAGATAGTAAGAGTAACTTCTCACAGTTGTTTTTTTGTTTTTTTTTGAGACAGGGTCTCACTCTGTTGCCCGGGCTAGAGTGCCATGGTGTCAGCCTAGCTCGCAGCTACCTCAAACTCCTGGGCTCAAGCGATCCTTCTGCCTCAAACTCCAAGGTAGCTGGGACTACAGGCGTGTGCCACCATGCCTGGCTAAATTTTTCTATATATATTTTTAGTTGTCCAGCTAATTTCTTTCTATTTTTTTAGTAGAGACGGGGTCTCACTCTTGCTCAGGCTGGTCTCGAACTCCTGGCCTCAAGTGATCCTCCCGCCTTGGCCTCCCAGAGTGCTAGGATTACAGGCGTGAGCCACCATGCCTGGCCCTCATAGCAGTTTTGAGGGGATTAAATACAACGTACACAAGTGCTTAGCATGGAAACTAGCACACCTTTAACCATTCACTATACATCAAATATTATCAATATTATTATAGATGATGAAACTGGAGATTGGTTCAACTTTTCTGGGAAACAATTTTCAATACGTATCAAAAGCCTACAAAATGGTATATACCCTTTAACCTAGTAATTCCCCTCCTAGGGATTTATTACCTTTTTTTTTTAAAGAGACAGGGTCTTGCTCTGTGGCCCAGGCTAGAGTGCAGCACAATCATGGCTCCCTGCAGCCTCGAACTTCTGGGCTAAAGCGATTCTCTCGCCTCAGCCTCCAGTCCCAGCCCCAGGCACACGCCACCACACCTGGCTCCTCCCTAGGGATTTATTCTAAGGAAATAATCAGACATAGTCAAAGATTTATATTCAAGGATTTTCATATAAAAGCATTAGATCAGAAATTGGGAGTATCCAATGACAGGGACTTGGTTATCTAAAATTATGGTATATGGCTCACACCTGTAATCCCAGTACTTTGGGAGGCCAAGACAGGAGGATCGCTTGAGGCCAAGAATTCAAGACCAGCCTGCACAACATAGCGAGACCTCTCATCTCCGCAAAAAAAATTTTTAAAAATCAGCCAAGTGTGCTACCACACACCTGTAGTCCCAGTTACTCAGGATGCTGAGGCAGGAGGATGTCATACCACTGCACTCCAGACTGGGTGACAGAACAAGACCCCATCTCAAAAAATAAAATAAAATAAAATAAAATAATGGTATAATCATAAGACTATACAGCCATTTCAAATCATATAGACTAGCTAGGCATAGTGGCATCCACCTATAGTCCCAGCTACTCTGGAGGCTGAGGCAGGAGGATCACTTGAGCCCAGGAGTTTGAGGCTACAATGTGCCATGATCGTGCCTGTGAACAGCCACTGCACTCCAGCCTAGGCAACAAAGTGAGACCCTGTCTCTTAAAAAAATTTTTTTTGGCCAGGCGTTGGTGGCTCACGCCTGTAATCCTGGCACTATGGGAGGCAGAGGCGGGCGGATTGTTTGAGCTCAGGAATTCGAGACCAGCCTGAGCAAGAGCAAGAACTTGTCTCTACTAAAAAAGATAGAAAGAAATTAGCTGGACAACTAAACTTATATACATAAAAAAATTAGCCGGGCATGGTGGCGCATGCCTGTAGTCCCAGCTACTCTGGAGGCTGAGGCAGGAGGATCGCTTGAGCCCAGGAGTTTGGGTTGCTGTGAGCTAGGCTGATGCCACGGCACTCACTCTAGCCCAGGAAACAAAGGGAGATTCTGTCTCAAAAAAAAAAATTTAAGTGAATAACTTAAAAAAATCATATACTAAATATTAAAGGGAGAAACTACTCAAAATATATTGCTAAATGAAGAAAACTACTAAAAGTATATAATACACACACATATATAACAAACATCTGGGAGGTCATAAATCAAAATGTGAACAGTTTATCTTGCGTGGTGGAATTATGAGAGATATATCTTTTTTCCTTCTGCCTTCTACAAAGGTTAAGGATTCAAATCCAGGTTCCCTGATTCCAGGGACTTAACTTTTGACATCTATACCTGTATGTTTCCTAAATAACTAGACAGCTGAGGATAATCCTGATTTCAGAAGAAAAGCTACTCTGCTCAAGAGAGCATCAACCTCTGAGATTCTGCCAAATTGTAGGAAATAGCAAAATTGTCTTATTTGTTCCCCAACAGATGACCCACAGCACCTACCGAGTTGCCCTGTCCATGACCTTTAGATCCCAAGAGTCACCCAGGGGAGCAGTTATGATGTCTGCAGCACAGAAAAGACAAAGGTTGGGGGGAGCTCCACAGACAGCATATTTGACTATGTTAAATGAAGATTTCTGAATATCTAAAGAACCAAAAAGCTAATGACTAAGCCAGAACCAAGGAAACCTAGCCAGTCAGCAATTATTCATGTTGGGCTTATTCGAAATCGACTTCTACAGAGAAAATGAGGTTGTTTTCCCCCTCCCTTCACCCAGTATAGCCTCAGGTTCTGGTATGTTGCATTATGCAGAAGGATTAAGATGAGAAAATAAAGTCTTCATATTTTTCCCGGAAGCATAGGAAAAGGATTAAATAACCACAGGGGCCAAAGAAAATCTCTAAGTGAAAAACATTCTTGTCCCCTAGCTATACTGCCATTCACAAAAGTCTGGTGCTGTTTTGTATTCTTAACTAAGGCCCATGATGTTTGGTCAAGGCTAAAGACTGAGCAGCAGTAAGCCTCTTTTGCCTGAGGTACAGGCTGGTTACAGATGGCAATGTTTACAGTGCATTTGCATCACAATCAGTGGCACAATAATCCAGGAGCCTGTCCATTACAGTAGACATTACTTTTATTACCTGGGTCTTAAAAGGGAGAAGGGGAGGGCTGGGTGTGGTGGCTGGCAGGAGGATCGCTTTAAGGTCAGAGGTTTAAGACCAGCCTGAGCAAGAGTGAGACCCCATCTCTACTAAAACTAGAAAAAATTAGCTGGGCATGGTTGCAGCTATAGTCCCAGCTACTGCGGAGGCTGAGGCAGGAGGACTGCTTGAGCCCAGGAGTTTGAGGCTACAGCTAGCTATGATGACACCACTGCACTCTACTCAGTGCAACAGAGCAAGACCCTGTCTCAAAAAAAAAAAAAAAAAAAAAAGATAAGGAGTTACACTTGGAAATCAGTTTAAAGAAAAAAGTAAACAAAAGCATTTGGGGGGGGGGGCGGGAGCAGGCCGGGACAGGGCAGCACCCGGAACGCTCCGTGCCTCTATTAAAAAAAAAAAAAAGCATAAAGTAAGGGCATCATACGTAACCTAATCATCTGTACCCCCATAACATGCTGAAATAGAAAAAAAAGCATTTAGGAAAAAATGTTCAAAGTAATGTAACAAATTATTAGGTGGAAACTTTTCCCTTAACAGATGACTGTATCTGTAAAATTGTGGGCAGTGCTCTGATTTGATCAACAGGGTAACAACAAAACACGAAGTACACCTATCAGAACCAGAAGATCCCACATTTAAGCGGAAGAGGTATTGAAAGAATCAGGTAACCAAGTTATCTCTAAGATGGTCCTATGGTGCAGGCACAGGGTGGAAGTGAGGGGGAGGAAGCAAGTTTTAGTGGCAAGGCAATGAAAAAAATTCAAGTTGCAATGCACTGTCCAATCCCAGTCTTCCACTCCATTATCTTCCTCAATTATCTTAACATTCAGGTATAAAAATGTTTCCTAAATTGCCCACCCTAAGAGAAGAGAAGTGAACAAGTCCAGGGTAGACTCTGTTACTGAAAAATATGCTTTTGCATTATCTGTACCACTAGCTGCATTGGGGAAGGTCAAAGATTCCAGAATTAAAGTCTCCTAGACTTGCTGGATGGCTCAAGCTGAGATGCTGGCTATCAAGGATGCAGAGTCAATGCATCACTTTATCCGATCAACTAGATTTATGGCTCCGATTACGCAGCAGATGATTCTAAAGATGTGAAAGGGCAACGCTTGCCGATCTAAGGGAAGTCCTGAAGTAATGATTTTGGCGCCCACAGTATATAATGCCAGTTTCTCCCCAACACCAAACTGGATCCATACCACTTCAAATGAAAAAGCTACTTCTTAGACACTAGGAGAAAGACCAGGAATGGTCACTACGCGGAAGGTTCTCCAGTGCAAGCTAGTCCAAGAGCTGAAGCGAACCCAGTCTAGCATAGGTGGCTCAACAGCGAAGCAAAGCCACGTGTCCCCTCCCGTCGCTATAGGCAGCCACTATCCACTGGGTTCTCCTGCCCTTGCCTTTAAACCCAGCAGCCTCGCCTCTTGCTCCATCTTGACTCCACCCCACCGCACGGTGAGAATGAACGTGACCCTCCGGCGGGAGGTAACATAACGGAAACAGCCCAAGGGGCACGCTCGCCACAGAGCTGCCCCGTGTTTTCCCTCCCCCAGTCCCTCGGAACTCAGGCGGCGGCCCCATCCCCTCTACGCCCCGTTGTTCGGGCGGGTGAGGTCCGATCGGGGTCCCAATTTGGCCCTTACCAGGTCTCCTGGTTGCTGAATTTCTTAGTCACCACCTTGCCTAGCTCCAGGCCCAGGCGATCAGCAATCTTCTGGGACAAATCCTGGTGGGAGCTGCCGCTGAAGATTTTGATATTCGGCATCTTGGCCAACTACCCTAGGCACTCTTCCCTAAGCGATCACTGCTGCGGCGGAGACAGGAACCGAAGTCAGCCCAGACACTCAATACTAACCTCTTCGCGCTGCTACTCCGCCATCTTACATTCCCGCCCCGCACGCGGCTCTAAATTACCCAGCTCCGGGGAGGCGGGGTTAGCAGGGAAGTCCACACCCCGCCCGCCCGGATTAGCTGAGCGGCAGCGAGGGGCCGACCCGTCCCTGTAGCTCGGCCTCTCTCCAGTTCTCTAGGAATTGGCTGGAGCGCAAGAAGTGGGCGGGGCTACTTCTTAGCCTCGCCCCCTGTAGCTAAGCTGCCGGGGAGAGCGGACTGGAGCGCGGAGAGACAACTGGGGGTGGAGGGACGTGGGTGGAGGGATGACGCGGAGATCGTTCCCGCTAGCGGGAAATCAGCCTCGCTTGCTTTTTTTTTTTTTTTTTTTCTTCTTTCTTCCTCAGCGCGAGAAAGTAAGTCTGGCTCTGGTTTACGGTTTGCTTTAAAAAAATATGTTCATCAGGATGGCAGCCACATGAGTTTGCATGTTTCTGAACACCATTTTTCTCTCTTAATAAGGATGGGGCTGAATTAAAGCACTTTTACATCACAGAGGCGCATCCAAAGGGCTTGTTTGCCCTTTGCAATTAAACAGCCTGAAAAATCCTAAGGGGAAATTGACTGAAGGCATGCCACCTGAATCACCCAGTGACACTGCCAGAGAAAGTTGCGTTTTGTTTCTTAACGCTGGGACCAAATATGTTCAAACAAGTGAAGGACTGTGGGTTTTCCAAAATGTCTGGGCAATAAAGGTCTGATTTACCTAACTCTTGGAAAGGAAAGAAAAAATAGAATACTATGCGACTTCAGATGAAGAGTCCTGAAGGGATCAGAAAACCTGGTTTTTAGTCCAGTCTCACTCCTGTGAGCTTCAATGTCATATTTGCATGTTGTTAACGTGGCTTTTACACCATGTCTTATTATTTTTATAATGATCCTTGCTAACTGGACCAAAGTGAGCTTTTATTCTTACACCATGTTTTCGTTAGGCATATTCCAACCATGGGGTAGGAGAAGAGAAAAATCATACAGTTCTAGAATCAAAAGTGACTGTAGTGCTCATAATTACCAATTATAAAAATAGAGATCATCCAGTCTACTAACTTCATTTTACATATGGTGCAACTGGGACCCAGCGTGTGGAAGGGATTTGTCTAGGTGGCGAAGGCAGAAAAATCTCAAAGCAGCAAAGTAGCATCCTATCTTTCTCCTGCTGCCATTTTCAGCAATGTCCATGGAGGACCTCTCCTCTGACCTTTTGTCATACTTTCACAAGTTCAGAAATTTAATATAGGCCCATGTGTATAGGAATACTTGGAGAAGGAAGCAGACTGCAGGGCAGAATATTAGTAGTCTCCCATCATAGTTCATCCATCAAATATTTACTGAGTGCTTTATTGCATACAAGGCAGTGTACTAGGTCTTGAGGGAACTACACGGTATTTGCCCCCAAGGAATTCATTCATTCAATAAATATTCATGGAACACTTTTTATGAGCCAGGCCCTATGTATACCTATGAGAATACAGTAGTAAACAGTCAAACCCCCACCCTCTATGGAGTTTACATTTTTCAAACAATAAACATGTAAATAAAGAAAATGCATAGTATCACAAATGGTGCTAAGTGCTGTAAAGAAAAATTAGGCAAGGAAAGTGGGATAATGTGCCAGGGTGTAGGGGGCAGGAGTATAATTTTAACTAGGGTAGTCAGAGAAGGCCTATTTGGAAAGATAACATGTGAGCCAAGACCTGAAGGAGATAATAAAAAGAGCCATGTTGATATCTGGGGTAGACAGAGAGAACTGCAAGGGCAAAGCCCCTAAGGTGGAGGTGTTTGACTGGCTTGAGGAATACTAGTACAGGGTGAGTGTTGTGGGGTGGGAGGTAGCATATACCTATAAGAGAAAATAAGCAAAGTAAGGTCATCGAGATAAGTGTGATTGGAAAAATACCCACTGTGCAGGACCTTGTAGGTTATTGTAAGGGTTTTCCTTTTGCAGAATAAAGGTTTTTAGCAAAGATTGACATAATCTGACTCCCCGTTTAAAAGAATCAGAGCAGCTGCTGAGAACAGAGTGTAGGAGGCAGGGTAGGAAGCAGGGAGACCAATTAGAAGTTGGCTTCCTAGGAGGGGGGATTAAACATTGATACAAATAATTACAAGTCATGATACCATTTAACACACTACCATGAAGAAGCCTGTGTATTTGGGTAAAGAGTAAGCTTCTGCAACAAAGAATCTAAAATACAGCAGCTCAAGTAAGGCAAATAGTTTCTTTCATGCACAACAGACCAGCTGGTCTAGGCCGGTGGGACAGTCCTGCTCCATGCAAGGTCATGAGCACATCTACATTCTCACTCATGGAAGGGGGAAAAAGACAAGGTCCAGGCAAGGGATTTCTTTTTAAAGCAAGTGAGGTGGAATTTGTCCATCTCACTTTCTCTCACATTTCTTTGGCAAGAGCTTAATTGCAAGTCACACCTAACTGCAGGAAAGATTAGAAAATGTTTTGTTAGATGGCCCTGTGCCCAGGAAGAAGAGGAGAGTGGATTTTGGAGAGGCTACTAGAAGCCAGTCTCCCACAAGGCCAAAATAAAGTGCTATGCAGGTCCAGAGGTAAAAGATATCACCTCTGCATGGGGTATCCTGGGAGATATTTTTGGAGGTAGAAGCACATGAACTAGGCCTTGAAGAATAGGTAGGGTTTTGACAGACAATGATTGTGAGGAGGTGGGTCTCCCCAAGCAGGAAGCCAAGGTGAGGAAGCAGAGAGGTTTTGAAGAAAGGAAAGTAGCCTATCTTGGCTGGAGTATCAGTTACCATGTTGGGACTTCATTCTGCAGGCAATGGGAAGCCATTGACTGCTCTGGAGTAAAAGAACGATGTGATCATAACTGTGCTTTAGGTAAATTTGTCTGGGTAATGTGAAGAATAGGGAAGAGATTAGAGACAGACAAACCAGATTGAGAGAGCAAGTTAGTAATATCCTACAGCTACTAGGCCAGTCAGTAGCTGTAGGGTTTAAGAAGAGGAATGGTAGAGACATTGTAAATTTCAACCTTTTGGCGACCATGGACCCCTTTGAGAATTTTCTGAACACTATGGATTCTCTCCAGATACCGGTATACCTCATTTTATTGCCCTTTGCTTTATTATACTTCACAGACATTGTGTTTTTTACAAATTGAATGTTTGTGGCAACCCTGTATTGAGCAAGTCTATCAGTGACATTTTTCTAACAGCAAGTGCTCCGTTAGTGTCTCTGTGTCACATTTTGGTAATTCTCATACTATTTCAAACTTCATTATTATTATTATT
>NW_012134303.1:4756799-4759019 GCF_000956105.1 Propithecus coquereli | reverse complement strand
AAAAAAAAAAAAAAATAGAAATTAGGCCAAGTAATAACCCTACAATGGCTTCTAACTGTTCAAGTGAAAGGAAGACTCATATTTCTCTCACTTTAAATCAAAAGCTAGAAATGATTAAGCTTTGTGGGGAAGGCATGTCAAAAAGCAAGACAGGTCAAAAGCTAGGTAGGCCTCTCGGCCAAACAATTAGCCAAGTTGTGAATGCAAAGGAAAAAAATTCTTTGTTTTCTTTTTTTGAGACAGGGTCTCTCTCTGTTGCCCAGGCTGGAGTGCAGTGGCACAATCATTGCTCAGTGCAGTCTCCAACTCCTGGACTCAAGCAATTTTCCTGCATCAGCCTCCCGAGTAGCTATGACTTCAGGTGTGCACCACCATGCCTGGTTAATTTTTCTATTTTTTTGTAGAAGTAGGGTCTCACTATTGCCTAGGCTGGTCTCAAACTCCTGGGTTTAAGCGATCCTCCCACCTTGATCTCCCAAACTTCTGGGATTACAGACGTGAGCAACCATCCCTGGCCAAGGAAAAGGTCTTCAAGGAATTAAAAGTACTACTCCAATGAAGATACAAATGATAAGAAAGCAAAACAGCCTTATTGCTGATATGGAGAAATATTTAGTGGTCTGGGCTGGTCCAAGTGCAGCAGTGTTTACAACTAATTGATCACAACAAGTTACAGATTCCTTTGTTCCTTCTCCACTCCCACTGTTTCACTTGACCAGCCTAAACAAACAAAAAACACAAGATTTAGTGGTCTGTATAGAAGATTAAACCAATAACAACATTCCTTTAAGACAAACCCTAATTCAGACCAAGACCCTAACTCTCTTCAATTCTAGGAAGGCTGAGAGAGGTGAGGAAGCTGCAGAAGAAAAGTATGAAGCTAGCAGAAGTTGGTTCATGAGGTTTAAGAAAAGAAGCTGGAGTAGCACCAAGAGGGGGGCCCGGGGCCCACCCTTGTCCTTCTTAAAAAAAAAAAAAAAAAGAAAGAAAAGAAGCCATCTCCATAACATAAAAGTGCAAAGTAAAGCAGCAAGTGCTAATATAGAAGCTACAACAAGTTATCTAGAAGGTCTAGCTAAGATAATTGATGAAAGTGGCTGCATTAAACAACAGATTTTCAAGGTAGACGAAACAGCCTTCTATTGGCAGAAGATGCCATTTAGGATTTTCATAGTTAGAGAGAAGTCAGTGCTTGGCTTCAAAGCTTCAAAGGACAGGGGCAAATGCAATTGGTGATTTTTTTTTTTCCTCCCAAACACCAAGTTTGGAGCTGGTGACTTTAAGTTGAGGCCAATGCCCGTGTACCATTCCCCAAATCCTAAGGCCCTTAAGAATTAGGCTAAATCTACTCTGCCTGTGCTCTATAAAGGGAACAAAAAAGCCTGGATGACAGCATATCTGTTTATAGCATGGTTTACTGAATTTTTTTTTTTTTTTGACACAGTCTCACTCTGTCACCCGGGCTAGAGTGCAGTGGCACAATCTAGCTCACAGCAACCTCAAACTCCTGGGCTCAAGTGATCCTCCTGCCCCAGCCTCTTGAGTAGCTAGGACCACAGGCACTCGTGACCATACCTGGCTAATTTTTTCCATTTTTGGTAGAGATGGGGGTCTCACTTTTGTTCAGGCTGGTCTCGAACTCTTGAGCTCAAATGATCGTCCTGCCTTGGCCTCTCAGAGTGCTAGATTATAGGTGTTAGAAACCATGCCTGGCTGGTTTACTGAATATTTTAAGCCTACCATTGAGACCTACTGCTCAAAAATAAAGATTCCTTTCAAAACACTACTGCTCATTGACGATGCACCTAGTCACCCAAAAGTTCTGATGGAGATGTGCAAGGAGATTAATGTTGTTCTCATGCCTGCTAACACAACATCCATTCTGCAGCCCATGGATCAAGGAGTAATTTTGATTTTCAAGTCTTATTTTTTTAAAGAAATACGTTTTGTAGAGATATAGCTGCCATAGATAGTGATTTCTTTGATAGATCTGGGCAAAGTAAATTGAAAATCTCCTGGAAAGGATTCACCATTCTAGATGCCATTAAGAACATTTGTGATTCATGAGAGGAGGTGAAAATATCAATACTAACAGGAGTTTGGAAGACACTGATTCCAACCCTCATGGATGACTTGAGGGGTTCAAGACTTCAGGGTAGGAAGTAACTGCAAATGTGGTGGAAATACCAAGAGAACTAGAATTAAAAGTGGAGGCCCAGC
>NW_012134303.1:4752932-4755294 GCF_000956105.1 Propithecus coquereli | reverse complement strand
CTTTCTTTTTTTTTATAATTTTCAAATTAAAAAAAAAGACAGGGTCTCACTGTGCTCAGGCTGGTGTCGAACCCCTGAACTGCAGCTATCCTCCCACCTCGGCCTCCCAGAAAGCTAGGATTACAGGCGTGAGCCACCATGCCCGGTCACATAGTGATCTTTCGATACATATAATGCATAGTGATCAGATCAGGGTAATAGCATATCTATCATCTCAAACATTTATCATTGAGAGCATTCAGTATCCTCCTTTTAGCTATTTGAAACTGTATAATATATTATTCTTAACTATAATCATCCTGCAGTGGTATAGAAAACTAGAATTTGTTCCTTCTATCTATCTGTCATTTTATATCCTTTAACAAATCTCTCCCTATCTCTCCCTTCCCCCTACCCTTCCCAGCCTCTAATATCCTCTGTTCTACTTTCTGCTTCTATGAGACCCACATTTTTTTTTTTTTTTTGGCTTGCACATGAGTGAGAACATACAGTGTTTAACTTTCTGTTCCTGGCTTATTTCACTTAACATAATATCCTCCAGTTCCATGCATGTTGTTGTCAAGGACAGTGTTTCATGGCTGAATAGTATTCCATTGTGTATGTATACCACATTTTCTTTTCTTTTCTTTTTTTTGAGACAGAGTCTCACTCTATTGCCCGGGCTAGTGCCGTGGCATCAGCCTAGCTCACAGCAACCTCCAACTCCTGGGCTCAAGCCGTCCTCCTGCCTCAGCCTCCCAAGTAGCTGGGACTACAGGCATGTGCCACCATGCCCGGCTAAATATTTCTATATATAATTTTAGTTGTTCAGATAATTTCTTTCTATTTTTTTAATAGAGATGGGGTCTCACTCTTGCTCAGGCTGGTCTGGAACTCCTGAGCTTAAACGATCCTCCCGCCTCAGCCTCCCAGAGTACTAGGATTACAGGCATGAGCCACCGCGCCCTGCCTACCACATTTTCTTTATCCATTCATTTGTTGTTGGACCCCTAGGTTGATTCCATATCTTGGCTGCTGTGAATAGTGCTGCAGTAAACATGGGGTGCAAATATTGCTTTGACATACTGATTTCCTTTCCTTTGGATAAATTCCCAGTAGTGAGATTGCTAGATCCTACGGTAGTTTTATTTGTAGGGTTTTTTCTTTTTTCCTTTTTGAGACAGGGTCTTGCTTTGTCACCTGGGCTAGAGTGCAGTGGCATCATCATAGCTCACAGCAACCTCAAACTCCTGGCCTCAAGCAATCCTCCTACCTCCCAAAGTGCTAGGATTACAGGCATGAGCCACCGTGCCTGGCCTCTATCTGTAGTTTTTTGAGGAACCTCCAACTGTCCTCCATAGTGGATGTACTAGTTTACATTCCCACCAATAGTGCATAAGAGTTCCCTTTTCTCTGCATCCTCATCAGCACTTGTTATTTTTTGTCTTTTTGATAATAGCCATCCTAGTGGGGTAAGATGATATCTCGTTGTGATTTTGATTTGCATTTCCCTGATGATTAATGATGTTGAACATTTTTTCATATATTTTTTGGACATTTTTATGTCTTCTTTAGAGAAATGTCTATTCAGATCATTTGCCCATTTATTTAATCAGATTGTTTGTTTCTTTGCCAGCGAATGTTTGAGTTCCTTGTATGTTGTGGACATTAATCCCCTGTTGGATGAATAGTTTGCAAATATTTTCTCTGATTCTGTAGGTCATCTTTTCACTCTGCTGATGATTGTTTCCTTTGCTGTGCAGAAGCTTTTTAGTTTGATATAATCCCATTTATCTATTTTTGCTTTTGTTGCCTGTTTTGAGGTCTTATTCATAAAATCTTTTCCCAGATCAATATCCTGAGGTGTTCCCCCTATGTTTTCCTCTAATAGTTTTGTAGTTTGGGGTCTTACGTTTAAGTCTTTGATCCATTTTGAGTTGATTTTTATATAAGGTGAGAAGTGGGGGTGTAGTTTCATTCTTCTGCATATGGATATTCAGTTTTCCCAGAACCATTCATTAAAGAGACTTTCCTTTCCTCAATGTATGTTCTTGGTGCCTTTGTCAAAAATCAGTCGGCTGTAGGTACATGGCTTAATTTCGGGGTTCTCTATTCTGTTCCGTTGGTCTATGTGTCTATGTGTTTTTATGCCAGTGCCATGCTGTTTTGGTTGCTACAGATTTGTAGTATATTTTGAAGTCTGTGTTGCCTCCAGCTTTGTTCTTTTTGCTCAGGGTTGCCTTGGCTATTTGGGGTCTTTTGTGGTTCTATATAAATTTTTAGGATTTTTTTTCTATTTCTGTGAAGAATGTCATTGGTATTTTTTTTTTTTTTTTGAGACAGAATCTCACTCTTTTGCCCGGGCTAGAGTGCCGTGGCGTCA
>NW_012134303.1:4749136-4749875 GCF_000956105.1 Propithecus coquereli | reverse complement strand
AAAAAAAAAAAAAAAATGCTCAGCCTCTGGATTACAGAAATCAATAAAACATGGTCCTTATCCTGAAAAAACTTTACAGACAGACTTGTAGATGACTAACTTTAATAGCGGACAGAGAGAAAGAAGCCCCCTCCTCTGCTCCCTGCAGGACTAGAAGGAGGTAGTTGCAGCAAAATCTTCCTTTTCTGGGCCTGTCATTTAGATCCCAGTGCGCTGGGCTTCTTCCAGCGTCAGCTTTGACTGGCTGGGCTTCCTTGTCATCTTTGAGCAACCTTTCCCACTCATGGGCAGCATTTCTTTCAGAATATTTTCTCTTTTTTATCTCCTGTTTGTGTCTGTTCCAATTTTTCCCTCTTGAGGCTAGTATGACCTGCCCTCATTGTTCATACTCCCGCTTTGGCCTTCTCAGCCACCTCCCAGTTCAATGCCAAAGTGATGGCAGGTGGGTGTTTCCCTTTTGTAAGCACACCAGAGAGCTTTCAAAAGCCGCCACAAAGCCCGTCACATCTGTAGAAACTGCCTGACCTGCTGTGGCCCACGCTGAGCTCACCAGCTCTCAGTAGTCGGCCCTTCCATTGGGCCGTGGGCTGCCAATGTTATGTTCTCTGTGTGTGTCTTCAGCGAGAATGCAAGTTGTCTGGAGGCAGAGGCCATGTAGCTCCTACATAGATCAGCATAGATCAGCCTCAGAGTGGATGCATTTTATTTTAGCTTTCTTTCTTTCTTTCTTTCTTTCTTT
>NW_012134303.1:4740414-4742895 GCF_000956105.1 Propithecus coquereli | reverse complement strand
TGTCCAATTAATTTCTTTCTATTTTTGGTAGAGAGGGGGTCTCGCTCTTGCCCAGGCTGGTCTCGAACTCCTGAGTTCAAACAATCCGCCAGCCTCGGCCTCCCAGAGAGCTAGGATTACAGGCGTGAGCCACCGCGCCCGGCCCCTGTCATTGGTATTTTGATAAGGATTGCATTGAATCTGTAGATTGCTTTATTTTTATTTATTTATTTATTGGAGACAGAGTCTTCTTGCTCTGTTGCCCGGGCTAGAGTGCCATGGCGTCAGCCTAGCTCACAGTAACTGAAACTCCTGGGCTCAAGCGATCCTTCTGCCTCAGCCTCCCAAGTAGCTGGGACTACAGGCATGCGTGATCATGCCCAGATAATTTTTTCTATATAGTTTTAGTTTTCCAGCTAATTTCTTTCTATTTTTAGTAGAGATGGGGTCTCACTCTTGCTCAGGCTGGTCTCAAACTCCTGACCTCTAGAGATCCTCCAGTGTTGGTCTCCCAGAGTGCTAGGATTATAGGCATGAGCCATCACGCCTGGCCTGTAGATTGCTTTGAGTAGTAAGAGATAAACTTTTAAAAAGTGTGGCTAAAGCCAGGTGAGGTGGCATGCACCTGTGGTCCTAGGTATTTGGGAGGCTGAGGCAAGAGGATCGCTTAAGGCCAGGAATTTGAGGCTGCTGTGCATTATGATTGCACATGTGAATAGCCGCTATACTCCAGCCTGGGCAAAATAGCGAGACCCTGTCTCTAAAACAAAAAAACAAGAACAAAAACTTGGCTAGTTTATGTAAACCATGGTGGGTTCTATAAGTTTGATATACTGTAATTCAAAAGAAATGTGCTGAGCTCCTCTATGCCAGACCCTCTTGAGGGTGGGCATAGAGAATTTACAGTATGCTATCCTTTCCCTTGAGCAGACAAAACAGGTACTAATACTTACAGAAATAAGGTTACTAATGGGGGTATGGGAAATGCAATCAAATTGAGAGGACCTGGGAAGAGTCTTGCAGGAAATGGCTGAGAGAAGACCAAGGATCACAACCCGAGTATAGAGAACAGAGAGAAATGCTTTAACAAAGGCAAGGGCAAGTGAATGTATGTATGGGGTGAGACGGGATGAGGGTGTGTTAAGAGCTCAGGCAAGATCCTTACAATGTTTGTGGAGTTAAAAAGAGAGAGAGAGAGAGAGAGAGAGAGCGTGTTCAGGTAAGAAAGGCAACTAGAAGCCTGTGATGGTCAGTTTTAGGTGTGAATTTGACTATGCTCTGGCCCCAGTTATAGAATGAAACACTGGTCTAGGTGTTGCTGTGAAGATATTTTGTAGATGTGATTAATATTCATAATGGGTTGACTTTAAGTCAAGGAGATTATTCTAGATCATCTGGGTGGATCCGATTCAATCCACTAAAAGGCCTTAAGAGCAGAACTGAGGCTTCCCTGAGGAAAAAGAAATTCCACCTGTGGATGGCAGTTTTAACTCACGTCCAGAGTCCCAGCCTACTTTTCCTTTTTTTTTTTTTTTTTCAGACAGGGTCTCATTCTGTTGCCCAGGCTAGAGAGGCGTGATCATAGCTCACAGCAACCTCAAACTCCTGGGCTCAAGCAATCCTCCTGCCTCAGCCTCCCGAGTAGCTGGGAATATAGGCGCGCGTCACCACGCCCAGCTAATTTTTTAATTTTTTGTAGAGATGGGGTCTTGCTCTTGCTCAGGGTGGTTTCGAACTCCTGGCCTCAAGCGATCCTTCTGCCTCGGCCTCCTAGAGTGCTGGGATCACAGGTGTGAGCTACCGCGACCAGCTATGCCTGCCCTTCCTGATGCCTGCCCCATGGATTTCAGACTAGCCTAGCCAGCCCCACAATGATGTAAGCCAATTCCTTACAACAAATCCCTTAATATGTATCTCCTACCAGTTTTGTTTCTCTAGTTGACCTTGACTGATAAAAAACCAGACTGTGGAGAGCTTTGAATGCCAGTTTGAGGGTGCTGAGTGTAAGGGCTGGAGTCCTGATGATGGGAGCTCTGATCCATGACCTGGAGGGAAAGGGAAGGGAAGAGCACCGATTTTTCTAGAAAATGCTGAGGGATGCCCTCTTGCCCATATTTCATATTTCCAACTAGCTGCAAAGCACAAGGCCTCTGGGAGAATTATGTAAACACCCTCCTCATTGGAAGGGCTCCTTCCCTCCTCCCACCTTGTGGGGTGTTTCTGCCTGTCTGGTTTTGCTTCCCTCTGAGATCCCAGGTATGTTAGAAGAGTCTAAATCCATCCATTTGTTCAACCAGTCATTTTTTCTGCAGGCATTTCTTGGGCAGCAACTATGGACAAAGTACTGTAAAATATGCTCAGCCTCTGGGCTGGAAACGGTGACTCACGCCTGTAATCCTAGCACTCTGGGAGGCCGAGGCAGGTGGATTGTTTGAGCTCAGGAGTTTGAAACCAGCCTGAGCAAGAGCGAGACCCCATCTCTACTAAAAATAGAAAGAAATT
>NW_012134303.1:4730273-4739444 GCF_000956105.1 Propithecus coquereli | reverse complement strand
TTTTTGTTTTTTTGGAGACAGGGTCTCCCTCTGTTGCCCAGGCTGGAGTGCAGTGGTGTCATCATAGCTCACTGCAGCCTCAAACTCTTGGGCTCAAGCGATCCTCCCCGCTCAGCCTCCCGAGTAGCTGGGACTACAGGCAAGCGCCACCATGCCTGGTTAATATTTTTTCTTGTAGAGACAAGGTGTGGACACATTTTAAACACTTAAGGATTTGGATTGAAAAGCTGGATTGACACCAAAGATATATTAGGAGGTGACTATTAACGGCTTTTCAAAAGGATTCAACATTGGAGCCCTTTGAAAGAGCAAAGGACTTATATATAAATCATGGTTTTATTAACAAAAGTCTGTCTTAAAATGAATCCTGTTCTGGAAGATTTATCACATAAAGCAAAGTTTGCTTGTTTTATCTTAGGTAGGATTTGGCTGAAATCTTTAGATGTGTTTCACTCTTCTAGAGTTCCCGTGAGTAGGTTTCTTGTGAATGTAGGTGTTATTGTACAAGGTCAGTGACATAGGGAGCTAGAATCATGTAGGGACTTAAAATATGCCAGGTTTCAATCCTTCTTGACAGAAGGTGATTAGATGAAAACAGCAGGGTCAAGTGGGCTTTGTAGTTTGTTCTGGTGTTTAACTTTTATGAACTGGGGAGTTCTCCCAGTTTAATTACTGACCTGGGCACTGTTGGGTGATACTGGAAGCACTTGCCTTTGCTTAAAAATGCTTCGGTGAAAGAATGCAGAGAAAAATAGTTTTTAAAAACTAATAGACCCTGTAGTTCAACCCATTCATTTTATATAGCAAGAAGTTGACAGCCAGAGAGGGGAAATGAATACCCAAGGTCACACAGCTAGTTCTTGGAAGAACTGCAAACAGGATCAAAGTCCTCTGGCTCCTGGTGTAGGGCTCTTGCTTGCAGCTCCGTTACAGAGCCAAGCTAGCGTGGGCTCAGGGCTGCAGGAACTGCAAATCAAATCAAAGTCTCTTTCATTGTTCAGCAGGGGAAAATCTGTCCAGTTTCCACTTGGTTCTTTGAAGCTTTTCAGATTCCTGGAGGCCTTGTACATTCCCACTGTGCCAGGTTAGGAAAGGGGCAGGAGTGCTTGTCCTTGCACTCTGGCTTTACTACCAATTCCTTTGTCCTTGGTGGCCAAGGCCATATAGCATTTTTTGGCCTATAAGTCAAACTAGGACCCAGGAATTGCATTCACTTCCAAGAAACTGCAAAAACAGCTTGCCCATACTGCAGATTTATTCTCAAATTTATATGAGAGAGGGAGGGGCAGATGGGATCTTTAGTTTGCAAGGGGGCAGGCTGAGGGATTGAGTGATTAGGGTTCTAGAGAAGGCAAAGAGAACAGATGTTACCTCAGTGGCTTGGGCACTCCCCACTGTCATAATCCCGTAACTGAGAGGAGAAATTTCTGACAGCCACATTACCAAGGTCACACAGCATGCGTCTCAATTAAAAGATCAGATTCATTGCAGCCCGCCTGGGCTATGAGCGTATCTGACTTTGTAGGAAGCTCTTAGGCCCGGCAACAGAGTGCTTTATTCAGTTAATGAGATGGCTCCAAACCTAACATAGGCCCATGATACCAGTTTTCACTTGGGGAGAGGAAGAGGAGGAGGAGGTCATTTTGAGGGGAGGTGATACGGTTTGGATGTTTGGACTCTCCAAATCTCATGTTGAAATTTAAACCCCAGTGTTGGAGGTGGGCCTAATGGGAGTTGTTTGGATCATGGGGCTGGGTCCCTCATAAATGGTTTGGTGCCCTCCTGCTGTAATGAGTGAGTTCTTGCTCTATTAGTTCGCAAGAGAGCTGGTTGTTTAAAAGAGCCTGGCACCCCTCCTCTCTCTCTTGCTCCCTCTGTCACCATGTGACATGCCTGCTCCCCCTTCACCTTCCAACTTCATTGGAAGCTCCCTGAGGTCCTCACCAGACGCAGGGGACAGCACCATGCTCCCTGTACAGTCTGCAGAACCGTGAGCCAGATAAGCCTCTTTTCTTTATAAATTACCCAGTCTCACGTATTTCCTTTATAGCAACGCAAAGTGGACTAACAGAGGAACCAGGCCTAGAGAGTTGTCACTGTGTAGGGCATTTAGAACCCAGAGGAACATACGACGATCCAGGATGTCCTAGTAAGATAGGAGTGGGGAGGGCAATCAGGGGATGGGAATCAAAGTCAATTTTACCCTCTAGGCAATTTTGCCATGATCCTGGGAACTGAGCTGCCCTCTGTGCCATGGGTCTTTGAAAATTATTTCTCCTGCTGACCTTGGCATGTTGCCATAGGCTGGCAACTGCTAGAGTGGGAGTGGGAGGCATGGGAACCGAACACTGGGCATAGCTGATAAACTATCTACAGTATTTATAGCTGCCGCTGGGAAGTTGGCTAAGAATTTGGAGTTTAAAACCCTTTCCCCATATGACCCAGCAATCCCCCTTCTAGATACATACCCAAAGGAGATGAAATCAGCACCTTATAGAGATATCTACACTCCTATGCTCACTGCAGCATTGTTCACAATAGCCAAGATATGGAAACAGCCTAAGTGTCCATCAATGGACAAATGGATAAAGGAAATGTGATATATGCACAATAGGATGTCACTCAGCTGTGAAAAAGGAGATCCTGCCACTTGCCACAACATGGATGGACCTGGAAGACATTATGCTAAGCGAAGTAAGCCAGGCACAAAAAGACACATACTGCATGATCTTACTAAAAGAGATAGAAAATAAAACAGTGGTTACCAGGGGCAGGGTGGAGGGGAGGAAATGGGGAGGTGTAGTTCAAAAGATACAAAATAGCAGATATGTAGGATGAAGAAATCTAGAGATCTAATGTACAACATGACGACTGTGGTTAATAAAAAGTTTGAAAAATGACTATTCTCTAAAAAAAAAAAAACCAAAGTGAATCAAAACCCTTTCCTAAATGTTGAGGAAAAATGAGAAATTCAAGTCTTCTTTAATTATAGCTGCTTCTAGCAAGGAGGATGAGGATGCAGGAAGAGTAGGAGGTTGTCAGAGAAAACGGCCAGGGTATTGGCCAAAGGCTAAGAAGAGTCTTGGGTCCGAAAAGCCTAGGGGGAGGAGGTCTTGCATGTCCCTTTTCAGAGGAACTGATGGAAGACGGTTTTGCCTGAGAGCAATAGATCTGTGGAGGAAACAGGCCCCCAAAACTCTGCTGGCCAAGTTTCTAGTTCTAGCCCTCGGTGCAAGCTTAACGAGTGTCTGTGGACCAGCTGCCAATGGGGCAGTTCGATTTGCACTTGTTAAGCTTGTACAGCTAGGACTTGGGATTTTTATAGCTGCGTTTCCGGCACCACCTCATTAATCCTCACAGCCACAGAACGAGGCCGAAGACCAGGTCAGCTTCCTTTTAGAGAAGAGGCCCAAAGAGGTGAAATAGCTTGGGCCCCATCATGTGGCAGGTCAGCAGCTGGGCTGAAAACAGAGCAGAGCCTCTCATTCTGGGGTGAACTGCTCAGCTTAGCCCACATGCTTCCCTGCTTTGTTGGCCCATTTCAGACGTGGAAATCCCAGGCTCCTCTCAGTCTGTGCTGGGGTGGGGGGAGGGGGCAGGGGCAGGAGAGGGGAGGGAGGCTTGGATAATGCTGCCCCATCTCCTCCTGGCGTCCTTTCCTGGCACCATGTCACTCCAGGTCTCTTATTCCTGAGGAAGCACCTGCCTCCGCCACCTGCGCCTAGACCCAAGGAAATAAGCTGGTCTTAGATGTCCATCTCTCGGGGCCTATGCCACCAGCTAGCTCATCTGATGGGCCCTGAGTGTGTCCAATGTTTCCATGTACCCTGGGGAACCCAGGCCCCAGGTTGAGGAGCATGAAGGGTCTCATAGCAATCGGCAGATGAGAGAGGGTGAGGGGGCCACTTGGGAACTACCGGTATATTTTGAGGGTAGCTTTTTTTTTAAATTATTTTTTATTATTTATATTATTTTTTAAGGGCCATGCTAATCTTCTCTGTATCGTTCCAATTTTAGTACATGTGCTGCCAAAGCAAGCGCGAGGGTAGCTTTTTAAACATAAATGCTCCACCCACAAATTGCCATGCACATATACTGTTTCACTCCTGGCTCCAAGAGGCATGTGGCACAAGGGTGGAGTGGTGAAGAGAGGTCAGCAGGCAGGTGGGCTTGTGATATCCTTCGCTTCACACTCCAATGTTACCCACCACCTGTCACCCACCGGCTGCCTGGACCCTGAGCAGCAACGACAGGCCATCTTCTGATGGGTGGCTGTGTCCATGCCTCTGCTTCCAGGGGAAGTGCTTCAAAGGTGGGGCTTGGCTGAGTACTGTAGGTTAGGGGTTGAAAACATGGGCTGGGTTTGAAAACAGTGGCTTACCGCTTACCAGCTGTGTGACCTTGGGCCAGTGTCTTTACCTCTCTGGGCTTCAATTTCCTCCTTTGAGAAATGGAGATCATAATAGTACCTCTCTCAAAGGATCGTTGGGAAGATTAAATGAGATCACATGTGCAAAGCACTTAGCAGAGTGCCTGGCATGTGTGGCAAGTGTTCATATACAGTTTTGGGCCTATTTAAGGGCAAGGATCAATTTTTCTGTGTTGTGGAAGGCTCCCAACATAGGACAGATGCATATTCCTTTTCGCCAAAGCCTTGAAAGTAAGAATGAGGCATGAACACCCAGAGGGAAGGACATCATAGACAGTAGAGCAGGGAGGATAAAACTGAGCTCATTTCTAAGTGGTAGGTCCACAACCCATGGCTGAAGGCATCAGCACTGGCACTGGGGCATGTCCCCATGACGCTAGGGCATTGGGCATGCCACCCGAGGACTTGGTGTGTGGGCATGCATGGGAGGGAGTCACTCAGAATGCTGATGCGAAACAAGCGGTTCTTTACCTGTGAGGAGGCAGGCCTTCATCATTTCCTCCTAACAGTGGCTCCCAGCAGGTCAGGACATTGGACCCAAGAGTTCAATTGCAGGACATTTCTCCAGGGCCCAGGACTGACCCCTCAGAGGTCATT
Source organism: Propithecus coquereli (assembly GCF_000956105.1). Taxonomy (NCBI): domain Eukaryota; kingdom Metazoa; phylum Chordata; class Mammalia; order Primates; family Indriidae; genus Propithecus; species Propithecus coquereli. The sequence goes on along the minus strand of NW_012134303.1, from coordinate 4,734,418 downwards.
TCTTCCCACTCCATGGAGGACCTCCTGCTTACTGAGGACGCACACCCACAGCCTGCCTTCCACGCTGCAGGATGGGGAATGGCTTGCAGTTATTACTCTCATCCTATTGGCTGTCTGGGGGAACTCGATCCTAGGACATAAATGTATGCTACTTCCCAATGCTGGCAGTTGATCTTCCCGTACCCTTTTGGCAGCAAAAATTCTGGCTGAGGCAGGTCCTTTGAATTCATTGCTGATGAAATTGCCTATTATCCACAGTGCCTTGACAACAGCTTGAAAAAATGTGACTGTGCCAGCACCGCTGGCATTTTGGGCCTATGCCAATAGTATGAACCCATTTTCCTTTAATTGGCTGAAGCCAGAAAGGCAGGTGTCAGGCTCTGGGGTGCTTGGATGGGGTGGGTAGAGAGCATCAGCACAGGTTTAGGCGCAGGCTGAGGATGGCGAGGAAGATGCTGGTGGGAATATGGCCTTCCCCTGCAGTCCTGGCTGCTGCAGAGAATGGCCCTGGGTCTGCAGAAAGGGAGGCCACCAGTCACCTCAGGAGAGTTTCAGAAGCTTTTGGAAAGTGGTTAGTGAAACCCCTGCTGATTCCGTGGGAAACTGGATGATGGTCCCAAGTCCTTATCTTTTGATAGGAGGATGCCATGCTGCCTAGCCATGTCCCACTGCACTGCCCTGGATTGACCATTCTCAGAGGAGAGAGGGCCCTTTCCACTTGCACAGAATTCTGGGAGGGCTTTCTCATGACAATCATCTCATTCAACACTCATTCATTCCACAAATTTTATTTGAAGACCTACTATGTGCCGGGCAGTGTGTGGGTGGGCACCCAGGGTACAGAACTGAGTAAGAATGCTTTCTGACCTTAAGGAGTTACCAGTGTAGTTAGCACGGGGCCTTAAGGGGCCCAAGTTTTTGGACTGTCCAGTTGGGGGTCATTTCTAGGGGTAGCAGACTTCACTTCACACTGGCATTGACTTCCACTGAATCCCAACCTTGGTGTTGTGGGACAGTAACCCTGGTAGGCAGCACCCAGAAGAGCTCTGCCACCAGTCCTGGAACTGTCACCTGTGGTTCCCTCCCATGTGCAGAGTGGCACTCCGGTTTGGTGTTGGGGCCATGTGCAGAGTGGCACTCCGGGTTGGTGTTGGGGAAAACGCAGAGCAGCCCAGCCTGACTGTGCTGCCTCTGGCTCCTCCTCAGTGCTTTGCTTCCAAACCTCATTAGCCACGACCTTTGCAGACATGAAAACAGAGTCTGTGATCTATCTTTGGGAGGAAGTGACTAATCAAGGTCATTGTACATGATTGTGTAGTTTGTAGACCCAGCCAAGGAGGCAAGTGGGGCTGGATGGGGCTGAAATTACCAAGCCATGTGCCAACAAGGCTATCATCACCCAGAGAGTGGGTTTTTTTCTCTAATTCATCATGGGCAGGGGTGGCAGGAAGAACCTTTTTCTAACTTGCACAAAGGCACCTCATAGGCTAATGAAGACCTGTGATTACCAGAAAGAGGAAATAAGAGAATAGGAGAAACAAAATAATTTCTCACTGTGAACTAAAATAAAATCTTAAGGCTCACCCCACACCGGCTGACTGAATGAACCCCTTTTTGGCCAAGGGGACATCCTAAAACTAAATTGACTGACTCAAGGAGGGAGGTCAGACTAGCCTCATCATGCCCACGCCCCTTCTTGGGGACATCCTTTGTAACCCATTAACAGGCCTAAGGGTATGCAAGACAAACCTGTAGGTCATCAATTTACACAACAAATCTATGTCCGGTGGCTTGTCTCTGATTAACAGCTCCTTATGTTAAAACATTCCAAGCCTTTAGACAAAGCTTCATGTCTTTAACCAATTACAAGTCAAAGAATTTTAAACCCACCTATAACCTGCAAGCCCCCACTTAAGAGATGGCCCACCTTTTTGGGCCAAACCAATGTATGCCTCCCACATATTGATTTATGACTTTACCTGTAAACCTCTGTCTTCCTGAAATGTATAAAACCAAACTGTAACCCCACCACAGCGAGTCCATTTGCTCAAGGCTTCTTGGGTGTGGCTCTGGGTCATGACCCTCAAATTTGGCTCAAAATAAATCTCTTTAAAATTATTTTATAGAATTTGGGCTGGGCGCGGTGGCTCATCCCTGTAATCGTAGCACTCTGGGAGGCCGAGGTAGGAGGATCGTTTGAGCTCAGGAGTTTGAGACCAGCCTGAGCAAGAGCGAGACTCTGTCTCTATTGAAAAAAAAATAGAAAGAAATTAGCTGGACAACTAAAAATATATAGAAAAAATTAGCCGGGCATGGTGGTGCATGCCTGTAGTCCCAGCTACTTGGGAGGCTGAGGCAGGAGGATCGCTCAAGCCCAGGAGTTTGAGGTTGCTGTGAGCTAGGATGACGCCACGGCACTGTAGCCCCGGCGACAGAGCGAGACTCTGTCTCAGAAAAAAAAAATGATTTTACAGAGTTTGGCTTTTTTTCCCGTTAACATCACCAATAAGTAACTCTCTGAAAAGCAACCCATTCCCCATCCTGCAGCCTGGAAGCCAGGCTGTGGGTGTGCATGCAGAGCAAGGAGGAGGTCCTCCATGGAGTGGAAGGAAATGACCTCTGAGGGGTCAGTCCCAGGCCCTGGAGAGAGTTGGCCCTGCTTATGGTAGCTTCTATCCTATGGAAACAACCCCAACCCAAACTGCCAGGGGCCACTGCAAGGGACTCACTAGCCTAAACTACTAGGTGGTCAGGCTACACACTGAGGTGACCAGGCATGTTTCAGAGGGGAAGACCCCATTTTCCAATCCCAACCTGAGAGCTGGTCTAAAACCCTGCCTCCTGATTCTCAGGCCATCCGGTTCACTAGGCACAGGACACATTGTGTTTCTGCCGCCCCCCACCCCAGCTCTGAGGTCACAGCCATGGTGGCCAGGTGAGCCAGATGTCCCACGGTGAAGAGAATGGGGCAGATAACGTCTAACACCTGCCACACAACAGGAGGCTTTTAAGAGGAGCAAAGGGATCCCCTGCGTGTTGAGGATGTGGGAGGAATAGGGTCCTCTGTTCCCATCACCCCTCGGAACCCAGGTACATGGGAGCACAGGCCTAGGGGGAGCACTTTAACGGTTGCCACCACCCAACAATTCAAGGACACCCACAAAGAGGCACTGCAAAGACTTATTGGGATAGTAAGATGAATAGATTTAATCACTCTTGTTTGAAAAACAAGACATAAATTAGTATATATATAATTTATATATTTTATGTGGTATATATACTATATACAGACATTAGAAAATGTTCCCTCTCCGTGAGGCTGAGGGAGAGGTGAAGGATGGTGCTGGAATGACGCAGGCGGGGTCTGAGTGGTGAAGGCACAGGATCAAGAAGGTGGGAGAAGAGGGAGACCACGTCAGCGCTCCAGCTTGCAGTGGCTGTGGGGGACAGGGCTCCCCACTGGCTGCATCTCTGGCCTATTAAACAACTTGGTCCTGTGGGAGGAGAGACAAGGAAGGGGGGCTGGCGTCTGCAGAAGGAGCTCCCTGGCCCTCGCCGGGACAGCTCGCCACTCAGGGGCGCTTCCTTGCCCTAGGGGTTACCAAGGATGGGTGGGGGTTAAGCACAGTGTACACCTTTATAAAACTCACACAAGAATGGCAGATTTCACATGGGCCTCTCACACAGTGACGAAAGAGAGGCAGACGCAGGGCACGAGGGGGTGGGGAACGGGGGGCTATGGAGAGGCGGACGACAAGCTATCTATACAGAAGAAACATTGGCTTTCTTTGCTCCCTACAGTGTGACAGTTGGTAGGGACTCCGTGTCTTCACTCCTAGGAAAGTTGTGGGGGGGGTGGGTGGCAGCGGTGGTAGTGGCGGTGGTGGCAGCGGCAGCAGTGGTGGCAATAGGAGGTGTGTGTCAGGATGGATGCTAAACAGTGTGAATTCCCTTCCAGATGGCTCCGGAGAGGGAAGAAGAGGTGCAGGACTGCACCGGGTAAGGCGCTCAGCTTCTTTTCTTAGAGAGACAAATCCACAGGGTCAATACACAGCCAAAAGCATATACTCAGGACTAACATATCACACTAGCTTCCAGAAGTTTAAGATATAGTCATCAACACCCCCACCCCCTAGCCCCTGCCC
>NW_012134303.1:4606393-4730223 GCF_000956105.1 Propithecus coquereli | reverse complement strand
CACCCCCCACCCCAATCCACAGCTAAGTCAACTCCTAAGGACAGTCTGTCTGGTAGAGATGTTGAGAGAGGAGCCTCATGCCTGCAGCGACAGCCCCTGCGCTGGGCAGGGCTGGGCTGGGCGGGCTCTTAGGCCTGTGCTGGGTCACCCCAGGGCAGACGTTTTCACCAGGTACCTTACCCAAACGAGTGGGGTGATCCCAGAGACTTGTTCCCTAGTGGACTGAGCTGCCCTGCCCATCAGTGAGGGGCAGGGCACTTTGGGGATGGCTGGTGTGGAGCTACTGGACCTGGGGGCAAGGGCTCCCCAGGCTGCCAGCCTGTTGGGCTGGCCACAAACAGCTCAGCACAGCTGTTTTCTGTAGACATCCCACCCGAGCATGAGCATGAACCCTCGGGGGAGGCTCCTGCCAGGTGAGTGTGAGCCCAGGGTGGGCGGGCACATCTGGACTGAGGGCCCTCTCCCCTCAGCTCGGCGCTGTGGCCCGCTGCTACTGCTACTGCTCCCGGGAGGGGGGCAGATGCTAGGAGGAGCTCAAGGCCCACGGGTCTGCTTGATTCAGGCCCTGGCTCCCCCGGCGCCCAGCGCGGAGCAGGAAGTGAACCTGATGTCACCTCTCAGTCCTGGAGAAGAGATAAAATCACAGCTCTGCGGTGGGCAGAGTGACGAAGGGCCTTTGCCCTCACAGTGAGGCCCAGAGGCCAGAGAAGGGGTGAAGACACCCAGGGCGGCAGCTAGGCCTGCAGCCCTTAAGAGAGAGCCTCGGTCAAGGGAGTTTTCACTCCCTGGAGACTGATGGGCTCTTGGACCCTGACTGGCCCAGCAGACACACACACACACACACACACACACACACACACACACACACACTCACCACGAGATGCAAGGACCACAAAGCTCAAACCTGGGGCCGTGGTTGGGGAAGGGGGACAGGCTGGGCAGATGCCCTACTTAATAAAGGTTTTTAAGGAGCGGGTGAATGTGCTCATAACAGTCGCCGAAGTTGGGGAGCCTGGTGGGTGCCCTGTGGCTGCCCCTGTGGCTGCTGCCACTTGCTGCTGCTGCTGCTGCTGCTGCTGGTTAAGGTTCCGCGCTGTGGACTCCTCAGCGGCGCGCAGCAGGAAGGTGTAGTTCCTCACCACCTCTTCTACCTTGGCCAGCAGCTCTTGGCGCTGCGCCTCAGAGCGCACGATGAACACCAGCCGCACAAAGGTCTCAATGAGGCTGCTCAGCACCTGGAAGCTGCCCGTGATGGCTGCCAGCATGTGAGTCGGGCTCTTGTCCACATTGGCCACGCGGCGGCAGGAGGCCCGGAGCTCCTTGAACTTGAGAGCTAGCTCGAGTTTGTACTCGGAGATCTGAGAGACATAGGGCTTGGGGGCCCGGGCCTCGGGGCTGGCCACACACTGCCGCAGGACCGTCAGGAGCTCATTAGTGTCCAGCCGGGCAGCCAGGAAGCCATCAGGGAGGCCATAGGCATGGGCGCGCAGGGCATTGATCTTGGCCAGGCTCCCCTCGAAGGTGGACACCCGAAGGTCGATCTCCTGAGTGCGGGAGGCCTCGGGGCTGCTGCGGCTGCTGCGGCTGCTGCGGCTGCAGGTGGCGGCATCCAGCACCTGCAGGGTCCTGCTCACCACAGGCACCACCTGCTCATCCAACTTCATGCCGGGCAGAATCTTCATGGGGATGGAGTAGGAGAGTTCGTCCTTGCCATCACTGGCATCATCTGCCATGTCACACTTGCGGTAGTAGAAGCAGTAGCGGATGGAGCAGCACTTGCTGGTCTCACTGTCCTCGTCCAGATCAGCAGGCTTCCGGTACACCTCCTCGGGCAGCGAGAACACGGCCATCTGTCTGGGGCCTTTGGTCTCAGGGGCAACCTGGACATAGGAGGGGTCTCCCAGGGTCGGTGACTCCAGAGACCTGCTTTTGGGACCCAAGCCTAGGGGGAGGCCTGCCTCTACCTCCTTGGCCTCCCTGGGCAGCATGCCCAGGGGTGGGTGTGGGTAGATGTCTGAGGTCAGTGAGGCCCTGTCACCCTGGTCCAGCTCACTGATGCTGTAGCGGCGCATCAGTTTCCTGTAGTTGGGAGCTGCCAGACACTCGCCCCCCGAGGCACACGTGCTCAGGCACGAGACACCACTCTCAGGGTCTGATCGGCACTCTCGGGATTCCAGGCTGGTGGAACGGATGCGCTGGACGTTGCTGGGGCTGCTGAGGCTCAAGCCTGGGCCGGCCTCTGGCTGCCTCTGGGTAGGGAGGACCCTGTCCCTTTCCCTCCCTTGGATGCTGGGCACCGGTGTCTGGGCAGCCTGGGGCCGGCCCCCACGGCAGATGCGCTTGCAGTCGCAGCTGCGCCTCTGCTCGCGGGACATGCCAGGCCCCTGCTGCACGGGGCTGCTGCGGAGCTGGCAGCTGCAGCGGCCAGGTGCCGGAGGTTGCAGGTACTCGGTGCCTGGCAGGTCCCCCTGGCTTGGTGGCTTTAGAAGTTCCTCGAGGAACTCCAGCTCATACTGCTTTACCTTCTGCAGTTGGGCCTGCCGCTCATCTGTCTCCTTCTTCTGGCGGGTTGGGAAGGTGGCAGAGAATAAATTGCGTAGCCGGAAAGGCCCCCGGGATGACTTGGGCTTTGCAGGGCCTTCAGAAGCCGAGTGGGAGCCGTTCAGGGTTGTCTCAAGCTTCCTAGAGGGCATGGTGCTCACCTGGCGGCTCACGGCCTGAGGCCTCAGCGGGCTCTGGCCTCGAGGCTGGCTGCTGGGGCTGTGGCCAAGGGGCTGGCAGCTGGGACTGTGGCTTCGTGGCTGGCAGCTGGGGCTGTGGCTTCGCGGCTGGCAGCTGGGGCTCTGCAGAGCCATGGGGTAACCAGCTCTGGGGACCAGGCTCGTCTCCTCAAGCTTGCTGCTTTTGGGAGTGCTCTCCAGCTGCCCCTTGTCCCCCTGGCTGGAGATGGTGCCCTGCTTGTACAGGGTAGGCTTAGCACCCTCTGGCCCACCTTTGCCTGCCACCTCCCCTGTAGCTTGCTTGCCCACTGACTCTCGACTTGCTCGCAAATGATAGCTTTTGGGAGGAAAATTTTGAACAGGCAGCCTGTCCTCTTGTGGAGAGAGGTGCAGGCTGTCAGCCTGGCTGCCTGTGAGCGCTCTGGGGCTGGAAGAAACCTCTGGGAAGAGCTGCTGCTGGGAATTCCGTGAGGTCTCTGGAGCACCAGGGCTCATTTTGTACTTCAGATTCTTATTGGCACTGCTGCTCATCATGCTAACTTCTGGCCTGCCCATGCTGGCCTCCAGCCTTCTCTCCCCTCTGCTGGGAGGGTTCCCCAAAGCCCCAGCAGGGGTGGCTAGACTCTTACTGTGAACCACCTGCTGTAGGGCGGCTGAGATGATGGCTGGGGTCACACTGCCCTTTGGGTCTAGGATAAGCTTGGGGCTCAACCTGACTTCCTTAGGCAGGTTCTCCCTCAGCTCAGAGACCTGCTCTTCACTGAGAGATGGCGTGGCCGCCCTCAGTGACATCTCTAGGCCTGTCCTAGTGTGGCTAGGCCCTTTGTCCTCAGGAACTGGGGACAGCAGGCTCAGATTCTTCTGCTCACTAAGCTGTGGGGACAGTGCTGGGTGCACTGCCAGGGAGTATGATCGCTCTCCCTGTGCCTGGCTGTCTGGCGGGGGCAGCTTCCTTCGCGCGCCTGGGGGGCCGGGACTCTGGCCTGTGATGACTGGCTGCAGAGATGCGTTGGGATCCGGGCGCCCGAGAGAGTAAGGGGCCGTGAGAACGGCCTGGGCTGCGCAGCTCTGGATCCGGAAGGGCAGGTCCTTGCGGGCAAGGAGGCTGTCCTTGTTGAGGTGCTGGGCCAGGAAGTAGGTGGTGTTCTGGTGCTGCTTCATGGCCGACATCATCTCTGACATGTCTGTGAGCTCAGAAGAGTTGGTTTCATGGCCCGAGTCCAGCGATGATTCAGGGGTGATCGTGGCCAGAACAATCAGACCTGGAGGAACAGGGACAGGGCCTGATACACCTACTAAGATCAGGTTCTTTCCCAGTCATATATAATTGTCCCTTGGTACCCACAGGGGATTGGTTCCAGGACCCCAAGGATTCCAAAATCCACAGATGCTAGTGTAGTATTTGCATATCATCTATCCATATCCTCCTGTATACTTTAAATCATTTCTGGATTACTTACAATGCCTAATATAATGTAAATGCTATATAAATAGTTGCCATACTGTGTTGTTTAGGAAATAACGACAAGAAAAAAAAGCCTGTACATGTTCAGTGCAGACGCAATCATCCATTTTTTTCCCAAATATTTTTGATTTGAGGTTGGCTGTGAAACTCTCAGATATGGAGGGCCGGCTGTATAGACAGTGCACGGAGGCCAAGGTTAGCCAGCTGTAGTTCAAGCTGGGGAACACCTGGGGGAAATGCAGGGCTGAGGGTAGGAGGAGTGGAGGGGACAAAGAGGGGCATGCTGTGAGAAAGGGTATGAAAGACTAGAATCCAAAAGAGAAACAAAAGAGGTGAGGAGAAGATCTGGGCAGTTTGATGGCAAATTACCATGCAAATCACATGCAAGACAACATGCTAATCAACACTATTTTTAGATTCAACAGCTAGGAAATTTTTGTTAATTGTCCTAAAGAGGGGTTGGCAAAGAGAGGTCCCTCTCTATCCCTCCTCATCTGGCCAGGCCTGCCTACAGTTCTTGCAGCTGAGGCCATTTAGCAAGCTTGTCCTCTCTCTGGCAGCCATGTGGGCCTCGAACCTGGAACAGCTAGGGCTTGGCACTCTGGGCTCTAAGTAAAGAGAAATGCTGGCCCCTGGGGGAGAGGGCAAACACATGGGGGCTGACCAGTGTCAAGGCTGTCCTCACATATGGGCAGGTTCCCTCTAACCCCAATCCCTTCACTGTCTCTGTCCATACTTTCCCCTGTCTCACGTGCTTTCTCATATTCCCTCCTCCCTATTCCTTTCCTGTTGCTGTGTCATTTACCTCTTCTTTTTCTTAAGGTGTACGTGTATGGAGAGATGCGTGTGTGACTATGGGTACAGGTCTGATGTGTGTCTACGAGATGGATGTACATGTGTCTACATGCATGTTAGATGGTTCTCCTACCAACTAATATTTAATAACAATAGCTGCCACGTATTGAGTCCGTATTGTGTGCTCAGCAGTGTTTAAGTGCTTTGCATGAATGGTTTCCTTTAGTCTTCACGACAACCCTATGTGATATAACTATTGCTATCAAACCCACTTAAGACAACAAAAGTGAGGCTCAGTGAGAGTTAAGTGCCTTGCCAAAGGTCACACTGGCAGCGAGTGGAGAAACCAGGACTTGGGTGCATCTGATGCAGAGCCCATGCTCTTAGGCAGGATAAAGACTCAGCCCTAAGCAGTGAAAGCTCTTGGCTCCCCTGATCCCAGGGCCCTAGGTGGTGAGTTGGTCATTTCATTTTTCTTCCAATCATGTTCTTTGCCTGTCTTCTAGATCTCTCACAGTTTTTCTCTGATCCTCCATCCTGGCCTGGATCAGTAGCTGTCATGGCCCCAATCCCTGGGATCCATCTGCAAGACATTTCCAAAGAGATGCAACGGCGAGAGCCAGAGCTCTAGCTAGAGCTGAGTTGCTGATACCTGCTGCAACATCACTGCTCCCCTGACCCCATCTGAACTACCTCTGGCCCATCCACTGCCCTGACACACCACGGTGACTTTGACGTCTGCTTGGGAAGACACAATGTTACCTGCTGGCCCTTCCTGGCCAGGAGGAGGGGGAGTCAAGAGGGAAGAGGAATGGGTCGTTACCTGCAGTCTGTGGGGGTGGAGGGTGTGGTCCATCCTCTGATGCAGCCAGGGCTTCCAGAGCTTGCAGAGTGGACACCAGGGCATCATCTAGCTCCTGAGCATGATCTCGGACTGTCCGAGTCTGCACACTGTCAATCAATGTCACTGGAATCTCATCATACAGGAGCCCACGCAGGTGGCGTCCTTGCTCCTGGCTCTGGACGGCCCGGCGCTTGGGGTCATCCTCATCAGAGCTGTTGTCTCGGAAGCCAGGAGGTGGGGCAGCAATGGCAGGCAACAGAGAAGTTGTCTCATCTTCTTCCTCCTCCTCCTCCTCACTCCCAGGTGGTGGCAGGGACATCAAATCTACAATATTGTCACGAGAGGAGCCAGGCCTTCCACCTTTGCGCGGGCCCAGTTGCTCCTGGAGTTTGGCTTTGCAAGAGTCACAGTAGAAATTCAGGGCTTCAGCCCCAAGGGTATTGTCCAAGGTGTAGGACCGGGCCCTGCTGGCACAAGGCTCATGGTCTAGGCTGGCTGCATCAAAGTCATCGGGGATCACATCATAACCTTGGCCAGAGCTTTTGGATGTGGGATCAGACTTGGTCCGGGGCCTGGTCTCTTCAAAGAAGATTAGGTTCTCGTTGACATCCGTCCGGCTTTCCTGCTCCTTCCTTTGTTCCCGCATGTGGAGGTAGCAGAAGCTGACAAGCTCAGAGTCGGCAGGCGGGGGCGTGCAGCGGCTCGACTTCCTGGGGCTGGTGCCCACGCTGCCCACATAACTACTCTCCTTTTTCCCCAGGTGGCCCCCAGTGACAGGGCGGTGGGCGCCGTGCATGTAATCTAAACCCAGAAAGAGAATGGACAGTTGAACCCTGGTGCTGAGGATTGTAGCTGAGCTCCCTTGGCATCTCTGGCCCATGTCTCTGTAGCATAGTTGGGTAGCAGGTACCAAGAGAAAGCGTTACCTGGCTGCTAGAGCTTAGGGGAAGGGGAGTGGATGAGCCATGTCACTGCTGACCCTGAAAGTGGAGTGAGTAGAATCTAATGGTCTGAGCTGCTAATAGTCCCATTACCTGTGAAATGGGAAAAGGCATGGGGGGAGGTGGGTGTGGGGGTGAACACCTTGGCACGTGGGCACAGCTGGACTGTTACATGGACACCTTTGGCCTGACTGTAAGCTGTAAACATACTTAAAAAGGCAAGATTTGTTTTATGTCCCCCTTAGAACTGTTCCTGCCCTGCCCGCACCCCTTTTCAGAGCCCTTCCAACTGCCAGAGCTCTGCTGCTCTTTGGATTATCTTGGATTTCCTCTAGCAGATGGAAATGAATCTGACAAGTTACTAAAGCCTTAAACAGACTACATACAATGCCCAAGTGTTTACATTTCAAAGAGGACTGTTGATGGAGGGACATGCCCTAGATAGGGCCAGTGGCTCACACCTATAATCCTAGCAATGTGGGAGGCTGAGGCAGGAAGATTCCTTGAGGTCAGGAGTTCCAGACCAGCCAGAGCAAGAGCAAGACCCCATCTCTACAAAAAATAGAAAAAATTGGCTGGGCGCGATTGTGCGCGCCTATAGTCCCAGCTACTCGGAAGACTGACACAGGAAGATCGCTTGAGCCCAGGAGTTTGAGGTTGCGGTGAGCTATGATCACACCACTGCACTCTATCCTGGATAACAGAGTGAGACCCTGTCTCAAAAAAAAAAAAAAAAAAAAGAGTAACACTGTATTAGAATTCCCCACATCAGAATGTGTAAAGTGTATAGGAGATAGACATGAGGTACGTGTGTGGGAGGAGGGTGAGGGGAGCTACTTTTCTTTCTTTCTCTTTTCTTCTTCCTTCCTTCCTTCCTTCTTTCTTTCTTTCTTTCTTTCTTTATTTTCTTCTTTCTCTCTCTCTCTCCTCTTTTTCTCTTTCCTTCTTTCTTTCTTTCTGTCACCTAGGCTGGAGTGCAATAGCTTGATCATAGCTCACTGCAGCCAGCCTTGAACTCCTGGGCTCAAATGATCCTCCCACCTCAGCCTCCCCAGTAACTGGGACTACAGGCACGTGCATGCCACCAAGTCCAGCTAATTTTTTTTTTAAGAGGCATGGTCTCACTTTGTTGCCCAGGCTGGTCCTGAACTCCTGACCACAAGAGATCCTCCCACTTTAGCCTCCTGAGTAGTTGGGATTACAGGCGTGAGCCAGCATGTCCAGCTTGGGGAACATTTTTATAATTCCTCACATCTTATTCCTTTTCTGTATTCATGCAACGCCAGCCCTGTCTGCTACACATACATGTGGTAAATACTCTTATCAACAGCTCTTAATGCTGGTAGGTGTGTGCATCTGAGAACTATCCATAGCAAATGCTTTATCTCTGAATAGCTTCTCTCTCACTCTGTTTTGGGAGCCCCTCCCCATGTTATCTATGAGAATATACTCAGACAATACCAATTCACTCTGCTATCAGCAGACAGATGACAAACAAGCACTAACTTAGGCTAAGCTCCTTGCGTATGATCCCATTTAATCCTCGCAACAACCCAATGAAATAGGTATTATCATTATCCCTGTTTTACAGAGAAAGAAACTGACCAGGATGGTTATGTGACTCACCCAAGGTCACATGGATCATAAGTGACAGTCTGGATTTGACCCCAGGTCTGAGGGACTTCAAAAGCCATATTTTAACCATTACCCTTATAGCTCATCATGACAGTCAAGTTGCTGGAAAACAAGACTTCAAAATGCCTTTCAAACTCCAGTTTGACCGAATCACTGCGGCAGTGTTGCCCTTCACCAGAGCTTACAGCTATGACAAAAGCACAATGCTGGCACCTAACAACAGAACATCAAAATACATGAAGTAAAAATGGAAGTGAAGGCAGAAATAGACAATTCAGTAACAATAGTTGGAGACTTCAATACCCCACTTTCAATAATAGATACAACAACTAAGCAGAATGTCAACAAGGAAATAGAGGATCTGAACAATACTATAAACCAACTACACCTAATATAAATCTATAGAACACTCTAATTAACAGCAGGAGAATATATATTCTTCTTAAATGCACATGGAACACTGCCCTGGAAAGACCATATGTTAGGCCATAAAATAAGCCTCAATAAATTTAAAAGGAATGAAATCACACAAAGTATGTTTCCTGAGCACAACAGAATTAAATCAGAAATCAATAACAGAAGGAATTTTGGAAAATTCACAAGTGGAAATTAAACAAAAAACTCTTAAATAACCAATAGGTCAAAGGAGAAATCACAAGAGAAACTAGAAGATACTTTGAGATGAATGAAAATGAAAATAAAACATACTAATGCTTATGGGATCTAGCTAAAATAGTTCTTAAAGGGGAAACCTGTAGCTATAAGTGCCTACATTAAAAAAGAAAGACTTCACATCAATAACCTAATCTTCCATCTTAAGAAAACAGAAAAAGAACAAACTAAACCCAAAACAACCAGAAGGAAAGTAATAGTAAAGTATAGAAGATAGAAAAAAATAGAGAAAATTAACGAAACTAAAATTTGGTTCCTTGAAAAAAAAATCAATTAAAAAAATCAATAAAATTGACAAACCTTTAGCTATATAGACCAAACGAAAAAGAAAGAAGACTCAAATTACTAAAATCAGGAATGAAAGAGAGGACATCGCTACTGATCCTACAGATATAGAATTGGTTATAAGCGAATATGATGAATAAGGTTGTATCAACAAATTAGATAACCTAAATGATATGGACAAATTCTTAGAAATATACAATCTACCAAAACTGATTCAGGAAAGTAGAAAATCTGAATCAGCAATAACAGGAAAAGAAATTGATTAGTAGGCTGGGCTCGGTGGCTCACGCCTGTAATCCTAGCACTCTGGGAGGCCAAGGCGGGTGGATCGTTTGAGCTCAGGAGTTCGAGACCAGCCTGAGCAAGAGTGAGACTCCGTCTCTACCAAAAATAGAAAGAAATTAATTGGATAACTAAAAATATATACAGAAAAAATTAGCTGGGCATGGTGGCGCATGCCTGTAGTCCCAGCTACTCGGGAGGCTGAGGCAGGAGGATCACTTGAGCCCAGGAGTTTGAGGTTGCTGTGAGCTAGGATGACGCCACGGCACTCTAGCCCAGGCAACAGAGTGAGACTCTGTCTCAAAAAACAAAAAAAAAAAAAACAAAACAAAAAAAAGAAACTGATTAGTAATTAAAAATCCTCCCCAACCCCCCATAAAAGCCCAGGCCCATATGGCTTCATTGGTGAATTCTAGCAAATGCTTAAAGAAGAATTTATACCAATCTTTCACAAACTCCTTCAAAAAACAGAGGAGCGAACACTTCTCAACTCATTCTATGAGGCCAGTATTACCTCGATCCCCAAACCAGACAAAGATATCACAAGAAAACTACAGACCAATATCTCTTAAGAATATAGACACAAAGTCCCTCAACAAAACACCAGCAAACTGAATTCAGCAAAATATAAAAATAATTATACACCATGACCAAGAGGGATTCAGCCATGACCAAGTGGGATTCATTGCAATAATGCAAGGTTGGTTTAATGCGTAAAAATCAATTTGTGTAACACACCATTAACAGACTAGAGGAAAAAGCTGCATGATCATCTCAATAGATGCAGAAAGCCATTTGACAAAACCCAACACCCTTTCATGATAAAACACTCAACAAACTAGAAACAAAAGGGAACTTCCTCAACATGATAAAAGTTATCTATAAAAAACTCACAGCTAACATCATACTTGATTCAGATGAAATACTGAAAACTTTCCCACTAAGATTAGGAAAAAGACAAGAATGTCTGTTCTCATCACTTCTATTCAGCACTTTACTGGAAGTTCTAGCCAGGGCAATTAGGAAATAAAATAAAATATAAGGTTTCCATATTGTAAAGGAAAAAGTAAAACTATTTCTTGCAGAATACAAGCTCAATACACAAAAATCAATTGTATTTTTATATACTAGCAATGAACAATCTGAAAATGAAATTAGGAAACAATTCTATTCTACAACAGCATCAAAAAGAATACACAGTTATAAATTTAACAAAAGAAGAGCAAGACTTGTACACTGAAAATTATAAAACACTTGTGAAAGAAATTAAAGGAGATTTAAATAAATGGAAAGATATTCTATGTTCATGGATTGGGAGACTTAATATTGTTAAGATGACAATGCTTCCCAAATTGATCTACAGATTCAATGCAGTCCCTATCAAAATCCCAGCTGACTTTGTAGAAGTTGACAAGCTAATTCAAAAATTCATATGGAGGCCGGGTGTGGTGGCTCATGCCTGTAATCCTAGCACTCTGGGAGGCCGAGGCAGGTGGATCGTTTGAGCTCAGGAGTTCGAGACCAGTCTGAGCAAGAGGAAGACCCCATCTCTACTAAAAAAATAGAAAGAAATTAGCTGGACAACTAAAAATATATATATATATAAAACTTAGCTGGGCATGGTGGCGCATGCCTGTAGTCCCAGGTACTTGGGAGGCTGAGGCAGAAGGATTGCTTGAGCCCAAGAGTTTGAGGTTGCTGTGAGCTAGGCTGACGCCACGGCACTCACTGTAGCCTGGGCAACAAAGTGAGACTCTGTCTCAAAAAAAAAAAAAATTCATATGGAATCACATGGGACCCAGAATAACTAAAACAATCTTGAAAAAGAAGAATAAAGTAGGAGGACTCACATTTCCCCAAGTGAAAATTTACTACAAAGTAATAATAATCAAGACAGTGTATTACTGGCATAAGGATGGACATATATATCAAGGCAACAGAATTTAGAGCCCAGAAATAAACCCTCACATTTATGGTCAAATAGCCCAATTTAAAAATAGCAAAATGATTTGAATAGATATTTTGCCAAGGGAGATATACAAATGGCCAACAAGCACATGAAAAGATACTGAACATCATTAGCCATCAGGGAACTGCAAATCAAAAACCACAGTGAGATATCACTTCACACCCACTATGATGGATGTAAATAAAAAGACAGATAATAACAGATGTTGGCAAAAATATGGTGAAATTGTAACCCTCCAACATTGCTGATTGGAGTATATCATGGTGCAGTCACTTTGGAAAACAGTTTGGTAGTTCTTCTAAAAGTTAAACATGGAGTTATCATTTGACCAGCAAGCCCATTCCTAGGTATATACTGAAAAGAAAGGAAAACATATGTCTCCACAAAAAGTTGAACATGGGTATTTATAACAACATTATTCATAATAGCCAAAAGGTGGAAACAAGTCAAATGTCCACGAACTGATGAATGGATAAAGAAATGTAGTATATCCATACAATGAAATATTATTCATCAATATAAAGGAATGAAGTACAGACACATGCTACAACATGGATGACACTTGAATATATTATGCTAGGTGAAATAAAAGCAAGCCACAGAAGACCATATATTGTATGATTTGTTTATATGAAACAGCCAGAATAGGCAAAGCTATAGAGATGGAAAGTAGATCAAGGTTGCTTAGGGCTGGGTGGTGATTAGGGGGGAAATGGGGAGTGGCTAATGGGTATAGAGTTTGTTTTAGAAGGGGCAAAAATGTTTTAAAATTAGATTGTGGTGATGGTTGCACAACCCTGTGACTGTACTAAATATATTAAAAAACACCGAGTTGTACACTTTAAATGGGTAAATTTTATGGCTTAGAAATTAGATCTAAATAAAGTTGTTTATTTTTTTAAAAAAGCACAGCTCTGAACATGCACATGATGAACTCTCAATCCTTATTAAAAAAGCAAAAAAAAAAAAAATGAGCTCTGCATTGTGAAAGGACTTTATGTAGTTTACCTGACACAGTCCTGTCAAATCCCTCATGAGGTAGTAGTAGCATTGTCCTCATTTTATAGATAAGAAAACTGAGACTCAGTCTATGGTACCTAGTCATGATCACACAGCTAAGATATGGCAGGACAGGGATTGGATGCCAAGTCTTTTTGACTTCCGATCCCAAGTTCTTATAGTTTTCCATAGACCATGTTGCCCCTTTAAACATACATTCAGTGTAATTACATTGAGTGGGTTTGGTTCAGGCCTTACTGAGCTTTACTGTCTCTAGGGAATTCTGGATTGGTTGGGGAATAGTGTTTAATGACCCTCCATCCAGGCCTCTGAGACTTAGGGAATAAGTGCTCCAGGGGAGCACCAAGCCAGGAGCATGAACTATTAGTTCACGTCATCTCTCTACCGCAAGGCATTGTCCTCAGGTCCTGGAGATGTACCAGGTGCTAACTACCTATGAGACGGCTGAGTCATCAGCCTGGCAATAAGCTGCCATTGAAGGTTGCTCCCTAGGCACGTCCAATCAGCAGGTGGCAACTCTTCTCAGTTAAGGGCAGGAGTTCTAAGTGTGGTTTCCCTCCCTACAAGATGGAAATATCTCCCAACACTAGACTATCAAGGCCAGGTGATTCCTAGCCCACCATTTAGTACTGTAATTTCCACATCGGAGTAGAAAATGTGCCTGGAGAAGCCCAAATCTCCTCCTGGCAGAAGGTTAAAAATGCCAGGGATGCCAGGAGCAGCTGGCTGATGGCTGGGACAGTGTGCTTCCCAGATTGCAAATATGTTGTAAATTACTCATCAGCCTCCCCCAAGGGGGTTGCCCTAGTCTATCCCTCTGTACTCAGCCACTCAGAAGACTGACTTTAGGAAAAAATTCTTGCAAAGAATAGGACGGTGATCCTACTGGAGTTATGGTTGAAAATACATGCAGTTTATTTATATATATATATATAAACATACAGTCAGTGCGACATGGACTCAACCAGCATTCTAGGACTTGGCCCTGCTATCTTCTGTAGTTCAGTGATCATTGGTCATAATGATGACAAGGACCACATGCTCTTTCTGAATCCTAAAACAAAGTCCATTATGTTCAGTGGAACTTTAGTACTCTGCGCATGTTGCTGGGTTTTAACTACATGAAAATTGGTAAGCCATGCGTGGTATATATACTAGCCATTAACCAGAATGTTCAATTCACCAGATCAAACTCTTTTCTAACCATAGAAAATATAGAGTGAGTTCCTCCAACAGAGCCCCCAACTGGAGCCCTCAAAGCCTTATTTTCCTGGATTTCCCCCAGGATACAGGGAGCTGAGGGACACAGAGAGATAGTAGCTGCCTCTGGGTATCCCACTACCTCAGTACAGATGGAGAATTGGCATTTGTTTGAGCCTTTCTCTAAGCTCAGAGCCTTTCTGGGCCCTCAAACCCAGGTGCTGCTCTATCTGTTAAATTTCTGCTATATAAATACAAGGGTACTTACTGTGCTGGCACTATCCCTTTAAGCATTTGTCTGTATTCCCTCATGGGTAAGTGAAGTACCTACTTCGGTGAAGCTACTGATAAAGCCCAAGAGGGAATCACTTTCCCACCGTGTCCCTATTCTCCTTTTTTCCTGGGACTTGAAAGGTGATGCTTTCTCTTTCCCAGTTGCTGGTTTAATAGCATCCTTTAGGCCCAGTAGGCTGAGTCCTGAGTTGGGCTGGCTGGCAGCCAGCAGCTACTGTGGGACAAGAATATAGAGCTGGCCAGACTTCTTCCTCTCTCCACAGAGACCAGGCCCAGAGTGGGCTGGGGCTTTAGACCCTGCGGGAAATGTCCAGATGAGGTTGGGAGGATGCCCGTTCCCTATAGGCCTTTGCTAAAGAACAACAGTTGGCATTGGGGCTTCTGTTCCAGGATGAATGTGAGGGCTGATGGAGGAAACACAGCTTAACTTTGGACCTGGGTCCTAAAGGTCTACAGGATCTGGAACTGACAACTTCTTCACTGGAACCTGAGCTGAGGTCTCTTCAGTGGTGCCCTTCCCTTCCTAGGGGTCATGAGACAAGATATGCCCACCAATCCTAGAACTTTGCTGGGGCAGAAATGTGAGCCTTACTGCAACCCCACCCCACCCACCAGGAGCATCTAACAGTCTAGAATGCCAAGAAACTGGGCCCAAGCATCGAACCAAGCCCCTGGGGAGGTAATACCAAGTTTAAGTTCTCGTGTTTCTGGGCAGAAGAGATGAGGAAGGAAGAGCAGAGGCTTTCTATATGCCTCTGCCCATCAGCTGATTGTTTCCACCCCAAGAAGGAGAAGCACTACAAACAGAGGGGACATGATAGTGGTCCATCTGGCTCCTGCATAGACACAGAGGCCCTGGGCTAGAGGCAGCTTGAGCCCCATCACCTGCAGGCCCAAGGAGGCTCAGGAATCAGGGAGGTGGATTCTAAAGCCATGCCAGCCCATAGAGAATCCAATGAAACAGATCTGCCTTTGGAAAAGCAACAGGGGAGCAACATGGAATGTGTTCAGAGAGGTTGCAGGGGACACAGGAAGCCCGTGTCTCTTGCTTAGTGCCACTATCCCCAGAACAAGGGGAGTACTTGGGGCCCGCACTGGCTAGAGTTCTGATGAGATGACAGAAATCCTTTGTGGGTGTGGGACTACAGAGTCACCCCAGTGCCTTCTCAAAGTGGTCCCCCCCAAACAACCCTCACTGCCACGTGTGGTCTTTGACTGGGCTCCAGGTTGTTCCTTTTGCCCTCCCTTTTCCCTTTCTCTTTGTCTACCCTGCTCAGTAAGACGTACAGTTTTCTTGGATGTAAGCAGAGTGAGGAGGGCCACAGGTGACACTGATAATGCTAACATGGGCTTTTCCATCATTTGGCCATCTGGAGGGTTGCTAGTATGACCATCTCTTTAGAGCTATTCACCTGGAGACTCGCAGCAACTCGCCCCCTGCTGTCTTCCTATTTTCAGTCCGTTCCTTTGCCTTTCCATGTGGAGCCTCCTTCCTATGCCTGGGGGCCACCTATCCTTTCCCAAATCTGTGTTGGTGGATTGCCATTTAATTTCTTCGGACGATGTCATGAGATGTAAATTTGGGCTTGTCATGATGGTCGTGATGAAGAGACAATGAGGTGAGAGGATGTGTGTGGGGATCCGCAGCCCTCTGGATGCTAGGTCCTCCATCGGGAGTGTGTTTCTACTCTCAGACACCTCAATTTCGATCAGATGTGACTACTCAAAACCAAGACAGCCTTGAAGAGAGAAGAAATAGTCAAGCAGCAAGAGCAAATGGGTCGAGAATATTCAGCACGTGCGGAGGGTGACTACTGGGTGTCAGATTCAGCTTCGCCTATGATATGTGGGTGCTGGGGTGGGGGAGCAGTTACTGTGTATACGTGAGCCTTAAGTCTGATATGTGGTGCACCTGCCCTTTGAGTCACCTCCTTCTCTTCCAGTCAGTTTTGGGCAGCAGTGCCTGCACTGGGCTGTTTTTTTCCAAGGCCCCTGTGTGTGCCATCACCAGGACAGCTCAGAGAGGTGGCTGCATTAAGTTGCCTAACTGGAAAGCTTTCTGTTTGTAGGCTGCACTGAACTTGTTCTTTATGACCATCCCGTCTTATCTCTAAGCCTTGTTTGGAGCCTGCACAGTGTTTCCCCACCCGAGCCTTCCACGGGCCCAGGAGAAGTCTTATTTCAGGCAGCTCTGTTGATCCCCACCATGATGAACAAAAAGAAAGGTTATATCTTCATTTTCTTTTTATTTTTCCTTTCCTTTCCTTTATTTTTTTTAATTTTGTTTTGAGACAAGGTCTCACTCTGTTACCCAGGCTAGAGTGCAGTGGTGTGATCATAGCTCACTGTAGCCTCGTACTTCTGGGCTCAAGTGATCCTCCCACTTCAGCCCCCTGAGTAGCTGGGACTACAGATGTGTGCCACCATGGCCAGCTAATTTTTCTATTTTTTGTACAGATGAGTTCTCCCTATGTTGCTCAGGCTGGTCTCAAACTCCTGGCCTCAAGCAATCCTCCTACTTCGGCCTCCCAAAATGCTAAGATTACAGGTATGAGCCACCGCACCCAGCTATATTTTCATTTTCAACCCCACTTCAACTGAGCCAGAACACCCATGAATCTCCCTGAGATCTCCGTACCTCTAAAACTTTGCTTTAGATCTAATGCAATTCTGTAGTTGGCTCTATTTATCGCTTGTTTGCTATTTTTACTGTACATTCATTCACTGACTTGATCACAATGTGTCATCACAGGCATCCTTTGTGGAACAGGCACTTGTGAAGCTCAGGTGTCTTTCCCACTGGGTGTGCCAGGTAGGACACAGTGCTACAGGCCTGCTACTGGTAACCAGGCACCATCGGCATGGGGTGAACACTAAGGCACAGAAGTTCCTCCCTTTATTTCCCCAGGGTCCAAAGGGGCTCTGGCACACTGAAAACAGAGGCTGAGCCCTACCTGCCTTGATCATCGGAGGTGGAAGAGGCTGGCTGGCAGGCCTGGAAAAGATCATCTTCCTGGAATCCAGCAGGAGGCGGCAATACCCCGCAATCAGGCAGGCAAAGTTGGTGGCTTCGGGCCACTCCATCAACAGCACCAGAGGCTGCAGGAAAATCGGGAAGAAACATAAAGACATGGAAAGGAGGGAGGCAGGTACATTTCTGTAAGGATGATAGCAAAGAAAAGATGACTTGCTTAGTTATGGGAACCATACTTTCTGAACCCCAAATTGAGGCACATGGCCTGACAAATAGTTCTTCTGATCTAGGAATTTCTTTGTAGTAAACTCTTAACCCAGGTATCGAAATTAAATCAACCTTTAATTATACATTTAATGAACCACCTTTACTGCAAATGACTAAAATTATCTAACATGTGACTACTGTGTTGGCTGTATGTGTGTTTGTCAGGGCTTGGCAGATGTATGGGCTAACTGGGGTGAAGTTGGGAGTCTAGGCTAGACTGTAGAATGGCCTGGTACACTCTTTGACTCTAAGCTCCTTGGGTGCAAGACCATCTCTTGCTCATCTCCACATGCCCCCTACAACACCCAGAACAGCTCCTGGGACATAGAAGATACTATTTGGAATCAAGTCCTAACTGTGTCTTTTGGGCCAAAGTCTTTCTGGCCCGCCATGCTCAGAGCCTCATACTCTATCCCCTTTCCTCTGTTTCCCAACATGGCCCCATGATGTTAATTGGTGCTTCTCAAAAGAGCTCCTTGTTCAAAAGTGTTTGTGACACAGGGTTAAACAAAGCTATGCAGATAGTTTTACTATGGCAATTCTTAAGACCCTTTACTATATTAATGTGCATTGTGAAACTTCAAAAGAAAGGCTTTAGTATTCAATGTTTTCCAAGATTATTTGACCACAAACATCTATTATATTTTTATAGAACATCTCATGGTAACAAGAGTTGTTGTAGTTGTTTTTAATCCACTTTGGAAAATACTTGCATATTCTGTTGGCTTCTGTTCCTAACCCTCAATCAGTCAGATTAGTCCGGGGGTTAACTGCTTCAAAGACCAGGCAATGCCATACAAAAAAATCAGCACTTTTTCAAGAAAACTTCCTATTATCTGCACTATAATTTAAAAAGTGTGGCTTGATTAAGCCTGGGTCAGACTGAAGTCAGCTATGGGGGTGTTCTCTTTGGAATAGGGCAATGGTCTCCAGATAAAGACCCCTGAAGATTGACTAAAGAGGGAGCCATGGGGCTGTAGGTTGCCTAGGCCTGGGGCTCCCGGACCAGGCATTAAGAGCTGAAAGAATTAAGCAGAGGGAATGAGACCCTTCTCTGACCAGTGAGGAGGCTGCCGCAACAGTTCAGGAGAGAGGTGAGTAGGGCCTCCGCTAGGGTAGTGGCCATTCCAGTAAAAGGAAGGGACATCATACAGACCTGATAGAACTTGGTCACCAACTAGATTAGCCGCCTTTGGCTGTATCATTATCACCTGGGGAACAATTTGGAATCCAAACCAGCTCAGCTGTTAGATAAAAAGTTGTACCAGTTTTCTTTGCTGTCTCCCTGGATCCCAACATACAGCTTGAGTTGAATACTTTGTAGTTCATATATTCTTTTTTTTTTTCTTTTAACCGTGAGATACTTGCTTTAGATGTAGTTCATATAGATCAGGCGTTGATGCACATTTTCTATAAAGGGCTAGATAGTAAATATATTAGGCCATGAGGACCACACTGTTTCTGTCACAACTCTGCCATCGTATGTAGTGTGAAAATAGCCATGGATAATCTGTAAACTAAACGAATGGGTATGACTGTGTTCTAATAAAACTATATTTATAGAAACAGGCAGGTCGGATTTGGCTTATGGGCTATAGTTTGCCACCTGATCTAGAAGTGAGATTTCTTTCCAGCTAGATACAATTGCATTTATTCATCACACATCTCAACTTGTTACATTTGCTGACAGACAGAGATGGCCTTCTCTTTTGGAAATTCTTCTCTTGGCTTCTGTTTCTATGAAGTGACACTGTGTTCTGGCTCTGTAATCTCCGATCATCTTTGGCTGGCTCTTCTTGTGCAACCTCCCCACCCTGTCTATGCCCCAGGCTCAGTCTACAACCCTCAATTCTTCTCCCTCAGGGTGTCAGCTTTCACCTCTATGGTGGGGAATCCAAAATTCCGGTCTATTTCTCCCTTGAATTCTTTTCCTATCTCCAAACTCATATGGTGCTATGTTTATACCACACAGTCTTGTGCTGGATCAAATGCTATCATGAATTGTTTAATAGTTATTGTACATCAAATTACACTAAGGCATTTGGACTCTGCCCCACACGAAACAAGTAAGTTATGCTCCTATGGAGTTGATGCAATACCACTGCGAGGAAAAAGGAACAGTCTTTACCCTGAGGAACAATGGTTCTTTTCTCCAGTGAGAAAGGGGTTGGGGATGAGGTATTACTTTTGAGTCATTATTAGGAAGGGACAGAGGGGATGTTTGTATCTCAAGTTAATAAACACTTCTCAGTCACAACAGAATGATCAACCTTATATACAACAAAAGGGATGGATTTTGGGGGTGGGAAGAGAGTCAGATACCCCTTCCCACTGTACCCCGCCCCCGCCACCAACTGGCAGAAGGGTACAGAGAGGTTGGGTGTGGATGGCTGCTACCACCATTACCATGAAGGCCCAAGATTCATTAGGCTTGCATCAGGAGCATTCACAGACATCACTGCCATCCCTACTGCCACTGCTTTATTTCAGACCCTTATCATCTTCCTCCCAGACCAAAACTTCCCAAGGTATGTGTGAATGGGTGACAAGTGTGCTGAAATCCTGAGCCCCTCAGCCTCTGGCTATAAGCTGCCTTATCTGCGTGTGTATGTGTGCCTCATCTGTTTGTATGTTTTGTCATACAAATTGTGACATTTTCCCATGATATTGAAAAGGTTGGGACACACTAACCTAAGGATCTCCAATAGCTCCCTGATTGGGCCCTCTGCTTCTAGTCTCTTCCCACTTAGCTCTACTTCACCTCCATATTGCTACCTAAGGGGTCTTTCTAAAGTACAGTCTCATTGTCATTTAAGATTTTCACTAGCTCATCACCTATAGGATAAAATGCAACTGCCTTACCATGGCACACAAGCCCTTCAGGACCTGGACCCAACCTCCATCTCCAACCTTATCTCCCATCGGCTCTGCCAGTGCCATCCTCCATCTGTCCCTCATCTTATGCTCCAGCAAGGACATTTACAGCTCACATGTTCTTTCACACCTTCATACCTTAACCTATGCCGCTCCCTGTGGCTGAAAGGCTCCTGTGCCCTGCTTTTTCCACCCAGCAAGCTTGCTACATATTGGCTAGTGCCTCCTGGAGAGCATGAATGACTGAGAGATGCATCCATTCATTCCAGAACAGGGCCAACCCAGTTCCTGCCCTCATGGAGCTTACAATCTAGCAGGAAATAAGACATGAACCAAATAATCGCACAAATGACTATGACTGCAAGGTGTGATAAGCACTTTGAAGGGAACATAGGGATAGCTTCAAGAACATAGAACGTCCTGGAGCACTCTGTGGGTGGGTGGGTGTGCACATGTGTGTGTGTGACTAATTTGGTTTCAGAAGCTGGGGAAAGCTTTGAGGAAATGACATTGGTTGACAAATAGAATGAGGGACCATTTGACTGAAGTACAGGCTGAGTGGCTGACTGACTGAAGGACATGGCGGGCTGGCTGGTTGCAAGACTCACTCCTGCTCTGGCTGACCAGCAGGCTGCAGGGTAGGCGCACTGCCTACGGGTCGCATGTTCTGGTGGCTTAGCCACCTGGCCGGCTGCTTGGCTGGCTGATGGACAGAATTACTGACTGACTGGACGCCTGGGAGATTAACTGACCGACCGGCTTAGTTGTCTGACTTCAGTTTCCCCCTTTACCCCCAATATAGTCCAATGTGGGTAATAAAACAGCAGAAGGCAAAATCCTGCGCACAGAGAGGGCCAAGCATGCCCCCAGCTGGCTCAGCACAGCATGGCAGAGCACATCAGGAACCTCTCCTCGGCGTCCCCAGACAGCCAACTAGGCCCTGGCATGGGCCAAATGCCGCTTGTAAAAGCAACACAGATGCACTTTTTGCCAGCAGGGGTAAAAATCAAACCAAAGGCAGGCAAGCCAAGGGGTTGGATAGGTTTCTTAGAAACCTTCATAAACCACATTTTATTTTAAATAGGATTTTAATGATCCAATGTAATGCTTGTCCCTAAAGAAAGCACTAGAGCAATAAAGCTCAAACATGAGAATAGGAGACACAATCGGCCATGAGAGATCCCTTGGGACATTCCTTTGATGGTTTCTTCCCCCCGCCATGTGCTTCTGTGGTAATGGGGTATGGTAATGGCCCAGTGGTGTCTCAGTCCCAGGCTGCCATCTCTTGGAGAACGATATTTCAATACTACCTCATGTTTGCTCCACTAAGAGCAAGTAAGCTGAGTGAAAATTTTAACTAAATATGCCCAGGCCATCTTCCAGTGGAAAAGGAAAAAAGGAGAATGGAGTTTGGGGCATGAACGAGCCAGGAGAAGGTACAGCAGGGATTGATTTGACATGTTCTAGCCGCATCTCCTTCCCAGGGTGCCCTGGGAGCTCTCAGGCACCCAGCACTTTGCGATGCCAACTAGGGAGGGGATTGGCCCTGGGGTAACCTCGGCTCACTCTAGCATCCCTGAAAACAGGAAAAGGATGGGACTCCAGGGGCCTGGAGGGGCAAGGGTACAAGATGATGGTCCTTGAGACCCAGAAGGCCGGCACATCTGCACTCTTGCCTCCACAGCACAGGGAAATTTGGGCACAGCCAGCCAATTTGGGGGCAAGGCAGAATATCGCTTAAGGCAGTGGTTCTCAGGCCAGATACACATCAGCAGGGAAGACCTGTATACCCCTGGGCACACCCCCAGAAATTCTGATTTAAATGGTCTGGAAGAACCTGGGCATCTAGTGGTTTTAAAGTCTCCACACATGATTATAATGTGTGGTCAGAGCTGAGAATTGTTTTAAATGAATAATTTTAATAATATCACCAGGCCCTTCCAGAATATTCCCAGAGCAGAGGGGAAGCGGGCCAAGTCTGGTTTCTAACTTCCACGTCTCCTGTTAAGGATGCTCAACAGCCTTGCTTCAGGGCACCTATGCAGTGGAGTGCTGCTAAACGTTTCACAATGAGTTCTTTCAAGTCCTGATTGGTAACGGTGGCCAATTTCCCTGGTGCACGTAGTCCCGCCATGGCTGCTCTCGAGCTATCAGTGTGATGGCACTGAACGCACAGTTAGGAGAGATGTGTCCAACTGGCTGTGGCATGCTGTGTGAGCCGGCTCCAGCACACCACTGACGCTGTGGGCAGACTCCTGCTAAGCCCGGGGAAGCCATTCTCCAACTAGAAGCTTCCCAAACTCTGTTCCCACAATTCTTTCCTAGAGGAACCTCTCAGTAACCACAAATATTACTGACATAAACTGCCTCCAGGAAGCTTTCCTTAATACCCCCAGCCAGAATTTTGCCCTCCTCTGTATTCCCCTAACACTCTCTTGCTCTTCTATGGTACCTTCTGTGGTCTGCCATGTATTTGTGCATTTCTTTCCTACAAGATGGTAAGCTTCTTGAGGGCAGGGAACCATGTTTTTTTTTTTCCCCTTCTTTTTTTTTAAAAATCTGTGTATCTTCTGTTGTGTTTAGCATGTTTCCTAGCAATAATATTAATTAATAAGTTGATACTAAATGACTGTCAAGTGGAAACCTTGACATTTTTTTCCTCCCTCAATCTTCCTTTTTTCCTTCTACCATGATATCATCCATCTTGCCTCTGCTGTGCACATAGCACCATTCTACGGTACACTCGGGATCCGTGCAGTAGGCAGCAGGGTTAGGTGTGATGTGAGAAGCCATGTGTAGTGTCTGTGCAAGAGTGGTGCGTTGGGGAGGATGCGCACGCACATCTCACTGATTCTGCACGTTTCGCATCCGCTTTTTCTTTCTCATTACCACTGCTGTCCCTCCAGCTCGGGCTCTTATCCCTCCACTCCTGGACTAGTGCCACGGTCTCCGCCTTGCTGCCCTGGCTCCACACTAGGCTTGCTCCCACCTACCTTGCACCCTGGTCCAAGTCAATTTTCATTTAGTCGCCCCTGTGCTCAAGGACCTACCATGGAATCCCACTATCCTACCACGTTGACTCGAAATTCCTCAGACTGGCCTTCGAGGCTTTTTAACAAACTCGTTCTGCCCACCCCCAATCTCCCCAAGCTCCTTTCTCGGTATTCTCCTCTCTAGCCAAGCAACTATGCCTACCGACCTGCACATATGGCTTGCTTATTTCTGTGCTTGCTCCTTGCCTTTGAACACATCCCACTTCTCCCTGCTAATTCATGCCTATCACTTCAAGATCCTACTTAAAACACCCTCTTGTGGGAAGCCAGTCTGGTTAACTCCTTCCTGTTCTTTTCTTCCATGTTCCACACCACACTTAACTATAACATTTACTTCACATTACTTTTTCTTTACTGCTGTTTTGCTTTTGAAGAAATAACAGGTCTCATTTGTTGAGTACTTAGGATGTGCCAGGCAGTGTGCTTAGACATTTTACGTACATTTTCTCATTTTATCCTGACAATGACCTTTTGAGATACGTGCTCCATTTTGCAGTTGAGGGAATCAGGGTTCAGAGAGGTTAAGACACTTTCTCAAGGCCACACAACTTGGAAGTAGTAGAGCTGGGAGTTGAACCTGGTCTATCTGATTCCAGAGTTCTATAGCTGTTCTAAAGTTGTTTTTAAGTTAGGCCATGTGTCTTTGTGAGTCCAGTCTCCCCAGTAAGAGTGTAGCCTCTCTGGGGCAGCATTCATGCCCACAACTGTGTCTGGATCGCTTCCAGAAAGAAGCACAGTGCTCCTCACTCAGGCAACACCCACCGATCTCCCGCTCAGCCTGTCTTCTCCCAGAGCTCTGGGCATATAGGTCTCAAAGCTGTGTATTCTCAAACTAGTTGCACTACATGATCACCTGGGAAACTGAAAAAAAAAAAAAAATGCTGGATGCCCAGGCTGCACCCCCGACCAATGAAATCATAATCTCTGGGAGTAGGATCCAGGCATCTGGCTTTTTTTTAAGGCTCTCAAGGAAATTCTATGGTGCAGCCAATATTGAGAATCACAGAAGACGGACCAGTTGGAAAACAGTTTTTCTGTTTTACCCCCTTTTATTTCTCAGGAATCCACATGTCCCCTGCATGCCTTGTCTTTCCTCCCCGTTCCCTGCCAGTCCATTTGGCCTCTACCCAACAACATCTGAGGAGGGCGGCCACCATTGGTCGAGGAGGTAGCCAGAAGCCAATTAAATGTTGGCTCCAAGCAAGTTCCTAAACCAATGGGAATCCTATGAATCACAGGTGGAGAAATTAACATATTAAAGCTTTCTGGGTTTCACAAATACAAAAATAAAGCAAATAATTTGCTCTTTTAGAAAGAGCAAACACTCCACCTCTTAATCGGCTAACAATATCTCCCCCTGGGAAATCCTTTAAGAAAGAAAAGTTGCACCTCCTCTAAGAGCTTCCGCCAGCTGGCAGGCAGGCCTGCCCCCAACCCACACTGGTCACTGGTATTCAAACAGGAGAGCCGTGGAGGGGGTGGCTGGCCATGGCTGCCAGACTTTGCACAGGCAACAGCTGCTTGCCAGTCCAAAGGAGCTGGTCTATGGGAAAGGTTCTAAGGTTCTGGAAGAGATGGATTCCAGGAGGTGAAATAGGGACTAAGCTCCGCCTGCTCCCCCGCTCCCCAGGTGCCCTAGGGTGTTGTGTCCATGTGCTCAGACATCACCCCCTCCATGATTCCGAGTGTGTGTGTACCTATGGCAGGGTCCCCCTCCTGTGTGCACACAGAATGGGTAGATGTGAGCCAAGATATTCATCCTTTCAGCCTCTGGGACAGCCAGGCAGGGCCTGGGGTGGACAGAGTCTCTGAGTCTACTCCATTCACCCCAGTGTTCCATGTGAATGTAATTTTCTACGTGTGCTATGACATGAGAAAGATCAGAAAGCAATGGCCTGAGGGTAGCTCTAAGTTCTCCAATTCCCTTGCCCTGTGCTGAGGACCTGTCTCAGGTTGATCTGACACACCCTAGCCTTCCCTAGTGCTGGTGGACCTTATTATGTGGTCAAAACAGCATGTCCCAGAGGGTTGAGAAGGGAAAGAAAGATGAGCCCCAAAGGGTCCAGAGTCTGAACCTCTTCAGAATCACTGAACCTCACCTAACAGGCTCAAACTCTCTATCTCAAGTTTACTTCTTCCTCTGTTCCCAAGGCCTTTTTCTGGACAGAAGTAGCCCCTCAAAGCAGGGCTTACCTTGGCATCCATGATGCTTGTCTCCACCCGGGCCACGCCCTGGTTCTCCCGGAACAGCTGGATCTTGCTGATCTTGCTGAACTCGGACAGCACAGTGGTAAGGTTGGTTTTGAGGTCAATAACATGGCTGATGCCGTGACGGGGTCCCACCAGGAGAGTGGTGGCTGACTGCTTCTCGTCCTGATGCCCAAGCGTGTGGCAGGCAGCATTCATAGAAAGAAGGGGTGGAGGAGGTGGGGAGAAGAGGCAGGAGGAGGAAATAGAAAACATGCATTGGACTGGTTCTGCTGGGGGGATCTGGAAATATCTGAGGCTCAGCGCCAGGGCAAGAGGACAACGTTGAGGGGAAAATGGTTTGGGACTCCCCTGTTCCCAGGGTAGGGCCCCATATCATCAGTTTCAGTGGACACCTTGGCCTCAGCAGCAGGGCTGTCTCTGGCAATATCATGAAGTAGGTGAGGTTTGTTTGGGTGTCTCTGGAGCACCCTCCCCTACCAAGCCCCAGGGACTTTCCATTTGTTGCTGCAGGCCATTAAAGGCCACCCCCAACCTCCCGCGTGCTCTACCTGACTAGGTAGCATCCTGCTCTTAACCCTCGCCCCACCAACAGCCACTCAAACTTGCATTTCTCACCCCGTGCGAAAAGCTAAACTGGCCCAGTAACTCTGCCTGAGGCGTTAAGGGGTGATTGGGCACTTCATGGGGGCCTCCCTCCCTAAGAGGACATTTGCCCTTAATAGGCACTCCAGCAGTCTGAACTGAAAGGAATGGCCGAAAGGAATTTCAGCAGTGGCAGGTGGGTGGAAGAAAGATTTGAGGGTGTGTGGGGGTAGAGGGAGGGGACGGTGGGCTCTCAGTGTTCTGCAAATCCCAGTACGTAAATGGACGCTTCTAGGCCTGGTAGACTGGATCTCCTTAAGTGGTCCTGACAGACTTCTTGGAGCGATCAAGCCTGAGCCCTCTGCCAGCCTATTCCCTGGCATTAACATCACCCTGAGGAACCTCTTGCATCTGCCTATAAACACTTTGATAAGTGGCTTTCCACCAGTGTGCCGCACTAGCATGACAGTGCTCCTGGGAGCAAGACAAGCACCTGGATCCAATCAGCAAGATGATTTGAATTTCCTTTCAGCAGGGTAAACTAGCCTGGGGCACAGTCTTGAGTGTGGGACCAGCTGTGCCTGCCCCAGGGTGTTTTTGCTGCAGCCTAGTGCCAGGCCAAGCAGGGGGAAGTATAAGCACTCACGAAAGCTGGGGTTGGGGACTGCTGGAGTAAGTGGAAGGGAAATAAAAGAGAGCAGGGGTTGCAAACTATAGCCCGTGCACCAAATCTAGCCCACTATCTGTTTCTGTATGGCCCACAGGCTAAGAACAATTTTTACATTTTTAAATGGTTGGGGGAAAATATCAGAAGGTCCATGTCTTGTGACTTGTGAAAATTACATGAAATTCAAGTTTTCATGTCCATAAATAGTTATTGGCACACAGCCACGCCCATTTGTTTCTGCATTGTCTATGGCTGCTTTCTCCATATTGACAGGGGGGCCAAGTAGCTGCCACAGAGACCTGTATGGTGCCTTGCAAAGCCTAAAATCTTTACTATCTGGCCCTTTATGGAAAAAGTTTGCAGACCTCCAAAATACAGGAAGGGGGACACAAAAGGGCCATGAAGGGATACTGAAAGCAAATATCTCCTACTTTATCATTTTACCAGAGGCAGGGCCAGAGCACCACGGGGAGGGAAAGGTACAAGGAGGAGGAAGTGGAAGGAAGGTCTTTAGAAATATTTGCCCCTCCTGCCCCCCACCCAAGGACAAGAGCCAACAAAGGGCTCCCTCCCGGCTTCCCCCACCCCGTCCCACTGACCAGGCCCACAGTGTTGAACAAAACGCCAGTGAAGGTCGGAAGTTCATTCAGAATTCGAAGATACTGGAGCTTTGCCTGAGTTGCAGAGCCCTGTGGAAACAACCCACCCAGAAATATGAGAAGCCTGAAGAGCACAGGAAAAGCAAACCCACGTTCTCAAAGAGGAGTCTCACCATCCTGGGACAGGCACTAGTCAGCAAGCCACACTGTGGGAACATGAGGAGGCCCTCTGTAAAAACCGCAGGAAGCTTTCAGTGTGCACAGCTCTTACCTGGAGCATCCCTGCTACTTCCTCATTCTAAAGCATCCAGCTGACTCATTTTGTTCTTCAGTTCATTCCGACACTTGCCCCAAGTGTGACACCCTACCTAATCTATACCTCCCTACTGAGAGCCTTCGGACCCCTAGAGTCACCTACATACTGGCCATCTCCAGCCAGGGGTCCCACTTGATGCCTTTAATACTGAGTGCCCCAAAGTCCCAAACCTGCTCTTCATCTGACATTCCTGGTCTCCATCAGCGTCTCCCGGGGAATCGAGCCAGAAACCCACGAGTCACACTGGACTCCTCCTTCGTCCTCTCATCTGAGCACCACCCGTCACCAAATCATCTTGATTCTACCCTCTAATACCTGCTATCTCTCTTCTCTTCTCTAGCTCTGCAGTCATTGCCTCGACATTCCCACCTGTGTCAAGGTGACAGCCAGGTTACCTTCAGAACTGACATTCTTTTCCCTCTTTCCTTCCAGTGCCTCCATACAGTTAGAGGGAGCATCCTAAAACATAAGTTTATTGATTTATTTACTTGGAGACAGGGTCTTGCTCTGTCACCCCGGCTAAAGTGCAGTGGCGTTAGCCTAGCTCACTGCAACCTCCAACTCCTGGGCTCAAGGGATCCTCCTGCCTCAGCCTCCCCAGTAGCTGGGACTACAGGTACGCACCACCATGCCTGGCTAATTTTTCTATTTTTTTTTTTCTGTAGAGACTTGGTCTCGGGAAGTCTCACTATGTTGCTTAGGCTGGTCTTGAACTCCTGGCCTCAACTGATCCTCCCACCTCGGTCTCCCAAAGTGCTGGAATTATAGGCGTGTGCCACCATGCCCCATCAGCTTCCTGCTTAAACCCTTCAATGGCTCTAGGCTGCCTATAGGATAAAGTACAAGCCCTTTCCTTGGCACACAAGGCCCTCCATGGACTGGCTCCTTCCTCCTCTCTTGCTCCTACCCCCACTCCTTGTATATCCCTTGCACTCTCTGTACTTGCTTTTTAGGCTGAACTATTCGCATTTCTTTCCTTGCACCAGGGTCTCTGATATCTCTGGGCCTTTGTACAGATGGATCTCTCTGCCTGGCAAAGTCTTCCTCTTACTACCCATGGCCGCCAATTCATCCAGATATACTCCTACCTGTCTGTCCTTCAAGACCCAGCTCTGGCATCAAATACACAAATTCCTGGCCTCTTCCACCTCCCTTGAGCTGGGCCTGGTGTTCCTTCTCTGAGCTTCCAGAGTGCCCACGCTTATCGCGCTGTGTTGGGACTGACTATTGTGTTTCCCCACTAGACTGTGCCTGACTGAGGACCAAGCCCAGGCCCTCTTCATCTTTGTATTTCCAGCTGGAGCACTGGGGCGCCTCAGAAAATGTTAGCTGAGGAGATGTTGGTGAGCACTGGTGCTCTCAGCTGAGAAGAAAACAATCTGATTAAATATGCAAAGCAAGGTAGGAATGGCTTAACTCCCAGGGGAAATTTGCATCTTAAAGGAGAAGCTAGTTGGGAATAGGAGGAATCTGAAATGGGTGGGAATATCTGGGGGTGACCGTGTCCCGTGTCTACATCTGCATGCTGATTCTCGTGCTTCTCGCCACCCTCCTGCTTCTCAGGCAGGAAGCACAAGGAGACTGAGCCTTAGGAGCCTAAGCAGGGCCTGCAGGGCTCTGGGGAGCAGGGAGTGGGAGGCCCTCAGAGCACTAAAAGGTGGAAGCAGTGACCTGAGCCCTTCACACTGCACGGTGACCCATTCTCCAGGTCAGGCCTTGTCCCTTAACTCCCCCCCAACCCCTGAGCTGGGTTTTTATCTCCCAGAATTCCATATCCCAGGACCGATAAATTAGAAAGCTGTTGAGGGACAGAGCAGTCATTTCCATGGAAAACATGTGCCTCCCTAGGGTCCAACGCTTTCCACATGACAAGTGCTCAGTCAGCACTGACTAATCGGTGAAAGGACCTGAGAATTATCTCCTCCTACACCTTAGCCCCTTTGCATCGAGGGCCCTGAGCTCTCTCAGCGACGTGCCACTGAGCTATCTGTGGGGGAGGCTCAGGCCTCTCCATAACTGCTCCTATACCTGGCCAAGCTGGATGGGCACATGAGTCAAAAAGAGTGGTGAGGATCCCCAGAGGATCAAACCCTGCTTAAAAACCTCCCAGGATCCCCCTGTGGCCAGCAGTGCCATAGTGGTAGCACGGCGCACCCAGTGGCCTACTTTGGGTACCTTGGTGCCGCAGGAAGGATGTGTTTGGTGAGCCTTCAGTTGCTGAGAGAGAGATTTCCGGAGGTTCTTCTCTTTGATGCCCTGCAGGAGGGAGGGGGGAAGAAAGGGTTCCAGGCCCCACTCCTTCCTAAAGGCAGAAGAAAAGTAAGAGATTAGTGAGAGAGACACAGTGGGGCAGAGAGAGGAAGATGGTAGGACAGAAATTGAAAGTGAGAGGTAGAGGTGGGGGACAAGAGACTGGGAAAAAGAGAAAGAGAGATGGCAACCAGAGAGTAACATTGGTCATTGTTCCCCAGTAGAAGCTGTAGCTCTAGGGCCTCACAGTCTAGGTGTGAGGAACTCCAACTTTCACTCCCATCCTGTGTCCTACGTTTCCGAAAAAGCACGGCATAGCTCAACCACTGTACCGTTTCCCTGCATAACTATTTGCCCCCATCCCGAAAGGCCCCACCACAACTCACTCCACATTCTTCAGCGAGATCTTCTGACTAGGTCGAGTGGCCGAAACAGTGATATAGATGTGGAGGGCAGCAAGGCCCAAAAGCATCTCTGGCTTGGGGTCCATTCCAAAGCGTTCTCGGATAACATCGTTCCGACTCTGCGAGAGAAGGCAGTCCAAGCCCATCAGTTAAAGGATATGTTCCCTCCCCATCCCCTGATCTACTCCCTTACATCCCGGTAAAGAATCATGGTGTCAGTAAGGCATGCTAGATCAAGGGATAGAGGAAGGTACTGCCCTTGGGGAAGAGAGAGAGAGGAGCCTTGCGTCTCAGAGATGTTATTTGCTTTATTCAACAGATAGTGGACAGCCTCGTTCTCAGTGACAGGTGCACACAATGGCAAGGCACAAGTGGGCAGAAAGTGTAATTCACCACAAAAGCAAGACATGGGACCACTCCCTATCTTTCCTTCTCTTACAAAAAATGCTCCCACTTATTCTTGGGGGTCTATACTTATGCCCCAGCCATACAAGACTTCTCTACTAGCTCAAATGGGCACAGGGAAGAAAGACATTGAGTGAGACTCTCCATAGGGCTCTGGTCCAGAAGCCCAGGGTGAGAAATGGATTGCAGGGATGGGGTAGACAGTCTGTTCCTTGGGGCCCAAAGGACAAAAACATTGATGAGTCAATCTTCCCTATGCTATCCTAGAGGGAGGGTCCCCTTGAACTGCTGGCCAAGGGTATGATAACCCCTAAACCCCGAGGGTCACAGCTCCAGCTATCAATGAGTCAGCCTTGGTTAGACCAGTTGCCCATTTTGTTGAGGTGGAACCAGGATAGGCTAAGGGACTAGGGAGCCACAGTGGTATCAGGATAGTATAGGAGAGGGCAGAAAAGGCATACTTCATCAGTGATCATCTATGTAGAAAATCCAATGGAATCTACAAAAAATTACTAGAACTACAGTTGTCCCTTATTACCCACGGGGGATTGGTTCCAGGACCCCCGCAGATACCAAAATTCATGGATGCTCAAGTCCTTTACACAAAATGGCATAGTATTTGCACATAACCTATGAAAATCCTCCTGTATACTTTAAATCACCTATAGATTACTTATAATATCTAATGCAATTTAAATGCTATATTAATATAGTTATAAACTATAACAGTTATTATACTGTATTTTTAATTTTCTATTATTTTTACTGTATTGTTATTTTTTTTTGATCTTTTTCAAATATTTTCAAAATCCACAAATGTGAAACCTGCGGATATAGAGGGCCAAATGTAATATGTGAGTTTAGCAAGGTTTCAGGATATAAGATCACTATGTAAAAATCAATTGTATTTCTATATGCTAGTAACAAATAATTGGAAATTGAAATTAAAAGTCAAAATCATTTACAATAGCATCAAAAATATGAAACAATTAGGGACAAATCTGACAAAATACGTGAAAGACCCATACATTGAAAACTATAAAGCACTGTTGGGAAAAATTAAAGAAGACCTAAATAGATATAGAAATACTATGTTCATGGGTTGGTAGACTCAATATTGTTAAGATGTCAATTCTTCCCAAATTGATCTACAGATTCGTCATAATCCCAATCCAAATCACAGCAGGTTTGTGGTAGAAATTGTCAAGCCGGTTCCAAAATTCACACGGAAATGCAAAGGACCTAGAATAGCCAAAACAATTTTGAAAAAGGAGAGCAAAGTTGGAGAACAAATACTACCTGATTTCAAGACTTATTACAAAGCTTCAGTAAACAAAAGAATGTGATGTTAGCGTAAGGATAGACAAATAGATCAATGGATCAGAATACAGAGTTCAAAAATAGATCACACATATATAGACGACTGATTTTTGACAAGGGTGCAAAGGCAATTCAGTGGAGAAAGGATAGTCTTTTCAACAAACGGTGCCGGAACAACTGGATATCTATATGTGAAAAAAAACCCCACAAAACTTTGATGGATATCTTGCACCACATACAAAAGTTACTGCAAATGGATCACAGGCCTAAATGTAAAAGCTTAAACGATAGATCTTCTAGGAAAAAAAAACAAAAGAAAATCTCTGTGACCTTAGGTTAGGCAAAGATTTCTTTGATATGACACCAAAAGCACTGTCCATAAGAGGAAAAACTAACAAATTGGATTTCATCAAAATTCAAACATTTGCTCTGTGAAAGACACTGTTTAGAAACTGAAAAGGCAAGCCATAGACAGGGAGAAAAATAATTGCAAATAACACATCCAACAAACAAATTGTACCCAGAATACATAAAGAACTCTCAAAACTCAATAATAAGAAAACAAACAATCCCATAAAAAAGCAGTCAGAAGAGCTGAACAGACACTTCACCAAAGAAGATGCACGACACCAAATAAACACATGAAAAGATGCTCAACATCATTAGTCATTAGAAGAATGCAAATGAAAACCACAATGAGATGCCACTACACATTATTAGAATGACTAAAGTAAAAAAAAAATACTCAGAATACCAAATGTTGATGAGGATATGGAGAAACTGAAACTCTTATACATGGCTAGTGGGAATAAAAGATGGTACAACCACTTTGGAAAACGCTATTGGAGTTTCTTTTTAAGAAATTAAAGAAAGATCTACTGTATGATCAAACCATTCCTTTCCTAGGTATTTACACAAGAGAAAAGAAAGCATATGTCCATACAAAGACATGTACATGAATGTCCATAGAAGCTTTATTGCAATAGCTAAACCTGGAAACAACTCAGATGTCCATCAACAGGTGAATCAATAAATTCTGGCACATTTATACCATGGACTACTATTTGACATACAAAGGAATGAACTGTTGATACATGCAACAACATGGATGGATCTCAAAATTATGTTGCACCAAATAAGCCAGACCAAAATAAGTGTACATCCTGTATGATTTTGTTTATATAAAACTGTAGAAAATGCAAACTGATCTAGAGTGACAGAATGCAGGTCAGTGGTTGCCTGGGGCTGGAAGGGATGAATTACAAAGGGGCCTGAGGAAACTTGGGGGGGTTGGATATGTTCAATATTTTGATTGTGATATATGTCAAAACTTAATATTTTATGTTTTTTAATTTTTTTCTTTTTCTTCCAGGAATACTGCGTTGAGACAAAACTTATCACACTGTGTTCTTTAAACATGTACAGTTTGTTGTGTGTCAATTAGACCTCCATAAAGCTGTTAAATATAAAAAAGAAGGAATACAGCAGAAGTCCATATCATCATGAAGGGGAGAGATAGGGTAGGCATGGTCTTGTCCCCAAATTCTAAAATATTAGAACCAAGGCAATTCCCAAGATACTTGAATGAAATAATTCTGGGCAAACAAAATGAGAACCAGACTTATAAAATTCATAGAGCAACCATAACATGTTATCCCCTAGAGGGTTGGTGAAGGAACCTGAGGCTGTTTGAGAAATGTTCCTGCTGGGCATAGTACCTCATGCCTGTAATCCTAGCAATTTGGGAGGTGAGGTGGGAGGATCGCTTGAGGCTAGAAGTGCAAGACCAGCCTGGCCAACATAGTGAGGACCCATCTCTACAAAAAATTTAAAAATTAGCTGGGCGCAGTGGCACATGCCTGTAGTTCCAGCTACTCAGGAGGTTTAGGCAGGAGGATCACTTGAGCCCAGGAGTCTGAGGTTGCTGTGAGCTAGGCTGATACCATGGCACTCCAGCCCAGGTGACAGAGTAAGACTCGTCTCAAAAAAAAAAAAAAAAAAGAATCACTGTCCTAAAGCAGTGGTTCTCAAAGTAGTCTTTTGGGCATCAGAGTCCCCTGGAGGGCTTGTTAAACGTAGAGTGCTGGGCTCCACCTCCAGAGTTTCTGATTCAGTAGGACTGGTCTGGGGCCTGAGAATTTGCATCTCTAAGTTCCTAGTTGATGCTCATGCTGCTGGTCCAGCGATCACACTTTGAGAACCATTGTCTGGCCTTAATCATAAAGCCTATGCTTGCCATGACCTACCAAGCCCTTCATCACCTGCTTCCTGTCTCTCCAATTTCATTTCCAACTGCTCCTTACCTCACAATCTCTACTCCCGCCATAATATTAATAAAAATCACTACAGTGCTCTCATCATGCCATGCTGTTTCATGCCACCATGTCTTTGTAGTGCAAGGCCCTTTGCTTAGAATATGTGCCCTGCACTCCATCACTCTACACAGCAAACCTCCATTCATCCTTCAAGGCTAAGAGCATGCCTGTATCATGCTCTTCCTCTGCGAAGCCTTCACTGTCTCTCCCCCATGTAGAGTTGGACAAATGCTTCCTGGATGCCCTCATTGACACTGTACCCTGCTGCTGTCATTCATATTTGTGCACAAATGTGCTCTAACGAGCCAGGACAGCTCTTTGTTCACCTCTGATTGCCAGTAGCTGGCGTAAGTCCTGGCCCAGAGTATGTGTTCAGTAAATGTTTCTGGATGAACTGAATTGGGAATCGTTTCCTTACTGGAGCTGGGCATTAGGGGTTGGGACCCCTGGAAACCCACATGGGCTTGTTAAGCCTTGAGATCCTGTGAGGATGCCAGAGTTACTGGGGTCACTTGTTCCTGAAAACTGATGAGATCTGAGTGGACAGATAAATAGGACTTTGAGCCAAAGCCAGCTCAGGTCACCAGGCCAAGCAACTTGGCCATGGTCTACAATGGTAGCAGAAATGGAAAGGAGCTTCAGAGATACCAGGAGGTTGGAAAAACTTACATAGTGACTGCAGTGTGATGGCAGAACAGCCTGCCTGCTTGTTTGTCCACTGGTCGGTCTGTCTGTGTGTCCCCAAGCCAGACCCTACCTGGATGTACAGGTACTCGAAAGCAGCAGGGTCCCGACGCAGGAGCTCCACAGGGTCTTTGGGAAAGAAGCTTATTCGGAAGAGGCATTTCATTCCATGATAGTGTGTCCGCTGCACCACCTGAATCCCAGGATGAGAGGGGAGAGGAAAAGAAATCTGGAATCAAAGGCCGAGGTGGTGGGTAGTCAGCTCAGTGGCTCCTTAAGGTGGGGCTTGGGGAAGAGCCAGGCTGTTGATTCCCATTCTGTCTCCCACTTGGCTGATTCCAAATCCCCTTAGAGGAAAGTGATGAGGACCCAGGTCTTTTCGCACTTCTGACCCATAGTAACAGCACTTTTTAAATCACTTATCCAGGACGTGACCTTTATCAACAATTGGATCTAAGGCCCACGACTCTAGGTAGAAAGAGAGGGCTCCTGGGAACTTCTCAGACTCTTTTCTTACTGTGGGACTGAAGCCTTTACCTTGCAGAGGAGCTCAGCCTCGAGCAGAGGAAGTTGCTGATTATGAAGCCAAATCAAAGATTTAAAATCCCATGTCAAAGTATAGATGAAACAAGTTGGCAACATATTGGTAATTGTCGAAGCTGGGGATGGGTAATAGGATCCATTATACTATATTCCTTCTACTTTTGTGTATGCTTGAAATTTTTCATAACAAAAAAGTTTAAAACCCCATTTGGAACAAGAGACCAATTGTATTGAAAGGGCTGCACGGGAGCTAGGGAGGCACTTAGGCCCCCCTCCAAGCAGGGCACCCACAACCTTTCCTTCCCATCTGGGAGTTTCTGGATTGCATTTGGCCGAGAACTAAACTTGAAGATTCTTTCCAAAAATCCTTTCATCTTTCATTTTTTTGTATGTGTGTCTGGTATTGGTTTTTATTTGGCTTCCATGTGGGTTCTCAGAAGGTATTTCTTCCTAACTGTTCCTCTTCAACTCTGTCCCACTCTACCTGGGAATATTGACTGGCTGCCTTTCTGACACTTCTTGGTGCTTCCCTGTTAGTGAAATGCTGTCTAACAATCCTGGATTTTCCCAGCCTTCTTCCATACGGGGAGGGCCAGGAAGACCAGACAGTTTTTCCCACTCCACCTTGGAAGGTGATATGGGTGGCATGCTGCCTGTTCTTGGCCCTACTCAGCCCATTCTCAATTCCCACTTGTCCTACTCTCACTAGATTACATTCTCTGACCCTTCTGTATTACAGCCTTCATCCAAAAAGCCAAATTTCCTCCTTGGGAGCAGAAAAATCTAGCAGGTGGGGTTTGCAGGACGCAGGAGACTTGCCACTGCTCTGTAGAACTCAGCATTCCGGATGCCCTGCAGTGACTTCCTACCCCACACTCTTCCTGCTAGACACTGACACTCATAATCTTCATGTCCTTCTCAGGTCACAAAGGGCATTGTCAAAAGCCCTCTGGAGGTGGGTCGTATCAGCTTTGGGTGAGAACTGTGACTTCTGGGAGCTGTCTGAGCATATCGTTATGTTTCCAGACAGGGAGGGCCTTAGGTCCCCTTTTATACTGGAGGCCACACACAAAGCTATCAAGCCAGGAGAAAGGAGTTACTTACATAAGCCAGGGGCTGCTTGTCCTGGAGAAGCAGAAACTTGTGATTCTGTTCTGGCCCAGCATACTCAAGGACAAGAGCAAAGTGCTCAATGTACCTCAGGGAAAGACGGTCCTGTAATGTCACCATCACATCCTGTGGAAGAGAAAAGAGCCTTGATAGGGAGATCCGTTCTGGCTCTAAGCTATTCTAAGCACCAAATGTGGGAGGGGGGATTGAACACCAAGAAAGACAGTCCTGGGGAGAAGGCCTGAGATACCAGCCTTTATGGCAGCCCCAACACTATGCTTTGGGATGAGTAAAGTGACCCATGAGTGCTGCTCAGAGGCCTAGGCCCTGGGAACATCAAAGGTGCAGGGGATAGAGGAAGGTGTTTCTGAATTCCACCCGGCCAGGCATATGGCAAAAGAAGGTCATGTCTCTCCTTCCCTCCCTCTCTCCTTCCATTCCACAAATTATTTCCTGAATGCTTACTAAGTGCCAGGCACTGTGTTGGTTCTTCCCTCACCTTTTCTTGTAAGTCAGAACGTCCACTCAGGATTGTCCATCAACAATTTACTTAGGAATTAACAAAAGCAAAAGCTACATTGATATGATTAAAAAGTGTACTATTTCTGGATTCATAATCTAAATCAAATGACTTGAGTTACTGGCAAAATGTTCACTTGTGACCGTATTTGGCTTTTACAGACGATCAATTTAGCAACTTGAAAAATATATCCAAGCAGAGGAACTATGTCATGTGTCTTGTGTACAGTCATAAATCTGACTACTTCTTCGCTTCGTCTGCTCTGCTGCCCTACTTTTAATATTAGGGTGTCTGGAAACATATTGATGGGGGCTGCCCAAATGTCAGTTTTGAGACTTCTGCCACCTATTTGCTGTGACTTTGGCTTATACACTGGGATCCAGCGTGTGTGTGTTCATGGAGTCGGCATCTCTCAGCCCCCAAAGGCTGGAAAGAAGCAGGCTTGGGAGTGTGAAGCTCCCTTACAACCAGGGTTGCCAAACAAGCCCCCCAGTGAACACTGAAAGACGTTCAGCCATTCAAATGTTAGGCTGGAAATCGGTGAATACTTGAGAGCATCTCTTTGTGTTATCCAAGTAGTCACAGAGGCGCCAGTGTTACTGGAGCTCTGTCAGGGACAGATGAGGTTTTCTTTACAGTTCGGCTGCATTGGGATTGTGGACAGCCAAGCCAGTGATTGCCAACTGGTGTTACAAGTGTAACAGCCCCTGTGCCAGGCTGTCAATTCACCCAGGTACCTCTCTGGGACAAG
Organism: Propithecus coquereli; assembly: GCF_000956105.1. Classification (NCBI taxonomy): domain Eukaryota; kingdom Metazoa; phylum Chordata; class Mammalia; order Primates; family Indriidae; genus Propithecus; species Propithecus coquereli. The sequence continues at coordinate 4,692,256 of NW_012134303.1, read as the reverse complement.
TGGCTTGGCAGCCTGTCAAAGTCCCAATAAATAGCCAGCACACCCTTCCTGAAGTCAGAGAGAGATCACGAGAGAGGGGAACACTGCTGTCCTGGAAGGCTGGGGCTACCTGGAAGCCACAATTGGCGGTGATGATATAAAGTGAGAGAATCTTGGAGAAGCCTCGAAGGGGAAAGAGAGGGCAGTAAACACTCCAGCGTGGGGACAGAATTTATAGTGGACATACCAACCCGTGAATGAACAGTGAGGAGGATTCTGACACAAAGAGATATCCACATCTGGAGGAGGGACATTTGGACACCCCTTGGGTAGCCTAGTTCTGTTTCAATGCTCCTTCCCATAGCCTGAGACCTTCGATAACCCAGAGACCATCCCATGGCACCCTAAGGAGAACATCCTAGGTCCCCTAGGGGACCCACCCAGGCCTAAGCCTTCCAAAGAAATTCTTGGTTCAATCAGCATGGTTTTGTCACAGTGTATTGCAACGAGGGTGCTACTGGCACTTTGGGCAGGACAATTCTTTGTCATTCAGGGGCTGTCCCACTCCCCGCAGAACACTTAGCATCTCTGACCCCGAGACACCAAATCATTGGGATGGCCCCAAAACACCCACTGTCTTTCTGGAGAGAGTCCGGAAGAAGCAGGAATGGATATTTCGGTCCCAGAGCAGAGTGGATCTGGGGGGTTAATTTCATCATCGCCTCTACTGCTCAGGACTAAGAGAATCACTACGACTTTCAGACGCCTGGCTGAGCTGTTAAGAATCACAGCTCAGTAATTGCTCTTCCTGAGAAAAGAACAGCCAAAGGGGCTGTAGCTGGACTTTTCAAATCTTGGTTCACTGCTTAAGATCTGGTTGTTATTTAAAAAGCAAGGCCTGGCTGAGCTAATCTCTCAAGAGATTGTGTTTGTTTATTTCTGTGCGTAAACTTGCGTAGGTGTCATTGTATCAGTATAAATCACTTTTGCTTATTATAAATAGTTTAATAATCTTCACACTCCTTAGTTCCTAAGTTCCTGAAGGACCCTGTGTGATATGAATACAAAACAGTTCACAAGTAGATGTGAGCCCATGTGCCCACCCGTGTGCACACACACAGTTTTAACAGTGACTAGCACATAGTTGGGCATGCAACTTTCCACCACCATCTTCATCTGAGGACTGCGTTTTTGCAGCCTTGTGCTCACGAGCAGTGGGAGCTAAAGGCCTTCTTGCTCTGGCAGCAAGCAGCGATGTGTAGACTCAGAGGAACACGGGACAAACAGCCGTGTGTACTCTGGAGGGGTCAATGCTGGCCTGGGAGAGGAGACTCTGTATATACCTTAACAGTGGTCCGGCCATCAAATGTGAATGATTTAATCTGCCCATTTTCTAAGAAAACCTTCAGGACGTTGGGGATGAGGAGGAGAGCTTCCTTCTTCATCATTTTCTGTGAATAAGCAGAAAAGAACAAGGAGAGAGGCTCATTTAGGAGGAGGGAAGCAAGAGGAAGAGTGTGGAAAGGAAGAGAGAAAAGGTGAAAGGGACAGGGAGCCAAGGGTGCAGGAGGACAAAGAGACAGAGCAAAGAGCAGATCATAATAATGCTACATGGGGACCGGCACCAAATTCCCCAAGAAGACACTGGGCCATGCCAAAAATTCGCCCTTCATTTAAAATCATGGTGCACCCACTGTGGTTCAAATTCGCCCCAGCTTAGAGCAGTGCTTGGCCCACAGACATCACATACCCCCTGAAGGGCTGATGAAGGGCCTCCTTTGGAGCACACCTCATTCCTCTGATTTTACCTCCTGATATGTCCTTTCCCACCAGGCCCTTCACAAGCCATTGATGCCTTTGCTCTGCCATTCCCTCTCCCTCATGGCATCCTAGGCCCTTTGTGACCTGGCCCCTGCCTACCTCTCCAGAGTCATGTCTTGCCATTTCCAGTTCCCATGCCTCTTTCTTGCCTCCATACCTCTGACACGTCTTCATCATTCAGGGACTGTCCCACTCCCTTCAGGACACTTAGCATCTCTGATCCTGAGACACAAAATGCCAGTAGCACACCGAATCTTCGGGATGACCCAAAACACCCTCAGGCATTTCTGAAAGGTCTCTAGGCATGAGCAGTACTGACCCTGACTGAGGATCACTGGCCAGGCCTCTTTCTGAGCACCTGACAACTCCTTAGCAAAAGTTTTCCTGGCTCAGAGGTTTCTTGATTTATAGAGTGGTGCATGTTAAGTTCTCAGTAAAAATTCGTTAAATAAAGGCTGTTTTCTCTGCCTTTCTCTTTTCCTCCTTGACAAACTCCTATTCATCCTTCAAAATCCCACTTGATTGTCAGACACATGGACCTGGTCTTCCCATGCATTCCTATAGCAACTTATACAAACCTCTCACAGTGCTCTTAGTGTATTTTTTTTAACTTTGTAAAGAAATGTTTATTGGTTTGCTCAGTATAATACTTATTATAGTATATTACTTATTATAGTATATTACAAACAGAACAGGTGGTTTATAGAATTCTTTCCCATCTCACTTAATTGATCCTCAAGACAACTTGGTGACATAAGTAGTGCTGGGATAATTTTTTTTTCTCTTAGCGTATTTTTGAAGAATATTTGTCTTTCAGAATCAAATGGAGAACTCAGAGCACAATAACCATGTCCTATTTATCTTTGTAGTACCAATACTAAACTGAGTTCCTGGCACACAGCTGGCACTCAATAAATGGCTGCTGATGAATGAGCAGTAGGTGCTTAATATGTACTTACTTGAATGATTACATTTCCCTGGGTCGACACCATCAGTTCTGCAGGAACTAGAAAGCTACATAGATGGCCAGAATCCTTAATTCTGGGCATTCATTGAGCCTCTATTGTATGCCCAGCACTGTGCTATGTCCCCATGGGGGCTACAGCAAAAATAGAGAACTCAAGCCCAGTCTTACACTCATGTTATAGTGACCTGGCATACACACACATTAGAAAACCAAACCAGCAGGTACAAGACAGCTAAAGTTTCCTAGACAAGGCAAATTATATTTTGATTTTGAAGGAGATGGTGGATGTGGATTATTAGAGAAGCCAGAAAAGAATAGTCCAGATCTAGAAACTGTCACAGATCAAGGACAAAGCATGGAAACAGGAACAAGCAAGTCCCTCCTGGGTTGGGGTATAGTTGCTGGTGGTGGGGAGTCAGGAGTCAGGTTTGGCTGGGGTCAAGCCAAGGTGGGAAGTGATGGGATATAAAGCTGAAAAAGTGTAACTCTCTGGTCCTCTCTCTGATCCTGAGATGCCTTGCCCCTGCTAAGCCCAGAGGCCCTGGATCCCCGGGCTGATGACGCGCAGCGGCGGCAAGTTTTATTTAGCACACTGGGTTGGACTCAGATAATTACTTAATTGATTTTGTTTAAAAATAGAGTTGGCAAGGAACGCCCACAGGATTTATTTTTGCTCTGGCTGCTTAATAAAGCCTTGGAACACAAAGGGAAAGGGATGATAGGACAGCCTGGAGTCACCTGGGCCGGGAGGCCCCCAGGTCCCAGGTTCGGACCAGTGATGAGGCTGCTGTGGTCCACACTGGCAGCAGAGGTGCTGTAACATCAGGTAGTTTCCTGAGCACAGCGAGAGTTGGAAGATTGATGTCTGTCTCTCTCCCAGACAAGAGCCTTGCACCATGCCTGGTGGCCTGTCTAGGAGAAAGAGAAGCAACTCTGGGTGGGTCCTACCTACTCTGGAGCATTTGTGTTCAGATTAGACTGCAGTGGGGGCTTGATTCTGCCTGTGGCCCAGCTGTGATGTGTGGAGAGGGGAGCCATGGTGGAGGAAGGAGAGAGTGGAGAAGGGAGAGTGGAAGGGAGACGAAGAGAGGGGAGGGGAGGGAGTTCCTCACTGGGTGGCCAGGCCTTGATTGATTACTCTGCAATGTTGAGATGGGATAGGATGCACCTGTCCGTACTTCCCAAATTCAAATCATATGTCCTTGGCTTTTCAAGGGCTCAGGACACAAATGTCCTCTTGGTGACTTGGAATTCAGGATCTGCTTCAATCTGATCTGCATGGACTCCATACTGCTCCCTTTCCTCTCTGCTCACCAACCCCCGCTTCTTTTTAACCTTTTCTGCTAGGATTGACATGGATCCCAGCCACCAATGATTCAGACAGCTTGCCCAGTGGGGTCCTGTAGTCCCTTGGGCTTGCCAGCCTTCTGTACAGAGAAGGAGGAGGGCATGGGCTGAGCTTGGGGATGAGAGTCAGGGAAATAGAGATGGAAGACACCTGTGTTCTCTATCCCTTCTTCTGAATGACTCTGCCTCAAAGAACTACAGAAGTGCCTGGCATCCTGCTGATTTCTCTGCTCAGTCTGGGCCTGCTAGCCTCTCTCAACAACTGCAGCTGTGCCTCAGTACGTAAATGCCAAGGGCCCCCCTGATGGCCGTGCCTGCCACAGCCTGCAAAAGCACACAAGTGCCTATTAGTTCCAGCTATCCCCTCCCCACCCCCACTGGGATGTCATCAACTTCTGCAGATTCCTGGGGGACCCTGGGCCGGAACCCATGACTGCTGAGCACACATCTTTCTGCTGTCCACCCACATCTTCTTATTTGCACATCTGGAGCAGACAGCTTGCTGCATGTAAACCCCACAAAGCAGCGAGAAAGACTACAACTGGCCAGGACCCCCCCTCCCCACTAGATTGTTAGCTGAATGGCATGGGCTCTCAAACATTGCCTGCTCCTCAAAACAATACCACCCAGTGGTGGATTGTATATTGTCTCAATCTGAACCACTGGCACCCCTCAACGTCGCTGAGAGGTATCTGGTAGCAGGGAACAGGTATTTATTTTGCCTCCCCTCTAGCACTGGGAAAACAGTAGGTGCCTAATAAAAACTTGGTGCTTTAATGAGAGTCTGTATCATTTCCCCTAGGCAGATTCACCCATCATGCAGTCTTCTCCAGTCAAGATATGGGGTTGCAGGATCACTTAAATGTAAAGAGAGCTCTGTTTCAGCAGCCACTCGTTCCCTGGAACTTCAGAAAACCATCACTTCCTTCCTACTTCTATCAAGTAGCCAAAAGATGCCTATGGAGCACTTGCTCTGGGTGTAAGCTATTGTATCAGGGATGGAAATTCCTCTAAGGACCAGGAGGATCCTGGCTGAACCAATACTATTCCTTCTCCTCTCAATGCCCAGGGCCTTTCTGGATCTCACACACTCCTCTTCCCTCACTACCCCCGCCCCACCCACAGCACCAGGACCCTCCCACTGCAACCCATTCAGAATGCCACCATGCACCCTGAGTAGCCCCACAGGGAGACCTCGACAGCCAGGATGATTCTGGCTGAGGGCTGAGGGGAGAGAGCCAAAGCTGCACTTACTGCATCTGTTTCTCCAACTGCCACGTGCTCGGAAAATCGAACCTTCACAGGGTTGGACCTCAGCTTGGCCTTCTTCGCAGCACTGATGAAGGCAGATTTGGGGGACTGAAAAAAGAACAGAGAGCTGGTGAGTTGTCGATCCGTGGGGAAAACCTGACCATTGTCATGTCAGAGTTAAGATGTCCCAGTACAGGTACACTTTGCCTTACTGATTAAGGAGTCAATAAATAAGTATTGATTACCCAGTTGGTATAAGGCAATGTACTAAGTGCTTCCCTATATGATTGGTGTGTTCTGAAAAAGTTGGGCATGAACTGAAGTAAACTGAATCCTATTATTAATGTTCTATGCCTAGGGGAGTTTGCAAAAAATTCTTTAGTAATGACATACATTGAATTTTTATATATTTGGTTTTCTTTTCTTTTTTTTTTTTTTTTTGAGACAGAGTCTCACTCTGTTGCCCAGAGTGCCATGGCGTCAGCCTAGCTCACAGCAACCTCAAACTCCTGGGCTCAAGCAATCCTCCTGCCTCAGCCTCCCGAGTAGCTGGGACTACAGGCATGCGCCACCATGCCCAGCTAATTTTTTCTATATAGATTTTTAGTTGTCCAAATAATTTCTTTCTATTTTTAATAGAGACGGGGGTCTCACTCTTGCTCAGGCTGGTCTCAAACTCCTGACCTTGAGCGATCCACCTGCCTCGGCCTCCCAGAGTGCTAGGATTACAGGTGTGTATTTGGTTTTCTTAATGTGAGACAGATCTAAATGGTGGTTTTTATTACATCTGAATATAAGCAACCCAAATAATTTACAGAAATGGTCTTATCTCACAGATATGCCCTGACCCTAAAAAGAAGGCACTAACAGTTATTATTGTAGATGTGGCAGAAAGGAGACCTAGCACACGAACATGATTTATCTACAGTTGCTACACTATTCGGGAAGAGAGATGTAGGAGAATTAACCCAGGTCTCCTGGCTTTCTAGTTCTGGGCTCTGCACCACTTTGTTTATCCAATTCTGTAAGAAATGCCCAAATAATCAGCTAGGTTCTTTAGTTCTTAAAACGTTGCCCACAGGCCGGGCCCAGTGGCTCATTGTGCCTATAATCCTAGCACTTCGAGAGGCCGAAGCAGGAGGACTGCTTGAGGCCAGGGGTTTGAGACCAGCCTGAGAAAGAGGGAGACCCCGTTTCTAAAAAAAAAAAAAAAAAAACAACCATAAAAATTAGCCAGGTGTGTTGGTGCATGCCTGTAGTCCTAGCTACTTGGGAGACTGAGGCAGGAGGATCGCTTGAGCCCAGAAGATTGAGGTTGCAGTGAGCTATGATGATGCCACTGCATTCTACCTGGGGTGACAGAGCAAGATCCTGTCTTGAAAAAATAAAAATAAAAACAAAAAAGTTGCCCACAAATTCAGCAGGAAGCATGATTAGCAATCACTGGAAACTAAGCCTTTCCTGGGTGCTCTTTGGATTCTAAGTCCCTGCTGAGTTCTGAACAGCCCAGCAGCCAGGAAATGCAGGAGCCAAGCTGAGGGGCATCCTCCTGTCTTTGGGGACACTTATTCATTCATTTGACAAATTGAGGGAGAGCCTACTACATGCCAGGCACTGTTCCAGGTGATGAGGGATAGAGCAGTGAATAAGATAAACGAAACTCCCTGGCCTCATGGAGTGTCCTTTCCAGCAGGGGTAAACAGACAATAAACAAATGTCTTTTAGATAGCAATTAAGGACTGTGAGGAAAAATAAGGCAGGGTAAGAGACTACACAAGAGGATGAGTGAGTGAGGATGGCAGTGGTGGGGGAGTTATTTTAGCAATGTTTTTTAATTTTTTTTTATTTCAGCATATTATGGGGGTACAAATGTTTACGTTACATAAGTTGCCCTTGCCCCCCATCCTCCCCCTTCAGAGCTTCAAGCGTGTCCATCCTCCAGACGGTGCGCATCGCGCGCTCATTACGTATGTATATACCCATCCCCTCCTCCCCCTCCCATCTGCCCGATGCCCGATGAATGTTATTCCTATATGTGCACTTAGGTGTTGATCAGTGAAACCAATTTGCTGGTGAGTACATGTGGTGCTTATTTTTCCATTCTTGGGATACTTCACTTTTGAAATATATAATACATTATTATTAACTGTAGCTACCATGCTGTGTAATAGATCTCCAGAAACTTATTCCTCCTGTCTAATTGAAACTGTGTACCCTTTGAACAGCATCTCCCATTCCCTCCTTTACCCCAGCCTCTGGTAACCACCATTCTACTGCCTACACTTCTATGAGTTAGAGTTTTTTAGATTCCACATATAAGTGAGGTCATGTGGTATTTGTCTCTCTGTGCCTGGCTAATTTCATTTAGCATAATGTCCTCCAGTTTCATCCATGTTGTCACAAATGACAGGATTTCCTTCTTTTCTATGGTGGACTAGTATTCCGTTGTGTATATGTACCACATTTTCTTTATCCATTCATCTGTTGATAGACACTTAAGTTGATTCCATATCTTGGCTATTGTGAATACTGCTGCAATGAACATGGTAGTGTAGACATCTCTTCAACATACTGATTCCAATTCCTTTGGATACCCAGAACTGGGATTGCAGGATGTTATTTTAGACAGGATAGTGAGGGAAGACCTCTCTGAGGAAGCGACATTTAAGCAGAGACCTGAAGGAAGTGAGGGAGAGACAGCCATGAAGCTATCTGGAGAAAGAGATTTCTGGACAGAAAGAACAGTAAAGAGTTTAGAATCTGAGCTTATTAAAACAGGAAGGGGCTGGGCGTGGAGGCTCAAGCCTGTAATCCTAGCACTCTGGGAGGTAGAGGCGGGAGGATTGCTTGAGTTCAGGAGTTCGAGACCAGCCTGAGCAAGAGCAAGACCCCGTCTCTGCAAAAAATAGAAAAATTAGCGGAGTGTGTGGCACATACCTGTAGCCCCAGCTACTCGGGAGGCTGAGGCAGGAGGATCGCTTGAGCCTAGGAGTTTGATGTTGCCGTGAGCTATGATGATGCCACTGCACTCTAGCCTGGGCAACAGAGTGAGATTCTGTCTCAATAAAAACAAAATGTCTAACTGCAATAATACAGTTAAAATACGGTGGAGGCTGAGGCTAGGATGGTAATAATGGAGAAGATGAAAAGTGAGTGAATCCTGCATATATTTTGGTTTTTTTAAAAAAAGTTTTTTTCAATTAGCTTTCTCAGGTTGAAAAATTATGTATATATTTTGAAGACCGAATCAAGATGATATATTGACGGATGGATGTGGGGGGTGAGAAAAAGAGAGGGGTCAACCGGAAGAATGGAGTTGCCATTTACCGAGATGAGGAGGACTGGGGAGCGAAGCAGGTTTGGGTAGGAGTACTTCAAACCACCTCCCCCTGTGGGCCTTGCCATGGAGCCTGTGAGTCCTACAATCAGGAATTCCTTTGTGTTAAGGCCCTGAATGTCCCTGCCAGCTGGGAAGGCGATGCATTAACCTATTATCGTCCATTTACACTGCAGTTGAGATTCATCTACTAGATCAGCCACAGGAGGGCAGGGCCATAAGATAAAGACACATCAGAAACAAACGTCCTTATCACATCTTGGGCCTTGGTCCCAGCTGTGTTCTCCATCAGAGGCAGCAATCACATTCCCCACAGAGGGCAGATTGCAAAAAGTCACATGTTCCACCTGAGTCCAGCAGAAACTCAAGCAGTGGGTCTCAGTCCTGGCTGCACAGTGGAAACACTGGAGAAGCTTCTCAAAATCCCAAAGCCCAGGCCCCACCCCAGATCAATTATATCAGTATTCCTGGGGGTGGGGCCTGAGCATTGGTATTTGTAAAAGCCTCTGATGATTTCAAAGTGCAGCCAAGAAGAAGAACCACTGAGCTAAAGGAACCCTAGACTTGTCACCCTGAGCCACAGAGGCAATTTGTTGGCAGCAGATGATATAGCACAATGAAATCCAGTGCTGGAGATCGCTGCAGAAAGTGATTACAGTATTGATTGTTCATGGAGTCGACAAATGTCTTTGTGTATTACATAGCCGGGTGCTCCAATACTGGGCAGGGGCTGCAGGCTGAGGCAGGAGCAAGAGAAAGGGGCAAGATAGATCTATAGCTATGCTGAGGCAGCTCTGCTTGACTCCATCTCTACAGTCATCCCAAGTTCCACCAATGTGCCACAAACATGAGGCAGGTGGAATCTTCATTCTACCTGAAAGTCACCTTCTCTCTTCTGTGATCATCTGCTCTCAGATGCCTCCACAGCACGGTGTGGAATGAGGTATCTCTAGAGACCTGAATGGGCAATGCAGTCTATCCTTCACTTTTACGTTGAAACAGAGGCCCTGGAAGATACTTTACCCTAAGTATCAAAATAATTGAGTAGCAGAGCCAAAACTAGAACCCAGATTTCCTGAGTCTTGCATGAGTGATTGTTCCCCCACAGCAAGCTGAAGCTGGGAGTCCATTCCTGATCTTTCACCCACTGGTTCTGGTTCTACCTTGGTCCTCTGTGATGGATTCCAACAAACAAAGAAGAACCTCAACTGGTATCCTTTTATGTACTCGCCACAGTGGAGGGGACAGCATCCTTGCTATCGCTACCCCAGATCCGAGATTAGATCCTGCCCTAGAGACTCCTGGTACCACTGCAACCAAGATTCTGACATTAATATTTATAGGAGCAAAGCACAAAGGAGGAAGTGGAATTGCCATTGTTTTCAGGGATTATGATCATTTCCGGGTGTCTGTTTCAGAGTTATTTTCAGCTTGTTTGTGCTTCATTCCTCATTGACCCTTGTCCTGTTGGTCTCTAAGACTCCATCCTGTTCTCAGTCTTCAGCCTCGATCGTTGATCATGACTCACTCATTGCCAGCTGGTCTCTGCTAGATGTTACAGAGTCATGTCTAGCCTTATGCTTAGACACAGGTGAGGCCTGCCTTGCAGTGTGATATGAGGGGGCTCCCAAAGGTCTCCCTGTTCCAAAGCATCTTCAAACCTCAGCTGTGGAGCCTGAAGTTCTTAATATTAGAGTCATTCCTTTGATTTAAAATATTGAGAATTGGGAAGGCTCTGGTCAAAATGTGAATGTGGTACCAGGGAGGGGTAACAAACACACTTTAGGGGCAAGCAAATTACAGGCCTGTATGGGCCAAATCTTGCCCACCACCTGTTTTTGTAAATAAAGCTTTACTGGAACACAGACATGATCTTCATTTATATATTGCCTATGGCTGCTTTTTTTTTTTTTTTTTGAGACAGAGTCTCACTGTGTTGCCCGGGCTAGAATGCCGTGGCGTCATCCTAGCTCACAGCAACCTCAAACTCCTGGGCTCAAGCAATCCTCTGCCTCAGCCTCCCGAATAGCTGGGACTATAGGCATGCGCCACCATGCCCGGCTAATTTTTTCTATATATTTTTAGTTGTCCGATTAATTTCTTTCTATTTTTTAGTAGAGACGGGGTCTCGCTCTTGCTCAGGCTAGTTTCGAACTCCTGAGCTCAAATGATCCACCCGCCTCGGCCTCCCAGAGTGCTAGGATTACAGGCGTGAGCCACTGCGCCCAGCCCTATGGCTGCTTTTGTGCTACCATATATGGTCTGCAAAGCCTAAAATATTGATTATATGGCCTTTTATAGAAAAAGTTTGCTGATCCCTGCACTAACTCATTAGCATGCACTAACCCATTGTTTCTAAAACTTGTCTGATGGTAAGAATCACTGAGGAGTGCTTGTTAAAACAGATGCCTAGGCCCATACCAGACTTGAAAAGTAAGAGTCTCTGGGAGAGTGGGGCCCAAAAAATTTACATTATTGAAGATGTCCTGACTCATAAAGCATAGATTAATTGAGTACCTTAAGGCTGGGACATCTGAGCTCTTCACTGACCCTATTTTGCCTTCAAGCAGCTGGGAGTCTCATTTTGCAACAGGCTCCCTTTCTGGCTAAAATGAATTTTGGCTTGAAACACAGGACTAGAATTGCTAAGTACCTCTGGGGCCACTGTATGCCCCTTGAAGCAGTTAGGTGGAATAAGGAATATAAGAGAGAGCCTGCCTACCCCTCAGGGCTGAATTCAGCAGCTGGTGATTTTTTAATTGGGTGGCTGTATTGGTACAGATGTCAGGGTTGTGATCACTCGTATCTTGATGAAAGGCAGGTATATGGCCAAACGGCCAAATGTTTTAGTGCAAGGTAGGGCCCCACTTTGATAACTGTGAAAGGATGAAGCTCACGTTCCTGAAGCTTTGCTTCCTGATTCACCTTTCTGCTGGCTCGTTGTCTTTGACACCTGAGCCTACTCATAATCAATTCCCCTAGCAACCACTGTGGATGCCTAGGACAACAGAGGGCTATCCTGGTTTCACCATATCACTAATAAGGGAACCAGGGCGCCTTCCTTCCTGCAGTCAAAACTGCCTAGACATGAACGTGTCCTCTTGCTGACTTCCAAAGCCCCCCCCAAGCCACACTTGACTCTCTAAGTGCTTATCTCTAATATCACCGTCTGTTGCACTTGGTGGTTCTGTCCACAGCTCCCTGCACACACTGGGCTTGTTCCTACTCCTGGACTCACGTCATGCTGTTTCCTCCCCATCCCCACCCTTCAGGGCCCCCAGTGTCCCTTTTGATGAGCTAAATGCCATCTCTTCTTTAAAGCCCAGTTCAAATTCTACCTTTATTGTGCATCCTTCCCTAACTCTTCCATTCCCCTCCCTGGATTCCCTATAGTACTCCTGTTAATCCACCCTGTCATAGCTCATCTCCCCAACAAAGGTGTACAAGCAGAAATGACATTTTATATTAGTACATCTTCTCCTACATCAAGCACATAGTAGGCACAACATAAAATATTAGTTGATTACTAAGATTAGTAATTAGTTCATTAATTCAGCAAATATGGTTTGAGTACCTACCAACTGCCAAGCATCACACCCCAAGAAGCTCTGGAGAAAACCACTGTTTCTGCAGCTGTTCCCATCATTTTGGCTTTTTTTCTGGGCAGGTGACTCTAAGCAGAGGGGATTCAGGCTCTTTGGGTACAGGCTAAGCTTTCGGAACCAGAAAACTAGGGTTTCATTTGAAGGGACTGTCTGGGCTTGCTTTGCCAGGGTCATTCTAGGTCATAGCCCAGTACTTTATCTATCTTAAAATATTTATTGAGGATCTAATATGTGCCAATGTCTAAGGGTACCAAAATTAACAAATATTCAATCATGGGGAATAATTGGTAATTCAAAGATTAGAGAACATCCTTAAATACAAAGAAGCTTAATAAGTGGCTATCTATGCAGTATTTTTTTGTTTTTTTGAGACAGAGTCTCACTCTGTTGCCCAGAGTAGAGTGCCGTGGCGTCAGCCTAGCTCACAGCAACCTCAAACTCCTGGGCTCAAGCGATCCTCCTGCCTCAGCCTCCCGAGTAGCTGGGACCACAGGCATGCGCCACCATGCCCGGCTAATTTTTTCTATATAGATTTTTAGCTGTCCAAATAATTTCTTTCTATTTTTAGTAGAGACAGGGTCTTACTCTTGCTCAGGCTGGTCTCGAACTCCTGACCTTGAGGGATCCACCTGCCTCGGCCTCCCAGAGTGCTAGGATTACAGGCGTGAGCCACCGCACCCGGCCTATGCAGTATGTTTTGACGGGCCCTGGGAAAGGACTCCTGTGACCCCTGAAAATACCTTCCCAACTGTCTGCCATGATATGAGTCCCTCTGTTAAAAGGAAAATGTCATCTGAAAGAGACCACATATCAGAATCATTTGGGGAGCCTTTTCAAAAGAGCAACACCAGGGCCCCATCCCCAGAGCTTCTAATTCAATTAGTCAGGACTAGAGTACAAATATCAATATTTTTAAGAGCTTCCCAGGAAGTTCTAAAGTATAGCCAGGGTTAAGAACCATGGTATATAGGAGGAGGTATAGACCATTATCAGCCATAGAATACAGAAGCTGGAAGGAGCCTAAGAGATTGTCTGGTTCAGTGCTTCCTAAATTCTGCTGGTCAAAAGAATCATACTACAAACACAGATTCCTGGACCACATCCTGGACCTGCTGGAAGGTTGTCTTCTAGAAGAAGTGGTAATCAAGCTTTAACATGGCAAGAGTTCAGTAAGAGGCAGCAGTCTCCTTGCATCCATGAGATGCCAAGTGCCTGCTGTGAACACAGTACAATTTTCTGTGATGCAGGGGGTATAACATTGAACATATGTTGGGGGTCTTCAAGAAGCTTTCACTATAGCTTGAGAGAGAAGATTTTTTCAGTTGAGTCTTGTTACTCATGGTAATTATGTTCTATAAAGTCACCGTGAACGCTGAATTAGTGAATACTGAACTGTGGCTCCAATATTTCACATAGATTATGATCTTAAATCCCAAAGGCAATTCATCTTGCTAGATTCTATATTTATTTCACAAGGAGAAAATGAGGTTCACAAGTGTGAAGTAACTTGCCAGAGGCTGCCCCACTCACAGTCACCAGAGTTGGACCCCTTCCAACTGGCCCCCTAACGAGTGCTTGTTTCTTATACTAAAGGGCACTGCCCCTATTGTCTCCATCCTCTGGTCATCTCTCCTACCCGAGTACTAACCAGGGCCTGACCCTGCTTAGCTTCCGATATCAGATGAGATTGGGCACATTTAGGGTGGTATGGTCGCAGACCCTCTGGAGCATTGCCTTGTCTGACCTCAGCTGGGAACGTGTGCATTGGGCAACTCAAATTTCTCACACTGTGCACATGTCTGCAAATGACCAGAAAAGTACCATATTGATTTTTGGGGTTACAAAGAAATTGTAGGGAGTAGGCAAATTTGCAAACATGGAATCTGCAAGTAATGAGGATGGACTCTATGTGGATGCAAAGCTGACATTCTGTCAGGATGCACTGGTTTGGCCATACTGGTTGTAAAATATTGAGGGATTCTTTCACTAATTGGTAAATAGCCACTGCCCTAAGCTTCCCGGGTGCCACCTGACCTCTCCCCTGGACCTCTTTTACAAATGTAAATAAAGGAGTAACACCTAACACAGTCAGGTGGCCTCCAAGACTCTGTTCCAATGCTATTATTGATTTATATTCTGATTGGTTGGCACCTATGGTACAGTGTTTTGACTGTCTCCCCTGTGTATATGTGCTCGTCCACTTCTATGCTCCAAGGGTTTAGACAGCACAAGGCCAAGAACTAGAATGTAAGCTCTGTGAGGGCAAGAACCATTTCTGTCCCGTGCACTACTATATTCTCAGCCTATAAGAGTGCCTAGAATGGTAGACATTCAATAAATGCTTGATGAATGAATGGATTAGAAACTCTTGTTAAGGGTAGTCAGGCAAAGTTGTTTGGAAGACATGAGTATCAAGCCAGGTCTTAAAGAAAATAGATGTGTATTAGAAGAGATGTGGAATAGTACAAGGACAAAAGTCAGGGAAGTAAGATCTAAGAACTTTACCTAAGAAAGAGGAGAAGAAGGAAATGTAGAAAAGAAAAGAGGAGAAGAAGGAAATGTACCTAAGGAGGAGAAGGAAAGCAGCCTGGCCATGACAAAGGGGCCATGGGATAGGACATGTGGAGGTATCAGTACTGGGAAGCAAGGGAGTGTTGGAGGCACTAGGATGAGAAAGTTGGGACAGAGATTGGGGGGAGTGTCAGGCTCTTCATTCTAAACCTAAGTTTGGACACTTGAGTTTAGTTGGAGTTGCTTCGATGGATAGAAGCTGAGTTTCCTTCGTTCCTTCAATAATATTTATTCGTGCCTACTCTATGCCAGATGCTGGGGATACGGCAGGAAGAAAATACAGTCCCTACCCTCATAGAGCGGACATTCTAATGAGGAAGATAGATAGTAAACATACAAATATAATATTTCATGGGAATGTAAAGTAGTATAGCCACTCTGCAAAATAGTCTGGGAGTTTCTTAATAAACTAAACATATCCTTACTGTATGACCTAGGAATTGTACTCTTGGGCATTTATGCCAGAGAAATGAAAATTTATGCTCACCAAAACCCTGTACACGAATGTTTATAGCAGCTTTATTTGTAGTAGTTCAAAACTGGAAACAAGGCCGGGCGCGGTGGCTCACGCCTGTAATCCTAGCTCTCTGGGAGGCCGAGGCGGGCGGATTGTCTGAGCTCAGGAGTTCGAGACCAGCCTGAGCAAGAGCGAGACCCCGTCTGTACTAAAATTAGAAAGAAATTAATTGGACAACTAAAAATATACAGAAAAAATTAGCCGGGCATGGTGGCGCATGCCTGTAGTCCCAGCTACTCGGGAGGCCGAGGCAGGAGGATCGCTTGAACCCAGGAGTTTGAGGTTGCTGTGAGCTAGGCTGACGCCATGGCACTCTAGCCCGGGCAACACAGTGAGACTCTGTCTAAAAAAAAAAAAAAAAAAACCTGGAAACAACCCAGATGCTCTTCAACTGGTGAATGATTAAACAAAATGTGGTAAATCCACACCATGGAATACCATGGAATACCATTCAGCAATAAAAAGGAACAAAATACTGATACCTGCAATAAGTTGGATGAATCTCAAGGGCATTAGGCTGAGTGAAAAAAGCCAGTCCCCAAAGGTCACATACTATATTATTCCATTTATATAATATTATAGAATGATAAAATTACAGAAATGGAGAACAAAATTAGTAGTTGACAGGGATTGGGAGTGGATATGGAGGAAGCAGGTGTGGTTATAAACGGACAACATGAGGGATCCTTTTGGTGACAGACTTATCAAGTATCTTGACTGTGCTGGTGGATACATAAACCCATATATATGATAAATTCACATTGAACTATACACATATATTTAATTCATGTTGATTTCCTGATTTTGATATTGCACTATAGTTACATAAGATGTAACCATTAGGAGAAACAGGGTGAAGGGTACATGAGATGTCTCCGTACTACCTTTGCAATTTCCTGTGAATCTATAACGATTTCAAAAGAAAAGTTAAAAAGATATAATATTCTGATGAAAAAGGAAGCAGTATCAGGAGATAGCGACAGGTAGATGCTATCTCAGGAAGAATAGTCAAGGAAGGCTTCTGCGAAGAGTGACATTTGAGGAGGCCTGATTAATAGAGTAACCTACACTGGGTCTCTGATAAGAGTAGTAAATTCTAACCATATAACAAGCATGTTTTTGGGAGAGACAGGAGACTGGGGAGTTGGGGATTGACTGCCCACTAGGCAACTGCAAATGTCCAGTAAAATGGGGACGAGGGGACTTTCGGTAACACCAATGGAGGTGTTACCCAGAGACAGAGAACTGGAACTGAGAAAGGCCCATCTGCCTGGGAGCATTGTATGTATATGAAAGAGTACACATGTGTGTGAATGTATGTGTGAGTGTGTGTATGTGAGTATATGTATGTGTGAGCATATCGTGTGGGTGTATATGTGTCGGTGTATGTGTTAATGTATTGTGTGAGTATATGAGTGTGAATGTATGAGTGTCTATGTGTGTGAGGGTATGTATATGTGTGAGTGTGTACGTGTTCAAGTGTGTGTGTGAAGTTCACACTGGCACAGAAGAGTGCTGGGGGCTATGGGGAGAGGCAGTTATTTGAACCCTGTCCCCCGAACTGGTGAGCCCATGCTCCACACCTGTGCTCCGTCCCTGGCTTTGCACATGCACATCATCTCTCTCTGGAAAATCTTTCCCTCCGTCTCTGCCTGGGAAATCCTGCCCCGTTCCTCAAGGTTCAGCTCAGGTGCAGCCTCTTCTATGAAGCCTCCCCTGATTTCATGTCCCTGCTCCCAGCAGATGTGATCTCTCCTGCGGCTATGAGTTGAGGGTGGAACATCAGTGCTGGGGTACAGGGGGGTGCTGGAGATGTGAGGAAGGGACAGACAGGCTAGGGGGCTCTGAGTTTTGCACCTGGAAGTTTTGCACACGTGAGTTAAGACTGCTGTAAGGATGTAACCTAGTAATGGACACCAGGCTTTTTGAATCCAACCCTTGAGAATTGGGGCCTGGAGATATTTACTTTTAATAAGTAGTCCTGGTGACTATTATGACAGGCTTGTTTAGGAAACACTGTTCTTTAAGCCTCTCAATTTACAGATGAGGAAATACATTCAGAAAAGAGAACTGACTCACCCAAGGTCACACAGTTAGTGACTGTAACAGGACAAAGATGAACCTGTTTGTCCAACTGTACCTCCCAGCAATTTTCTATTAAATTTTCTCACATACAGTGCTGTGTCTCATACATTGTAGGTCACTTAGTAAATATGTGTGTGAATGAATGGATAACATTAGCACCCACCATCTTCTAGGACTTTATGAAAGATGGACACTGGATAGGTAAATTTCAATGGGACAGAGCCAAAAAGAGGTGGAAAATATATTTGGAACTGAGGCAGTGTGCACCTTAAGTGGGTAAAGCACAGGACAGAACATAGCACCACACAGCCCTTCAAAATCCTCAGCCTTGGACATGAGAACAGACATGATCTTTAGAAAGTATTCTCTAAGTTCACTCCTAAATCCTTGGCTCACATGTTGGTCCTAGTCTCTGACTCCCCCTCTTCCCCCCACTGCTGTTGCTTTCCAATATAGGGTCATCTCTTCTCGGTCAGGAGGAAGGACAGATGGCAAAGAGGCTCACTCACCTGATGAGTGTGCAGAACTGTAAGAACGATGAATTCCTTGGCGCTCCTACAGAGAAAAGAGGGAACAGGAGAGTAGTGTATCATGCACTAGGTATTCATCTAGTACAAGAAGCAACACCAGAATTTTCCCCTGGGCTGCATTCAGGTATACGAATTAGGACAGAGGGCAATATGCGAATCTGCACGGATGCCTCGCCTCCCATCATTTGTGGAGGCCGACACAAACCATCCATATAGGCTTGCACAGGCATCTGAAGATGGCATTACCATTACCTCTGTGGTTGTCATTTTTCAGGTCTTCATTTTGTATTCCTTCTCACATTCTCTCTGTAGAAATCCCCAAACCTTAGGAGCAATTTTATCTGTAGACCAGAAAATTCTCGAGGAAAACTAAAGGACTGAATTATGGAACTCAAAGTCAGAGAGTCCTGGGAACCATGTACGATGATTATTGGTAATTTGGTATTTAAGCAAGAGGAGAAATTCAAAGGAAAAACCCAAAGGAGGTCATTTGGTCATCATGAGTCATGCTCAGCAGATTTGTTTTAATTGAGGGACCAAAAAATGAGAGCCAGGGAGCAACAGATGGAAGCCAAGACTCTCCAGATAGCAAATATTCAAAAGGATGAAGAATTTGAAATTCTTCCGGCAAAAATTATGCCAATGATCAAAGAGGCTGTGAGGTATGAAAATGCTCTCCCAGGAATACATAATTGTCTAAAAGAACTGAAAGAAATGGAAATAGTTTGCCTTGAAGGAGCTTCCCCTCTCCTTGTTGGCCTTTTTCAAATATTCATGGGAACAAAGGCATTCAAGAAGTGGAGTCAAGGTACCCTTGATTCTGGGTATTCAAGAAATGCCAAGGCCCCCTGTTCAAGGACTTTTAACATTTCCCACATTTGGCGAGGCAAACTACAGGGACCAATCAGCCCCAGGGTCTGGGCAGTTCCCAGGAGAAGTGAGGAGTTATGTTCTAGGGAAAACACCAAGGAAAATCCTTTGTCTTGAACAGGGAAGGGACATATCATAAGTTTTATTATGTGACTTGTCTGCTCCAGCCCTCGCCATTCTCCCCATTTCATTTAGAACAAAGCCACGGTCCTTGTCGTGGCTTACAGGGCTCTCCATTATATGGACCTATCCTCTACAACTCTCTCCTTTCCTTACCTGACTCCAGACCTACTGGCTTTTCCCTTGTTCCTCAATCATGCCAGACACACTCCTGCCACAGGGCCTTTGCATCGGCTCTTCTCTCTTTCTCCAACACCCTCTCCTCCTTCAAGTTTTTTTTCAAATGCCACCTTTTCAATGAGGCCAATGGTAGCCCTGCTGTTTAAAGTTGCATTCTGCACCCCTGTAACCAGCACCCCTGATCCTCTTTACCTGTATCTACGTCCTGTTCTCCAATAACATTTAACGACCTCTAATATACTACACAATTACTTATTTATCATGTTTACTGCTTATGGCATGTCTTTTTTCACGAAAATGTAAACTCCAATAAGCCAGGATTTTTTCCATCTTATTTACTGCTGTATCTTCAGTGCCTAGAACAGTGTCTGGTTCATAGTAGACACTTAATAATAAATATTTATTGAATGAATGAATAAATAAATGAATGACCCATGGGCGCCTGAGCTTATCAAAAGAGTGAGCTATGTTTAACCCTGTGGGAGCTCCAGACTCCCTCACAAAATCAGGCTACCTCGTTCTAGGGCGCAAAGATATCCACTAGAAGCAAAGCAGTGACTTCTGAGAGCTCAAGGCGAAAAAGCCCCAACATGCCCTGATGGAGTTGAAAGCACTTACCCCATATTGGTGTGGTAGTGGAGGGTGAAGGGTGAAGGGTCAGGCAGGGGGGCGGGAAATGCAATGAACAAGTGAACTTGGAGAAGAGACAAAGTAAAGGTCATTAGGGACCAGACACATTTCAAGGTATTGAGCTGGAGGGGAAGGATGCCAAGGAAGACCTCTGGACTTTAGGAAGGAGCATTCCAATCCTTCCAGGGCTAGTAAGAGGGCGCTGTTCCACACGCAGAATATGAAATCTACCTTTGAAGGCGGAGGAGCTCTGAGACCAGATGGGCTTTTGGGGGCCCCACAAAGGTGAGTGGGATGAAAACGCTCTGAACCAAGAGGGATTGAAGGAGATGGAGGCAGAGATGGAGCCAGACTACGCGAGGCCAGCAAGGGTTGGGGGGCGGGGTGAGAGAGCACACGCGCATGCACATGGTTTCATTTGGAGGGAGATAGCCAAGGTATCCAAAACGCAGGTTAGCCTGTGGAATTTAGAGCACTCACCTCTATTCTCTCATTCCTTATCAACAAAGCTACGCCAGGGTGTGTGCACGTGATGTGAGTGTGTGGTGTAGGGAGGGGTAGGGGAGTGTGTACAGTGTGTGTGTGTGCAATGTGTGTAGGGGTAAGGGATGGGCGAAGACAATGTGATTACTCTCCACTGACAGAAATCAGTGGTCCTCCGACACTCCCTTTCTCTCTCACCTGCTCCCATCTGGGGAGGGCATTAAGGGGTCACAAACGCTGTGGGCAGAATCCAAAATGGCAAGTTCCCTTCCTCAACCCGCTGCCCAAGGATTCAGATTTTCTTCTTGTGTGTGTGTGCTTTTTCAGGTGGAGGGGGAGGATCAGGAGGAAGCAGGAACAATGTCTTGCTTGCACTTTGCTTATCTCAGAGTGTTCTGGCTTGTTTGATTCTCATTGGCCACTTGGTCTGTCCCACTGCATAGTAACTCAAAAACGAAGGGGCTTGGGTGAGATTAGCTGGGTGGAGGGAGGTGGAGGTGAGGCTCTAGTAGGTTCTTCTTTGTGTCTATTCGCACCATTGGAAAAGGCTAAGCCAGGATGTGTGAGGGCCCCTGGTGAGCCTGAACATCTGGCCCCTGAGGTCCTGCGTAGCCAGGAGCCCTGTCTGGGGTTTCTCTGCCTGGGAAGATTCTTCTCTCAGGGTCAGGGAGGACAGTGATAGCCCTATGCCAATGATGAGGCAGGGCTGGGAACCCTGCTCAACTCCTGCCAAGGCCCGAGAGGCCCCTGTTACCTGATGAGTTCTATGAACCTCTCCCTGGGGGCTTCACTCACGTCCTCCTCATTAATAGCCACAATCTGGTCACCAGCCAGGAGCTTGTCCTCAGAGGGGCCTCCTGCAGAGGAGAGGAGAGAGGCATGAGGGCTCAGGGCTACTTCTGGGAAAGCACAAGTCTGGGCAAGTCCCCAGCGCCTGAGAGCTGAAGCGGGTGCTGTGGCCTGCGGGAGATGAGGCAGGCTGAGTAGTGGTGGTGGCGGGTGCTGTGCGAGCTCTCTGCTGCTACTGCCACTGCTGCCTAGGGCAGACAGCGGGCAGCGGAATGAAGAAAGAGAATGGAGTGGACCTCCTTCAGCTGGGTGTGGTATGGAAGCAAAAGTATCCAAGCCCAGGCCTCATAGTCAGATGAAGTCAATAAATGCTTTACTGGCTCCGTTCTAAAAAGGAACGGAGGGATTTCATAGGAGGGATTTGCTTAGGCACAAGGAATGACTTCCAGACTACTGGAGGTGGTACAGGTGACAGGAGGAGGTGGAGGAATCTTCTTACTTGAGTATTACTCATACTTACTGGTCTCGAATGATTTAGGCATTCACTTGCCTGGAGACAGGGGATGGACTAAAAGACCTAAAGGGTTTTATTTATTTTTTCAACACTGAGAAATGCCACTGTCCAATAAATGAGGGGAACAGGGTACATATCCCTGGGCAATTGGATATTTGCTTTCTCTCCTTCCCATCTCTACTGCCAAGGTTAAGAAAGAAAGCAGACCTCTCTGAGGGCCATGTCTTCTTGGCTGGGGTAAAGAGTGGGGGTAAGAGGGCTACCACAAGGCTGCACGGCCTCTGGTGTTTATGCAACATCTTCTTGGAGAAAAGCTTTTCAGAGACTCAGGGAGATTGAAAAGTCAGGTCCAGCCTGACTCAAACTCAAAAGAAATGTTTAATAACATGTCCCACTCCCAAACCAGCCTTGACTCTTGCTTGTGTCCACTTTAAAGAGCCAGATCCCAACATCTTCCACTCTCCACAAAGAAGTATGCTGCCCAAATTCCAAAAACATGAAGATACGCAGTAAATATGTCACTTGAGCACAGCTCAATGGCTCTGGAGCGTGGGGCCTGTGTGCTGAGGATGGCTATGCCAGCACAGCCAGCAGGATTCACTGCTCGAGCAGCAATGGCCCCAAACACACTAGGCCAAGTCTCCTGACAGCACAGTGACTTTATGAAAAGAGTGTGGTGGTGAAGAGTACACTCTTTGCAGCCAGGCAGACCCGGACTCTAATCCCGAATCTGCAATTCACTAGTTGCATGACCTTGGGTGAGACATTTAATCTCTCTGAGTCTCTCTTACCTCATCTGTAAAACGGGGAAGTAACTGTACCTATACATCAAAAGAAGGTTGGGAGGATAAATGAGATGATGAATGTACAGCACTTAAAATAGTTGATTGGTGTTGGTAAGAACTGAATAAATGGCAGTTACTATATCCTCCAAGGGACAATTCCTTCAACTCATCTCATCTCTTCTATCTATCTACTTCTGCCAAAAATGCCAATCTCTTAGGTGGGGGCCTCTCTCTCTCCCCTTCCTTCCTTCCTTCCCACTTCCCTCTCTTCCTCCCTCCTTCCTTCCTTTATCCTTCACTTCCTCCCTTTCTTCCTTCTAATGGAAGAGGTCCTCATGGAACTCCTGCATGGACCTTGGCCCTTTGATGGCACTGGTAACATCAGTCTACTACTGCTTTCGCGAATGGCTTGTTGGCTTGCTCGACCATAATTGCTTCTCTGTAGGGTGCTTCTTTGTCTTTCCTTAGGGCCTCAAATACAGAACCAAACAAGTCCTCTGCATTCAGGAGCCACCTGGGCCAGAAGCAGCAATGTGGATCAGCCAAGTCTTTTATAGGGCTGTGCCTGCCAGCCCCATGGCTCTCTGTGCCTCTTGCCTGGTGCTTTCTCCTTCTCTTCACCCCTCCAACTCCTTCCTCTTCATTCTTATACCTTTTGCAGCTGACCCTCTTTAGGCCTGGGGCTTTCCTTCAGCTGTGCAAATTCTGTCCCATTTGAAGCTAAAGCAGGGGCTCCCGGTGGTCTATTACCAAGTTTTACCTTTCCCAGGATAAATTTGATTTCTGATCAGAGATTCAAAACCCTATTGCCAAACTGCATGACTGACTCCGGAGCCTTAGGTCAGCCACGAACTCCTGTACTGAATTATTATTTTTTTCTCTGTGCCCTCTAGTTGGAGAGAGAGCTTTTTCCTATGAGGATTGCAAAATTCATCAAATTTCTGCAAGACCAGTTTTTACTCCGGCTGCTCCTCTTGACTGAACGAGAAACTGTTGTAAACATCTAAAGCCTCAGGCCCAGCAAGTCAGGAATAAAGCTCCTTTCCGTCTGTCTTTTCTGTCAATGCCTAGCAGATTCAAAACAGAAGAGTGCTTCAGCCCTTTCTCATCTCATTCGTGATGTCAGGGCTTCACAGTTTAGGTGGGGCTTTTGCTTGTTCCAGCCCACATGGTCCCACTCAAGCCCTACTTCCCCTACAGGGCATCAGACAGGCCCAGGTGCAAACCCTGGCTCTGCTGCTTCCTAGCTGAGGGACTCTGGACAAATCACTTCTCTTCCTCTATGCCTCAGTTTCCTCATTTGTAAAATGGGAATGATATTACTTATTTACCTTGCAAGCTTGGCTGTGAGAATTAAACAAGATGATGTAAAGCACATAGCAGATGCTTAAACAATGGTAGATGTTATTACCACTCTGGCATTCAGAGGTTTCATTCTTCTCTCCCCTGGACACAGGACAGATCTGGTTCCTGATTCTGGCTCTGTCTCCTGATTCTGGTCTTCAATGGCAGACTTATTTAATGAATAAGTCCCAGTCTCCACAGCCTGCTGGTTGATCCTTGAGAACAACTTGTGTCTTATACTTCCCTACAATATTGCTGGGCTTAGAGTAGGCAATATATAAATACTTGTTGAATTGAATTGAATAGGTACTTTCTCATCCAAGGCATCATGGCCCTTCTATGAATGTTCTATGCAAAAGGAAGCTTTATTGAGGCCCAGACTCTATTAAACGATCAATTGCAGCCTCTGTCTAGGGCCCCAAGCATCCTCAACGGTTTGTGTCTGTCAGTCTTAAGTGGCCAGCTCCCCCACACAGTTATTGGTGGGCAAGTCTTCACCCATTTTTCATGAATTCCTCAGCAACACAACTGGAACACTCAGAAACTCTGCTCTTTGGGAAGATATGTGGGTGTTGGGGGGTAAGAGTCAGGGCTAGGAGACACTGTGAGGGACACCTACCTGGCCTCACAGATCGAACCACCACAGGCTTCTCACTGCCAGCCACGAAGCCAAAGCCATATATAGGGTCTCGGTGAATGGTCACTTGTCGCAGTATCTCTGCTGGCAGCTGCTCACATTCCATATCATTTGCGCTCTCTTCCTGCATCACATGACTGGGGGAAAGGGAAGATGGGAGCAAAACAAGATGCAAAGGGAACTAAGCCTCAGAACCAGCTGGGAGGGACATTGGTTAGGGTTCTGGCCCTGGCACCCAGGAGTTCACAGCTTAGCTTCTACATCCTCTTGAATCAAAAGAGGTGATGATTGCTTCATCTTTCAGATTGGAGAAAGAAGGATCTAGAAAGCAGAAGCCACTGTCTTCGGGGCTAGAGCCAACAGAAGAGAGTGCCATGAGCCTGAAATTAAAGTTGGATTCTTCCTCTAAGATACTGGAACTCCAGAAGAAGCCTAATGTAAATGTTTTGCAGAAGGTAACTGGTATCACCCATGGAATTGGCTATGAACTCCCTAAGGGAAACCAAAGGGAATAGAAAACAAAAACAGGCAAGTGAGTGGGGAAGAAATGTGAAGTTGTTCCAGAATGTGGAGCATCTTTATGAAGTCCTTATGCAATTTTAAACTTGGATATCTCTTAGGTTACACATAAAGTAAACTACTTAGGTGGCATATGTAAGCAAATGTGCTGTTTAGGCCCATTACCTTACACAATTGTACATGATGCCAACTTATCTCAGTTAATGGGACACCTGGAAAATGGCTCCTGGGGGCCAGAAGGGGAGCTGCGTCCTGGGGCTGCCAGAAAACCTGAAACCCAGAGGAGCTGGGAGAAGAGAAATTGCTGCCCTAACACCTGGAAGAGATTACAGATTGTTCTCCTGATGCCCACAAGTTAAGTTACTGAAGCTTAGGAGTTCCACAAGAGCTTTATAAACGTTCTGAATCAAGGGCCAGAGGGAGGCATACTGCAGGCAAGAATGCGCCTGAGTGTAGTATTCAACTGAAGAGCCCTGAAGGGTGAGGGTGTAGGGACACTGGGGCCAGGGAGGGTACTGGAAGGGAAGGAGGTAAAAGAGGGAATGGAAGGTCCAGGGGAAAGGCAGGGCAGGTGGAAGAGAGGGGGCCAGAGCCAAGGGACCCAGAGCCTTAGCCCCTGACTAGGCACTACTACAGCCCCAGGCTTTCAGGCCTACTGGATGGGCTTAAGTTCTCCAGCCCCTGTATGTATATTCTCTAAAATTAAGGTTCCAGGCAGGGCCCTTTAGAACAAGATACAGAGGGCCAGGAGCTAATTAGTCAAACTAGTATAAGGTTTGTAAAAGAAGCAGGAGGTTTTGACACTTTGAGAGTGATGCAATTGTTGATTAGCTAAGAATATTGAATTCATCAGTAACAAATGGTTTCAAGCAGTTAGGTTGTTTATCAGGACACAAATTCAGTAATTAGAGAGGAGCTTCAGAACTTATGGGGCTGGGAGCAGAGGGGAGAAGATTTAGAGTAATTGGATAGAAGAGAAATTCATAGCCCAGCAAAAGAACCTTGGGCTTGTCTCTAGCATACAAGAACTTGGGAAGGAAGACAGACCATGGCTGATTCGAATTCAGCCACATCTGCTCTGGCTGCACCCACACTGGCTTGGAGCCTATCACCCCTTAGGGAGGTAGAAGGGGATGCTAGGATGAGGTCCAGTCTCCAAAAGGCAAATTCAGAAACTGGCTCCTTCCCTCTCACATTGGTAAGACAAATGGTGACTTTTCAATGGAAAGTCACTCTGAAGTTGGAATGTGGCTGGTCAGTGTCTTGGACAGGGACCCTTCCAGGATAAGGGTCTCGTGAGGGTGGCCACAGGCTGATGCTTCTCTCATTTGTGCTCGTGGTAGCAGGCAGGAGCTTGGCCTTGAAGGGAGCCAGAGAACATCTTCCTGCAGCTGCTGTCTTGCCTCACCCCTGGGGCTGCTTCCAAAATGAGCCTTTTCCTCCTGCCATCAGACCTCATTGGCACTAAAAGGGCCTCTTCTTGGGATGACACTAGCTCATTTCCGACATGGGCACCAGCCAGGGTAGGCTGGAGGATGAGAGCCTGTCAGGCTGCGCAGACTGTGGCTGTGGGGGGCAGGAACACCGGCAGGAAAGACGCAGGTGTGCCGCAGAAGCACTCTGGACACTGTCCTGCACGCAGCGCCACCCTCCCCCAGCCCCCACTGCAGCGGAGGGCTTTGCTCCTTTTTTTTGAAGCTCGGGACACTTCAGTCTCCACTGGGCCTTGAGGTAGCATCACTTCTGATGAAAACGGGCACTCCTTGAGCCAGAGGAACCAACGGGCAAAGAGCCTTTTGCGACAAAAGTGTTTTACTTTATTCTTTTTGACTCGTGTTAATCAATCAACAAGTATTTATGGAGTGCCTACTCAGACGGTCCAGAGCTCTGGGGGACCCAAGAGAAGTTACAGGTCTCTGCCCTCAAAGAGCTTCCAGTCTAACTGGGGGAGAAAAGACAAGTGTACACCGAACAAAGGAATTAGAATGCTGAGACTAGTAGACGGGGTCCATAAGTTCCAGCTTGTGTGTTCAGAGGAAGGCATGGAGAAGGCTCCGTGGAGGCAGTGGGGATTGTGCTGCCTGGCCAGGAAAGGGCAGAGTTGGGGAGAGAGACAATAACCCACGCTCTGTCCATGAGTGTGCCCCATCTTCCTGCAGGGGGCCCGGCTATTTCTCCCACAGCCACAGGTATGTCTTCAGATGTGACTAGCACACATTCATCCCTGGGTTGTCCCTAACTAAACTGGACTAACTATCCCTAATTGCATCCTCGCTCGATTCTGCAAGCAGTCCTTTCCTCACACTGCCTGGGCCTTCCCAGGCATCCTGGGACACGGGAGAAACACCTCCATTAGCAGACCAGAAGGCCATTTTGCAATTCAAATACAAGTTGTTCCTTCCCTCCTGAGGTTTACATCTTCCAGTGTCGGCAGCTCAGTCCCTCTGAAATTTGCTAAGTGCCTGGAGACTTGGGAGTGACACTGAAGGCAAGCAATGATGGATGACAGGAGCTCAGCTGTCCATGGGTCACATGACCACCCTCCTGAGGAATAGGCAATTTGACTTCGAAAGATGTTGGCTTCTGGTCCCTTCAAACAGGACAACCCTGAACAAAATTAGGAAGCAGCCAAAGCTTATCCCTCCTCCAGCTTTGTTTCTGAGACCTGCTGTTTTCTTCTGTTGTTTGCCTCAAAGCATGCAATGCCTTCACTCTGTCCCCTTCCTACCCAAAGTCCCCAAAGGTACCCCTCACCCTGCGCCAGGCTTGCCCTCTCTATTCAGTGACACAGGTAAACTCCTAGCCTTTCTCTTACGCCTAATGATAATAACATTTTATATCCATGTAGTTCTTGTCATTTTTATACCCATTACCTCATTTGAGAAAAGGTGCTTTCGCATCCATTATGTCCTCACAGCCTCTAACTGTCCTGCCAAATAGGCTAGGTGACAGCTCCTCCTCCATCCCAGCCTCCCAGGCAGGAGATGAAGAAACAGAGACTCGTAGAGGCTAAGCACATTAGCGATCTGGCTGGGGCCAAATCTCTCAGACAGGACCCACAATAGCAGCACCCCCGCCTGCACCCACTGGCTATCCAGGGTCCCCATTGCCGGGCTGCCCCAACCCTACAGCCAGCAGCACTTCATGTCCTGGCCCAGCTTGGATGCTCAGCCCTCATCATAATTAACCTGTCGCTGAGCCTGTTCACTCCACATTGTTGGGAGAATAAAATGAGATCATGACTACAGAAGCACTTAGGAAGGTTAAGCATATCACACAAATGTAGAAGTGGCGATATTGCTGGTAGCATTATTCGGGGTGGCCAGAGGAGCAAAGAAAGGGAGCCAATGATAAACTTCACCCACTTCACACAGCCCAGGCCCTTCCCCCATTAATTCCTTGCTTCTAGGAGACAGCCTCACAATGCACTCTGTCCCCTCATTTTCCAGGCAGCTCTTTCCCTGACCCAACTGTCAGACAACCTGGCTCCTTCTGGCCGCCCTGACTCCTCTGTGGGCTAAGCTGATCCCTCCTTCACTGTCCAAAGACGGACTGGTGGCTTGAGCTCATGCTAACAACTGTTGCTAGGCAGGATGTGGCTAAAGGACAAATGAACCGAGAAGAAGATGGAATGGTTCTAAGCTGATGCTCTCCCTCCTTGCACGTTTGGGCAGGAAGATAAAAATGTAACAGTTAAATTTCCAAGTACAGCTTTTAGTTTTCCACCCCTCCTTGCCTTTGGCTCCTTTTTCTTTACATTTGGTTGACTCCTTGGGGAGTCTTGTCACTCCCCTCGAGACTGGCAGGATTGGAACCATGTGGGGCCAATTAGCCCTCTGATTTCAGTAACAGGAGAGTCACTCTCTTGGAAGCTCCAGAGATCCAGCATGGTAGGCTAGCAGCTGGGCCCCCATGAGATGCCATGTTCTCTTGGTACTAGAGATGGCAGCCCTATCCCTGGGGGTTCTGAAGTAGCTGCTCTGGGCGCCATCTTGTAAGGAGCTTGGACACAAACCCTTCTTCCTGTAAAAAAAAAAAAAAGCCCTCACCTGTTACTTCAGCTAGCTGTTCCTTATTCTAGCAGTGCTGCTCAAGCTTTAAAATGCATATGAATCACCTGAAGGTATTGCTAAAATGATTCTGATGCAGTAGGTTTGGAGCAAGGTCTGAGATTCTAACAAATTCGAGGGTGGTACCCATGCTGCTAGACCACAGACGACACTTTGAGAAGCAAGGATTTAAAAGAATGCTATTCTTAGACAATGAGAGAGTCACAGTCAGGTGGGAGGACTGAGGTGCTTTTATTCCGTTGGGTCATGGCATTGCAGGCCCCAGTTAAAACAAATGTTATCTTTTGTGGACACATAAATTCATGCAAACAAAGAACTTGCTGGTTGAGTCAGACTTACCCCATGAGAGAATAGGGAAGGCTCTAAACGAATATGAAATAAGAGAAGTACAGTTCCGTTGGGAAGAAGGAGAGAAAAGATCTGGAAGAGGGGGCGCTGTTCCAGGGGTGGGGAACATGTGGCCTTCTAGATTCTTAAGTGTGGCCATTTGACTGAATCCAAATTTTATGAAAAAATCCTTTTATTTTGTTTTTGTTTTTCTCTCTCAAGTCTCAAGTCCTCCACAACCTGCAGGTGGGGTAGGTGTCCTCCCAGCTTGCCAATGCTGCCTCCAGGCCATTACTCTTTCTGCAAAAGATCTTGCTCCTTTAAGGAATCTGCCGCCCCCCTCTACCACTCTTTGCACCTCTTTCTACCACCTCTACCTTCTCATTGTTACCTACAGACTTCCCAGGTAGGCCTCATTCACTGAAGACTTTAGTTCCTAGTCACATATGATCTTTCTCTCCACTCCAACTCTTTTTTTTATCATGGTAAAATATACGTAACATAAAATTTACTGGTTTTACCATTTTTGAGTATACAGTTCAGTGACATTAAATACATTCACACTATTGCATGACGATCACCACCATCCATCTCCAGATCTTTCTTATCTTCCCAAACTGAAACTCTGTACCCACTAAACACTAACTCCCCCTTCCCCCTTCCCTAGGCCCTGGCAACCATCATTCTTCTTTCTGTCTCTATGAATTTGATACTCTAGGTATGTCGTATCAGTGGAATCATACAATATTTGTCATTATGTGCCACTAGCTTATTTCACTTAGTATAATGTCTTCAAGGTTCTTTCATGTGGAAGCACGTATCAGAATTTCCTTCAAGTTTGAATGATATTCCACTGTATGTATATACCACATTTTACTCATCTGTTGATGGGCACTTGGAATGTTTCCACCTTTGGCTTATTGTGAATAATGCTGCTATGAACACGGGTGTACAAATATCTGTGGTAGTCCCTGCTTTCACTTCTTTTGGGTACATACTCGGAAGTGGAATTGCCAGATCTTATGGTAATTCTACATTTAATTTTTTGAGGAATTGTCATATTGTTTTCCACAGTGGCCGTACCATTTACATTCCCACCAGCAATTCACAAAGGTTCCAATTTCTCCACATCCTGGCCAACACTTGTTATTTTGTTACCTTGTTTTGCTTTTATAATAGCCATCCTAACGGACATCCACAATGTCCCACTCTCTACTACACCATCCATCCTGCCAGTTTACCACCACAAGGGCTCCCACTGCAGGTAATCATCTGAACGTATCATGATCACCTATTCACTTCCCACTTGATATTCCCTTTTTCTGGAAATCT
Source organism: Propithecus coquereli (assembly GCF_000956105.1). Taxonomy (NCBI): domain Eukaryota; kingdom Metazoa; phylum Chordata; class Mammalia; order Primates; family Indriidae; genus Propithecus; species Propithecus coquereli. The sequence goes on along the minus strand of NW_012134303.1, from coordinate 4,661,646 downwards.
CTTCCTCTGCTCTTTGCAGGGCTGACTCTTCATCCTTCAAGTTTCAAATGTCACTTTTTCAGAGAGGCCTACCTCCAAGCACTTACCCCCAGTTATTCACTTTCTTATTCTCCTTTGAGTTCCTTCTTATCTTCACTTCGCTTCATGTCCAGATTAGAGTTCCTGGTCTATCATTATGATCATTCTTTTGCAAACACTTTCAACTCCCTTACTTCCTTCCCCTCCCTCTGCTATATTCACTTTGCAGAACCTCACTCCTCCATGGTGAACTCAACCATATGCATTCTCCATGCCTCCATCAGAGTAGCTGAAGGTAGCTGGAGAAAAATCACACAACTGGGTAGCTGGCTTTTGCGTTAAAATTCACAATCTCAACCCTGGTATAGGCTCTCAATGCTTTCTGGTCACCATTTTCTCACATTCTAAGATGACTATTTCATAGCTCCCCCTCTCTCCTCGATCTTCCTGAACTTCCCATTTGCCCCCAAAAATCTCAGCTGATAACCTCATCCCAACATACTACTGCAAAATCCGAAGCCATCAAATGAGAGCTCCCTCATCTTACCACCACTAAATCTCCACATCACCCCGTCTACATCTGTATGCATGTTTTCGTTTTCTCTATTAAAATGGAGAATGTTTCTTTTCTTCTATCGATGGCTGATCTCTTCACTTATGCTCTGGTACCATCCCCTCTCATCTTCTCAAGGATTCTGCTCCTTTGGACATTCACTGTCTTCAGTAGATAGATCATCAATCTCTCCACCTCTCCAAACTCGTACTACTATGCTAGTGAAAATCACTGATCCTTAAGAAAATAAACAAAACCCACCTCCTTCTACTCCACAGTCCCCTTGTAGTTACTGCCGCATTTTTCTGCTCCCCTTCACAGCAAATATTCCTCAAAAGAGTTTTCTACACATATTGTCTCCACTTCTTCATTTCTTATTTGCTCCTCGATCCACCATCATCTGGGTTCCATATCTATCACTCCACAGAGTTGCTCTTGTTAAGGTCCCCACTGGCCTCCCTGGTCATCTCTCAGTTCTCAACTTGCTCAACCTCTCAACAGCTGTTGACATAATTGGCCACTCCTTCCTTCTTGAGACACTCTCTTCTCTTGTCTTCTGGGACTAGCTCTTGGCTCTCCTACTTCTCTGACCACTTTTTCTTTTCTTTTTTTAAGACAGAGTCTCTCTCTATCACCCGAGCTAGAGTGCCGTGGCGTCATCATAGCTCACTGTAACCTCAAACTCCTGGGCTCAAGAGATCCTCCTGCCTCAGCCTCCCAAGTTGCTGGGACTACAGGCACGTGCCACCATACCTGGCTAATTTTTCTATTTTTTGTAGAGATGGGGCCTCACTCTTGCTCAGGATGGTCTCAAACTCCTGGCCTCAAACGATCTGCCCGCATCGGCCTCCCAGAGTGCTAAGATTACACGTGTGAGCCACCGCCCCTGGCCAGGTACCTTTTTCTTAGTGTCCTTTGTGGGCTTTTCCTCCCCTACTTAATCACTAGATATTGGAATTCTTTGGAACCCAGTCCTGGGCCTTCTCTTCTCTCTCTCCTCTCCTTCCCCCAAGGTGATCTCATCTAGTTCCTGGCTTTAAATACAATCTATATTCAGACAACTCCCAAACGTGCATTCTTCCCACACCTCCTCTGTGAGCTCCCAAACTCATATACTCTGACATCTCTACTTTATGCCTCACAGGAATCTCAAACTTAACATGTTCAAAACCAAACTCTTGATTTTTCCCCCCTCAAGCCTAGGCCTCCCTCAGCCCTCCTCATCTCAGTACATAGCACTGTCTCTTCAAGTACTCAAGCCAGAAGCCTGAGAGTCATTCTTGAGGCCTGTCTCTCCCTTTCCCTTACCCTCCACGTCTAATCCCTTAGTATTGTATAAGTATTGTCAGCTGTCGCTTTAAAACCCATCCAGATCTGACCAACTCTGTCCATCTCCATGGCTAGTTCAAGCCGCCATCATTTCTCCTGTGGATCGCTGCAGCCGCCCTCTTACTGGTCTCCCTGTATCCACTGCTGCCCCCTTCTAAGTCTGGTCTCTACAGATGTTGCAAAAGTCCAGATCAGATCCCATCACTTCTCTGCTTAAAACCCTTCAGACATTTCCCACTGCAAGTGAATCGTATCCAAATTCCTTTTGCATGGCTCACAAAGCCCAGTGTGATCTCCTGTCCTCCTTGCCATCCCCGCCGATGCTATTCTTACTCTTTCCTACCACAGCTGGCCCCAGTGGCCTCCTTTCAGTTTCTCAACACACCACCCCAAGGCCTTCCCACTTGGCATTCCTTTTTTCTTGGAAACTTCTTTCCCCATCCTTCACAAGGCTGATCTTTTATCCTTTAGATCTCCACTTAAATATCACCTCTTCACAGAGGCCTTCCCTGGAAACTCTGCTTTGGTTACTACTACCGCAACCTGTTCATTTCCTTCATAAGACCCATCACAATTTGTAGTTATATATTCTTTTCTGTGATTACTTGGTTGTAAACACCGTAAGAACAGAGAGTATGTCTCTTTTGTTCAACAGTATATCTCTACCACTTAGTCTAATACCTGGCACATAGGAGGCGCTTAGTAAATACTTTCTAAATGAACTGATGCAAAGACAGGAGTGACTTTGAGGTGTACAGATTAGAATCCTCTGGCCATTCCATGCAATTCATTATCAAATGCCTACTGTTTGTATCTCAGCCTCACGCAGGTTTCCACATGGGAAGTCTGGCCCACGGGAGAAACCCCTCAACATCTCTGGCCAAGAAAAGGTAGGGAGAGAATGGAGTCAAAGGTACAGTACAAGGAGGGCTACAATCTAAGAAGAAATGGAGGACAGCATGGCTCCAGCTCTTGTAGGGGTACAAGGATGGGAAACCCAATAGCTATTCCTTCTCAAGGAAGGAATATTTTTTGAAAGGGTAGACAACGGTCCTCTTAGAATGGCAAGAGGCATGGGGGTGGGCAGAATGACTTTGGCTAGTCCTTCCCACTCCTGAGGGTCTCTGGATAGCTGATGTTGTGACTCTCCCAGGGCTGCCTTCCTCTTTCCCTTCCAGGTCTTCATGGTTCTACAACTTCCTCTTCAGCTGAGCTGGGAGAGGCATCTTCTGGAAAACCTGCTGGTTTCTGGATTCTTTTTCTGGTTATCCAAACAGTTACTTTCTCCCAGTGGGCTGGAATGGAGACATTGGTCACCTGTTCTAGCAGGTAGGGAGACAGGGAGGAGGCAGGTAGGGATACCAGGGTCATCTAGCCTTTCACAAATACCTGAAAGCCCAGATTCACCTTGCAAAAGACCAACCCTATAATGTTTCAGAGAGGGGCTGCAGAGGACCCTCCCTACAGCTGCCCTTCCCTTCCTCCCTCCTCCCCTCCGGGGCTACACATTCAATAGCTTCAGACATGTTGTCTAATAGGCCCAGACACGTTTCTAAACCCTCCCTGCTGGGGCTGCCAGCCGGGTGACAGATGTGAGGGCTGTGCCAGATGTGAGGCTGATGCCATATGGCACCTTGGGTCACAAGGTCTGAAGCTGCTGCCACTGAGCTGTGGCAGAGTTAGTGGGGAGATCCTTGTGTTTTAGCCCCCACTCACCTGTCACTGGCATAGGCAGTGAGGGGGAACTGGAGCCATGAAATATTCATGGGCCCTTGAAGGAGTTGTCATGTCACTCCAAAGAGCCCTGGGCACCCCCGCCCCCACTCTCCATGCACCACACCAAGGAATTCTGAAGGAGGCAGAGACAGACAGAGATTGACTGAGCCAGAGGGGAGAGATGAGGAATAAAGAGAAAGACAAGCAAGAGGGGAAGACAGCGGAGCAGGAAAGGGGCCAGACAGCCAAGAGGGAGAGGTGAGGGGAGGCGGCAAAAATAAGACAGGAGAGGAGAAATGAGACAAGAAGAGGGCCTGGCAGACAGCGAAGGAGAAACGACAGGCTTGGAGAAGGCAAGCACTACAGGGAAGCTGTGCCACCAGCTCTGGATGCCTCAGCTCTTCGGAGGTCCTCACTTGCTCCCTTCTAAACACCCTGGAGCTGCCCCCCAGCTCTGCCCTCAGGGCTCCTACTGCAGCTGGAGGGCCACGTGGTAATGAGAGCCTTAGGTAGAGAATAGAAGACCTAGGTGATGAAGCTTATGGGGAGGGGACTGCTATTATGCAAATCAGAAACAGCATGAGGATGAGATCCAGGATACCTTCCTGACTTAGGCCAATTTCCCAGGCACCAGAGACTGTAGTTTTGATCCAGAGAATGAGACTGAAAGGAGCAAGTAGGAAGGGGAGAGAATTTCAGAAGGCAGGAGGGGATGATCATGATGGGAAAAGTGGAGCTGGCAGGGAAAGGAGCAGCAGGCCTGAATTCTTCCCCTCAGTGAACACATCTCTCCGAGGCCAGGTGGGGCTGCAAAGCTCTGGCACAGAATGCTAAGCCGGGAGAGGGTCCCTGGCCACCCAGATCTCTCTCTCCTCTTGGACCTCAGCGTTCAGTCTGCCAAGGGCTGATCTGTAAACAAAACTTGGAGGGCAGACAGGGGGAGCAGGTGTGGGCAGGAGCTTCTGGGAACTTCCCAACAAGTAGGTGCCTCCAGCAGCCAAAGACCCAGGGCTCAAATAGCACCCCTCTGGGGGCTGCTAGGCAGGCACGGCTGCACAGGGCTCTGGGCACAGCCTCCTGAAGCCAAACGAGGGCCTACTCGGCTGCTGGCTGTGCTGTCTCCCTCCTTTCTGTGAGGCTGCTAGGCCTCAATGGCCTGGGCCACCAGCCTTTGATGCCCCCAACCCCTAACTTATGGTTAAACTCCTGGAGAGTCTTAGAGTCGGCAGGGACCTTGGAAGTCATTTAGTTCACCCTTTTCGTCTTCTGCTGATTTCCAGAAGCAGCGGGAGGCTTTCTAGAGGAGGACCGCAGCTGGGTACTACGGGAAGGGCCAGATTTGGTCAAGTAGAGAGGGAGGGCACCAAGAACAGGTCCAGAGCCAGAAGAGAGCAGGGGTGTGTGGCACAAGGCATGAACACAGACTGGGCGGGGGAGGGGGCTGCTGGGGAGATGTTAGCTGGGAAGCAAGAGGCCGCGGCTGACCCAGGGTAGGCAGTGAGTAGGCCTTTCCCTCACTCCCTCTCTCATGTCTGGCCCTGCTGGGACATCAGGTCCCCCTCTCCACCCCGGTACCCCTTTGGGGAGCTTGTGAGGAGAGAGCCAGGCCAGTCTAGTCAGAGCTGCACAGAGAAAGGCACATCTACCTCGACACTTTAGCTAGATGCACATCTGCTACCCTTGCCCGAGATGATGCAGGTGTATCTGAAGCCCAGGCCTTATGCCTGGCAGGCACCAGGCCGACCTCTTGTAAAGAAGCAACTCCGGCTCTTTCTTGTATACCATCTCTGAGCTGTTCGATTAAGAGCACAGCCCAGGGCAGGGCAGAAATTAGGCCAAGAAGCCTCGAGTCAAAGGAGGGTATATGAACACAGGCCTGGTAAACTCATGTCACCCCATGTAGAGGTGTCCAGAAATGCCAAACCACAGTCTCAGGACAATAAGACACCTTTTATTCTGCCTAATCGCATCTTTCCTGTTGAGAGGGAGGAAGGAATTATAAGCTCTTTCCCAAACTGGGGTTAGAAAAGGGGGAGGGAGGTCGGTGAACCCTCCACCTAAGAATAAAAGCTAAGGGCAAGAGCTCGTGCTGAATTACTAGCTCAGAGGGCGTGAGTGAGCACCGGCACTCTGCACCTCCTCCCTGTTGTCAGTTGGGAAACTCCTGTCTGTTTCCTGGAGATGAGTGACAGTGAAATTACAAACCTCAAAGGGCCTGTGGGCTTGTCTTTGGGTGCAGCAAGGACAGGCAGGGGTGGGGGAAGGTAAGAAGATTGTATCCTACTCTACAAGCAGGCTTGCGGGGAAACAATCCTAGGGAATCCTTAGAACCCACAGGCTCCCTGCTTGGCAACACAAATTCGATAATGATGGACCCCAGCCTTGTCTCACTAAGGTAGAAAAGCAGAACCAGGCATTTTAGAAAGAATCAAAAAGGGTAAAGAAAAATGATTTTTTTTTTTTTTTTTTTTTTCTAACCCTCAGTTTCCCGGAAACATTCTGTTCATCATAAAAGCCCTTCCCCAAGCATTCAGGTTTTGGCATTACAGTGTAATTGGTTTTTTTCAGTGATTAAAATCTATAGAGCTGGGGCTCTCTGTTGCAGAATAATGCAAGCTCTGCTCCTATCTCTCCCTTCTTATGAGGGGAATAATAGCAGAGTTCCTTGTGTGAGTCAAGGGCTCTCTCCACCAGCTTTTAGATAGCATTCATTGCTTCCTTCCTTCCTTCACATATTCAATGAAAATTTACTGAGCACTTTCTATGCACCAGGCATGCTACTTAGTCCTGGAGACATGGAGATAAATGAGGCCCAGTCTCTCCCCTCAGGGAGGGTGCAGTCTAAGGTAGGGGCAGGTATGTAAACAGACGAATATAAAACCATGTGTCACCTGACACCAGAGAGGCAGCAGAGGATGCTATGGAATCACAGAGGACAGTGTGCCCCCAACTGTGCTGTGACTCCCAGCAGGAGACCCACCCCACCCCAGCTGAGCACTGAAGCTAAGGACATTCCAGGAAAGGAATGTCAAACATGATAGTAAATGAATAATTAGGAAGATTCAGTAAAGAGGGGAAATCTCTAGGAATTTAAGTCACTGCAATTAAAAGAAGAAATCATAGAATAAATTCAGGAAAAACTGAAAGGAATCCTTAATTTGAAGACTAATGTTACCCACTGACTCCTTTCATGTGGTCTTATGAAATGATGCAGTGCACTCTGAAAAGGCCACAGAGGCAACCAGGGACACAGCCGGGCACCGGGGTTGCCAGCCACATGTCTTATGCACAACCCCAAAGCTAACACGTGGAAGGCCCCCCTCTCGTGGGAGGAGGCAGGAAGGGTGGACCACCAGCAGATGCATTGAGATCCAGCCATAGTAATGGAGACCAAAGCCAAACTCACACACTCCATTATGCCCACATTTAAGAGGGTCTATGTGAAATCAGCTCTATGAATGGGTCAGGGCCAACAGTGGGGAATTACAAATAAGCCAACTGCAGGGCCAGATGTGACACAGGAACAGCCCCAAGGGACCTGGCCACATTCAGGTTTCAGGTGTCAGCTCCCAGAGGCCAAGCTGGGGTGGGGAGGGGGGAATATTAATGAGCACAGCAATACTACTACTCATGTATGGGCTGCAGTTCCTGCTATTGAAGTCTTATCCTAGAAACAAGTCCCCCTCCCTCCCCAGGAGGGGGGAAGACAGCTTTGCCCAGCATTGCAAGGAAGGCTCTAAAAACTTTTCAGAAAATAATTCCTAATAGAGGTACTCAGATAGAGCCATAATATCGGATTAACAACTTCAAGCCAGCAGACCAGACACTTGTCTAATTAATAAAACTTATAAAGCAGAACAATTTATTGATGTTACAGGCATAGCACTTAGTACAACAACAAAACCCAAATCTATGCAGAACGCTCCATCTTGTCTAGGAAGCCCTTTCTCTGCCAGTACAATCCCTTCCTTAGTGCAAAGGGGGGCTGGGGAATGGAGAGGACAGTGCAGAGCTCTGGGAACTGGCTTGGGGGAGGGGACGCTAGGGAAGGCAAACCTCTGCCTCATGCACAAATCTGCCAAAGGGTAACCCCATCCTGGGCTTTGGCTTTAAGAGATCTGGGCTGGAATCCCAACTCTGTGGCAAGTTACTTAATCTCTTGAGCCTCAGTTCCTTCATCTATAAAATGGGGCTCACGATAGTACCTACTTCAAAGTACCTACAAGAAGGTTAAATATACATGTAGTTTTGGTGCAAAGTAAGCACTCAATAATGGCTATTAGCAATTATTACTATCATTATTAGTAAACACATACTATTGTCTATAAGAGGATCTGCTGTCCTCTTATAGTCCACTCAGTTTGCCTTTCTTCACAGGATGTAATGGGGGTGATCTGAAAATTGATTCAAAACTCTTCAGACCTGGGGCCCTGACTTCATATCTACAGAATGAATAAACTTTGCCGTAGAGAAATCAAACTCTATTTTACTACTTCATTAAAGCCAACCTCTCATCATATTTCTAGTAGTTAACAGTGGGGGGTGAAGTGAGACTGAAATCCCAGCTCTGCCTCTCACTAGCTGTGGGACCTTGGGCTTGTAGACCTCTCCGTGCCTCAATTTCTTCATCTGTAAAATGGGGATGATATTACTGTCTACCTCACAGGGTTATTGTGAAGATTAAATAAGATGATGCATGTAAAGCACTACAAACTGTGCCTGGCACACACAAAGCACCGAGTGAATGCCAACTACCGTTCTTATTGTACACGAATTCTTACTACTAGGTAAAGAGCTTAGCTCAATGTTGGGCACATAGTAATAGTAGCTACTAGGATCATCAGTACGCTCGGTAAAATGAGTGACTGGGGGCGGAAGAACACAAGGGAGATCTGGCTGCTCTCCGAAAAGGGACTAAGTGATTTAAGACAAACGCGCCTTTGCAATCTCAGGCCCCCTCTCTGCCATGAATTTTACACAGCCTGAGAAAAGAAAGTGACGGGTGTGCTCCTGCATATTTCCCACTTGCCAACGTTTCTGCAATTAATGCGCCACCTCATCGGGTGGTCTTGCGTCTCAGCCCCACAGAGCTTCGTGAACGCTGAGGCCTCACCTCCCCCCACACACACCCCTGGCAGGCCAGCCAGGGTACCGGTCCTGGGGAAGCTGAGGCGCTGGGGGTGGGGGGAGGCGGCTAGAAGCCGCCCTCCCCCACCCCCCGCTCCCGCACTTCCAACGCGACGCGAGACGCCGGTCTCCGGCCCAGGGCAGAACAGCAGAAAGGGAAGAGAGGGGGTCCAAGCACCTGGAGGGGCCGCCCACACCCCACCCTGGTGGCTTCCCTCCCAGCTTCTGGCTCTCTTCACCCCTTCTCTCCACGACCCTCTCCCCCACACCAGCGGAAAACTTCCCGCTCGCGCCCGCCAGTTTTCCACCGGCGTCAAAAACCTCATCCCCTCGCATCTTGCCTTCCAATTTCCTCTTAGGTAGCGCCACGAAAGGGCCCGCGGGCTGCCTGGCGACCAGAATGAATCCTTGCGGGGGGTCGGGATGGCGGATGGAGAAGGATGTCAGCTCGCGACGCGCCAACTCCGTCCAACGACTGCAGGCGCCCATCGGGCGCGCACACGGGAGGAGGGGCCCATGCCAGCGCCGACCCCAAGTCACTTTAAGAGGCCGGCGAGGACCCTAGCACTCGGCTGACGACCCCCCAACCTCAAAAACCCCTGCCTGAAGGGCCAGGCTCCCGTCTTTCTGGCTCTTGCCCAGGCGCCCCCCAACCTGGTCGCTCGGAGTGCGGTACTTACTGTCGGGGCCCTCTCCGGGGCCGGAGCTGGGCGACTACCCGGCCCGGGAACCCTCTCGCTGTCTCCCTCTCGTGCTGCCCCCGGCTGTGCCCAGCGCCGACGGTAGGCAGCGGCGTCTGTAGGAAGAAAAAGATCACGCCTGCCTTAGAAACCCAGCCCCTGCTGTGACCAGAATCTTAAAGAAGGAGGCGACTGGCTCGGCCCCAGAGCCGCGGCTGAGGTGGCGAACTAGCGAAGCTGGTAAACACGGCGTCTGCTGCCTCGCACCCGCCCGCAATCCAGCAATCCAGCGGCCGCCGAGCACTCGGCGCCCGCGAGAGGACGCCTCCCCTCCCCGCCGGGACGGCCCCCGCGGCGGAGCTGGGGAGGGGGAGGCTCGGAGGACACAGATGTGCAGATAATCCAGCTACTGCTTGCTGAGCACTTACTAAGTGCCAGGCACCATGCTTCACATCCATTTTCTCATTCCAGCATCCCCTCCATTGTACAGAAAACAAAATTGAGGCTCAGAGGAGCAAAGCAAATAGCCCCCAATACATGAACTACTAATAAGTGGTGGGGCCAAGATTTAAAACCTGAGGACCTTAAATTCGGGGCTGCCTGCCTCAAAAGCCACCTCGTGCTACTGCAAAGCAGCATTCGAATACCTGTGCCTCCACCTCCGGTTTCCCCATTTTTTCTGACCGCACTAGGGACAGATGGCAACCCCAGGATGGCAACCCCAGGTCCGTTTGCCTGTGGAGGTGGGGCCATGGGAGGCAGGATCTTGACTGCAGTGACTAGAGCCAGGGAGTGGCCATCCCTCTTTAGCTCGGACAATTCATTCTTCTCACATTTATTATGAACCTACTATGCGCTAGGCCCTGAGGGAGGTGGAAAAGTCTTAGTCCAGATGCCCGTCTAAGAGACAGGCACTGAGCCTGTGAGGTCTGACTTATGCTAAAAGTGTCAAGGGGGTGGTGGTGCAGAGGTCCTAAAGGAGTGGGCAACCAGTGTTCTCAGACACCCCTCCTCAGGGAGCCACTGGGAGGGGACATAGGGAGAGAAGGGGCTTGCAGAGACAAGGTGGGGAGAACACTTCCCATGGGGCTGATTCCGACTCCTTCCTGCTACTGGAATAAGGACCCACACCACCCATTCCTCTTTAAAGGACCTGTGAGTGGAAGGCATCCTTGTTGGGAGATTGAGCCCCATGGCTTTCCTATGGGAGCTACCCTGAACTTCATGCCCTGACAATGGCATCTGTGAAATGGGAACGATCTCTTACTTTTTCCTTCCTGGTCAAAATGATGAAATAACACAGCATTCCTGTCCTCTGAGCATTTAAAAAAGAGCAGTTTTAGAACTTGTATTTCTTCCTGCCTTGCTACTACTTATCCATTCATTCATTCAGCGAATATTTATTGGCATCTCCTGTGAGCTATGCACTGGCTAGGGGCAGGGACCTCCACAGCTCTGTGGGAACAGTCCACATGGGAGGTGGAAAGATCACAGGGCTGGGATTTAGGAAACACATTTGAAGTCTTAGTTCCTTGACTAAATAGCCGTGTGACCCTAGATGAGTCATGCTTCCTTTTGGGACCTCAATTTTCTTGTTGGTCAAACAGGGCTAATAACACATTCTCATCCTACTTCACAGGGGTGTTTGTGAGACTTGATGGAGATAATGGATGTGACGGAGCTTTGAAAAGTATAAAGCCACTAGACAAATGTCAGGGATTACTCTGTCTCCAAGGTGGGAGGGGGCTGCTGGGAAGTAAAGCTTAAAAGAAATCCTGGCTGCCTCTCCCAAATTGATAGCACTAAATTCCATCTTCCTCGAATCACTGAGCCTGCACCTGGGTGGGAGTCTCTGCTCTGTGAAGTATCATTCTCCTTTAGCAGTGCTCATGACACACGAGTTAGTGATGACCTGGCCTTAAGCCGGGGAGATTGTTTTGGGGACCTGAATAGAACCATCCAGACAGGTTTGACTCTGGGTCTCTAATTCCCGGCAATAGCAGCCTTCTCCTCCTACCTGAGCCCACCCAACCCTGGGACTGTAGGTGTCTGGGTAGAAACCTCGTGAGGCCCCCAGAAACATCCCCTTCAGGAAGCACAGGGCACATGTCAGATGGCAGAGGTTGGCCATGAGGGTGGATGCTTTGTTTTGTTGGAAGCTGGAGTTCTGTATTCTGCACAGACAGCTTGACAATGGCATCTGTGCAACTCTGGGCTCCACAGAATTAGTAGAGACTTTGGGAGGATCTTTATCTTACTCAGCTCACCCCTAAAAGCCACTCCAAATATACCTTCAATCTAAATTACAATACTATACTTGTCATGCAAACACAGCTTCAAGACAAGTTCCCAAATTTCCAGAAGCACTCTCCCCTACCCTCTGTTATCCCGAGTAAACACACACTCTAAGGAAACACAGGGTCTTGCCAGGCAAAACCAGTTTTCAGACTAATCCACTAGCCTCCTCCCTCCCCCTCCCCCCCCACACCAGATTGTCACCCTGAAGCCCCTTGGATATAAAAATGCTAGAACTGATGGCAACACAGGGACGGCTCAGAAACCTGGGAACCACAGGCAAGCCCAGAGTTGCACTGCTCAGCTCTGGAGCAGAACTAGAAGGGAAGTCAGAGAGAGCAACAGAAAGCACCCCGGCCTTGAGCCAGGGCACCTGCAGCCAGCAGGTCCCTGGGGGAGGCGCAGAACAGACGGACCCCACACCCAGCCTCCTTTGGCAGTCTCAGAACCCATCTTTCTTGCGGCTGAGGCGCCTCTCAATGTCTTCATAGATTCCCTTGTCACATCCATCTCACCCAGGCTGCTCCTCTTAATAAAGTGCCCCCGCGGCCACTCCAGACAGGCTGATGTTATCCTTCACTCTCCCGCCCTTCTCCCCAGCGTGGGCCACACAGCAGTGATTCAGGCCTCCCAGGTCACAGTACAGTCTCTGGGGGAAATGCTTCCTGAGCACTCAAGCCAGGGCTTGACGGATGCTCTGCGTATGGGTGTATCAAATACTCCTTTTTTGCCCCATCAGGGTGGCTTGAGACCTGGATTCTGATTCTTGTCCCAAATTCCCATGCCTACCCTGGCCTGTATCTTCTTCTCTAGACCAGCTGCCACTGCTCTCCCCCAACCTGGGTCTAATTTACAAAGCCTTCCTCTCAGCGATTGTCAGTATATCTGCCTGAAAGACCAGAAAGCTTCATGTTCCAAAGGAATGAATCACCGATGGTGAAATTGCAGGCACGGTGACAGGCAATTGAGGAGACATATTTGATCACATCATGTTTACCTATGTGTAAGGCTGGCCCTGAGGATATTCTGGTATTTTACCTCAAATATAATGAAGACTTGGGATAATAGCAAAGAAGGCAATAGAAAATACACCAGGCTGGGAGCACGGACATCTTGCTGCTCATCCTGGCTCTGGCACTAATTAGATGTATGGTCCTATGCTTTCCCTTTCTAGGCCTCAGTTTCCCCATGTGTCAAGAGAACACTGAATTAGCTGATATTCAGGGTTCCTTTCTGTTTTATTTTTTATTTTATTTTATTTTTTTTGAGATGGAGTCTCGCTCTGTCACCTGGTCTAGAGTACAGTGGTGTCAGCCTAGCTCACAGCAACCTCAAACTCCTGGGTTCAAGCAATCCTTCTGCCTCAGCCTCCCAAGTAGCTGGGACTATAGGCGCACACCACCACGCCTGGCTAATTTTTCTATTTTTAGTAGAGATGGGGTCTTGTTCTTGCTCAGGTTTGTCTTGAACTCCTGGCCTCAAGTGATCCTCCTGCCTGGGCCTCCCAGAGTGCTAGGATTATAGGCGTGAGCCACCTCACCCAGCCCCTTCCTATTTTAATAAGCTTAGATTCTAAGCTCTTTGACACTGAAACCAATTAATGCTCCTCCAAGCGTGGGCCCTCATTCCAGGACACTGGGCCTGGTGCTGCTGCTATTTAATAGTGCAGCCAGTGTCTGACTCACCCTTTGCTATGAGAGCAAAGGGAGAATTTGTTCATTGCCCCCAACCCTGTCTCGCACCCCTCAGGTTCCCAGCAGTAGCCACCTGCCTGTGAATCCCTTATGCCCTCCTCCAGGACTGACTCCATCTGCCCCGGCATCATGGCTGACATTCCCCAGTGAGCACCTGCACCACCATCCCACTTGTTCATATCTTACATTCCTTACTTAGTGATGGGTAAACAGCTGCTTCCCCGAGCTCCTCTGAGAGCCCCCATCTGTCCCGGCATTCCCTGTTTCCAATCCAGTGACTAAAGGGTTAATGCCTGGCCCAGTAGGGGGCCTGCAGAACACTGGTCTGGTTCTAAGGGCTGTTCATTCTGACTGGTCAGTGCCTGGGGCCATATAAGCAATATAAGATTTTTAGTATCACCCTAGTCTAGGATTCCACTCTAGTCCAATGTCCCTCCCTCTTCCTAGGCCGTTTCTCTATGAAGATTTGTCAAGGGTGTTTCTGAATGGAGGAATGCCTGACTCCCTGCCTCTGAGTCAGGTGGGCCCTGGTTGTTTCACAGAATGAAAAAAAAGAATTCAGCAGGAGTGGCAGCGGGGAGGGGACTGGCTCTGTAGTTAGTAGCAGCTGCCCTGGTGACCCTCTGCCCTGTGGTCTGGATCTAGTTGCCAGAGGATGAAGCCAAACGTGTTGAAATTGGAGGAACACGCCTTCCAGCTATTACCCACCCCCCACACACACTGTTCCCCTCCCCTGGGGGCTATTGGGTGCTCCCCTGGCCCACCTGGAACACTTCACCATTTTCATTCCCTCCTCCGTGGCCAACCCCTTCCCTTCTGCTCTTAGCCACAGCAAGCCTCCCTAGCATTGAAAACCCCCTCACTCGGCCCCTGTCTTTCCTCCCTCTGCTATTCCACCTCCTTCTCCCTGCCAAGACCTAGCTGCTCCAATGGGTGCTTTGCCCCTGCCGTGCGAATGTTCTGTTCTCGCTGGGCCCGGTATTAATTTGCTCTCATTTGTGAGCTGCTTTGTTAACATGTGTGCGTGGCCTTTTCTCAATGTGTAACGCTGCTCCCTGCTGCCTCTGTTACCTCCCCACCCACACCCTCCTTAACCTTGTAATAACGGGCCCTTCCCTGTGGAGAGGGGGCTGGGCTTTCTCAAAGCACTTTCTTGTGCATGATGTAGTAGTTCGCTGCATCCTCACAACCACCAGAGGAGACTGAGCGGGAGTGATTACTGATCCCCGTGGGGTGGGTGAGGAGAGCCGAGAGGGCCTATCTGCGTAGATAGCTACTGTGTGGTGGCCAGACAGGCCCGGAACCCAGTTCTTTTCCGTAGTACCCCACATGCTTGTGTCATTCAGCTTCTGGACTGTCCTTTGTTTGAGGCCCTGACCGAGTCCCCAGAAAAGCGTATGTATGCACACACATGCATATACAATTTTGCTTGTGATTGTGTGAGGGGTCATAGAACTTCTGAGGGTCAGGCCCCTGCATCAGTATTTTTTTTATAAGCTGCCCAGGTGATCCTACTGTGCAGCCAGGGGTCAGCACCCCTGGCTGTAAGGGAGATGGAAAAATAAGAGATAAGAAAATTGGCTTTAGCAGCCAAGAGCTTTCTTAAAAATCTTGGGCGTTCCCAGTAAGAAGAAGGTAAAGTGGATCTGAACTATGGCCTAGCTTCCTGCCTCAGTTTCCTCCATTCTGCCTGGAGGATATCATTCTACAGGCCTTCTCAGTCCCTCCCCAGCACTGGACTGGCTTTGTAAGTCCGTCAGCACTGCGTTTGCTGTGGGTAGGGGAATAAAGAAAGAAATGTACCTCCCTCCCCACTAGGCGTACGCTTGTCAATTACTGTGTAAGTGTATCTTTAGTATTTTCTGCCTGCAAGGGTGAAGCTAAATTGCCCTGACTAAGGAGGGCATGGGGTCTATCTGGAGGTGACGGGTAGATACTTTCCTATCAATCAACTAGAAAAAGAGGTTCCTCAGGTAAGAACTGAAACTCCTACGAATAATAATCATTCTAATAGCTACCCCGCATTAATCACTAACTATGTGACAGGCATTTCAGTTACACTACCTCATTTAATCCTCACAATTACCCTCTGAAGTAGGTATTGCAATTATCCCTATTTTACATAGTAGGAAACTGAGGCTTAAGAGGTTACCTGCCCAAAGGTCACCCAGCTAGGAAACAAGGATGTTTTCAAAGCATTTTTAAAATTCATTGTTAACCCTTTAAAATCCTCGGATTTGATATAAGAATCCGGATTTCTCTCTTGTCTTGAAAAATCCTACCTGGTAACCTTGGGCCTTAAAGGCCCACCCAACAATAATCAGATGGAGCTAAATAGCACAACCCCTTTTGGATGAGGGATGAGCACCCCAGGTTATTTCTTCAGTACCCTCATATTGCACTTGTACTGTCGTGTTGCTGTTTTTATTAAAAGAATAATAAAGAGGAAAATGGAACACTGGGCATACATCTGATCTTCCCCTAGTGAGTACATTGACTCATTTGGGTGTAGCCCCAGAGGCATCTGTGTTTATGATCCTTCCCCTCCATGGCCTCTTTGACATGGTGAGAGGGAGAGTTGGGTACCTTGGTCTTGGCCTGGCCCTCCCAGAGTCTCAGTGTTTGGGAGGGCACTTATGGGTGGCTAGGGTTAGAGATGGCCTCTGGCCCACAGTGGCAAGCCAAGAGTTGGGAAGGACGAATGGGCCCCCAGAGGACCCCAGGAGTGGAAGATGACTGAATTATGCCTTCTAAGACCAATTATCTAGCCTAGCTTCCTGGTCCTCATCTGTAAAACAGGCATACTGATAAGAACAGCACCATGTCTACTTCATGGGGTTATTATGAGGATAAATTAGTGTATGCATATGTGTCTGTACATATATATTTAGAATAGTGCCTGGCTCAGAGGAAGTGCTCAACAGATGTTTAGCTATTTTTATTATTATTACTCTATATGTTCGTTTCTCTTTTCTCATCCCCTAGCCTTTAAAATAATGGTTTGGTTGAAAGTTTCAGTCTGATCTAAACAATGCCGTGGAGTATTAAAGGACTCCCATGATGAGTCAATGTTATAGGGAAAGGGGGATCTTACAGATACTTATTTTCATGAAACAGTCTCCTTCTAGGGCCAATCATGGAGGTTCTGGGTGATATTTTATTAAGAAAGATGGCATTTCCTACTCTAGGGAGAAGGCTGTCTTGCCTTTTTCATGGAGACCATACCAGGCTTTCATACTTCTATACTTTTACACTTGCTGCTTCTTTACCCAGAATGCCCTCCACCTACTTGTCTACCTGGCAACCTCCTACTCATCCTTCTGGACTCAGCTCAGGAGTCACTTTGTCTGAGAAACCCTCTCTGAACCTCATCTGCCTCCCTAGCCAGAGTTAATTTAAAAGGCTACCTGCCTTCCATTAGAATGTGAGCCAGTTGAGGGCAGGGCAGGACATATGTTTTGTTCACTGTCTGCCCAGAGCCTGGCATGAGAATAGGTTCTCAGTAAATGCTCTTTGAGTGAACTGGGATGAGGGGGATATGGGGAAGAAAAGCGTTCAAGAGGACCCCCTAGCAGCCACATTTTCTGGGGCTCTCTGGCTCCTAGCAGACCTCCTAACTCTGCTTCTGCCTAACACCTCAAGTTCTTCAAACTAACATAAATTCTCTGTGCCCCTCACAAGCTTATTCTAAGCCTCTCCTGTAGAGAAACAGAAGAAAAAATAAAATAAAATAAAATAATAAAAAATAAGCCTCTCCTGTAGGGTAGGTGAATGTGACTATTTTCAGAGCCTTTCCCAAATTTCAGCATGCTCTTACTCCTTTGAACAGCCCCTCACTGTGATAGATCCATGTGCTCCCCACCCCTAGGCTATGCAGGGTGCCCGAAAGCATTGAGAATTTCCTGGGGATCCCTCTTGAGCATCAAAACTTAGATTTTTTTGTTTGCAAGCATGAAAAAAAGTTTATTGAGGAAGGACAAGATAGGTTTACAGAGCAAGAGCAAGATACATTCGCCATAGATGACGAACGGACCCCCGTGTTGTAACAAGAGGGCCAAAACTTAGATGTTTTATGTCCCCATTCCCTTCAGGTGCTACTCTTCCACTAGGTCTCCCTTCCCAGACAACATATTTGAATCTCCAGTGCCTCCATCCAAACGGGATTTCCAGCACTGGGATGCTATTTCTGGGTGAATGGGATTTTGATGTCCCTTCAGTCACACTTCACAGTCTGCCTCCTAAATCAGGAGGGGATTTTCCTCAATTTGTTGTAAGTACTAGTCTTTTGTGGAAGAGCAGGCTAATACAGCTGGGTGAGATTTGTATCACCAACCCTGCCACCGCCATTAACGGTACCACAGGGTAGCCATGGAAGCCCCTCAGCCCTGCTTAGCAGTCTTTCTCCTTCCACCGCCAACCAGTGTGGTCCTGATCACCATCTCCTATCTCATGACAACTTTCCTGTCCTGTTTCCTTTACGATCTGAGTTCCTTGCCAGGAGCAGCCTGCCTGTGTGCAAAAACAACTTGAGAGCCATTACTGGGAAAGTGCATCTTTTCGAAAAATCAAATGATTCTAAGGCATTAATGGACACCTTTGCAATCCTGTCTCAGGAGGAACTAATGTCTCGTAAGCTGGCTGGCACTGGGCCGAGAAGTGCTCTGCATAGCAGCCCTCCAACTCTGGCAACACATGCCCTCAGACCTAAGGTGTGCCATAAGAGCCAGGTGAGATCCAGGAAACAGTGAGAAAACCCAGGATGTGACTTCCCATAGAGTGCCAATCCCAGTGGCATATGCGTGTGCGCATGAGTGCACACACACACACACACACACACATCCAGAAACACAGGCGGGGCCACACATTGGCACAAAAATACCACCTACACTCTTGCTATAAGACCCACATGTGATTTGCCAACAAATTGCAAATTAACCTCCTAGTGAACAGATTAATGGTATTCATGGTAATTTACACTCCAAGTTTCATAGCAACAGACTTTGAGCATTCTGGTTGCATAAGAATTCAAGGATTTTTAAGTTCCTGGAGACATTGTAGTAATTAACCTGATAAGCCTATGCAAATTAGTCCCAATTTGACACTGTCATTTTTGAATCCAATATCCAGGGTATTTGCCCAGAAGGTTGCCTGTCGCTGCTCAAGATCATTGGCTTGTGGTGCTAGGCTGACAGATGCCAGTCTGCATTTGTCTATGCAAATGAAGCCCCTGAGCAGAACTCTCCATCAGGCTCAGAAAGGTACTGGACAGTTACAAATGGTCTGCTGCATGGTGATGAGAATTTAGTCAAGGCTTCCAGGAATGTGGAGGGGGCCTCAGCCAATCTGCACAGGACTGACAGCTGTTTTTTTAAGGTCCATGGTTTGAGGATGAAAACTCTTCACTTGCACAAGAGTTTGGGCTTTCCACCTGAAGGTCAAGAAGAAGCAGCCTCTTTGTGGCATATTGCCAAGTGCCATTAGAGTTTTTTATTTTTCCAGAAAGATTAGCTTCCTAAAATAAACCCAAAAGCTGGGGTTCCCAGTTTCTTCCCTGGGAAGGTGAAGTTTAATTGGCTCTATTGCCCATTTTGAGCAAAAATCACAGAACGTACTCAACTCCCTCATCAAATCAATCAGCCTATGGGCACAGCTTGTGTGCTCTCCCTGCGGGTGGACTGCTTCCTGTCTAATAATGTGTAGCCTCAGGGGGTGGCCACTCCTCCTCCCCCCACCACACTGAGCTCAATCCTTGACCTCCTTCTTGTTTGATATCTTGAACCGCTGGGGCTCACTGAAATCCCTGGTAAATCCACCCTGTGCTTCCTGCTCTGCAGGGCACAGCAAGGAAGTGCCAGGGAGAAGAGCATCCTTGCTTGCTGGCTACCCACTGCTGCTGCCTGGCTCAGCTCTCCTCGGGACCTCAGGTGGTTGTTCTTTGAGCCGCAGCCCCCACAGAACAGATTTCTTGAGTTTCCATTTGGGGGTGGGAGAGAGCTGCAGAGCTCTCCGTGCAGGGAAATACTGCAGAGAAACTGTTTAGGTCACCCAGACCCAAACCTTCCACTAATGGACTGTCACCTGGAACTCAGAGTTCTTCCTGGAATGCACAGGCAGATAGGATGATGATCAGAGCAGCTTCAACACACTTGAGAAGCTAACACTCCAAGGTGATGAAACACTTGAAACTTACACCAGGGCCATTCGGTAATAACTATCTTTATCTGTCTTCCTGAGCAACCTGTAGCTAAGTTAGGATTTCAAAGAGTGTTAGAAGGCCTCCCATGTAGCTGCTGGCTTCCACTCTGAATGCATAGATCTAGCCACCAGTCCAAGATGATTCCTATGGCCACTCTCATTCTTGTCTACCTTCCCATTCTCGCAATGCACATGCCCCTGTCCACCCAGGCTCCAGCCCATCTTTTTTGACTGCCAACAACACTTAGCATCTGCTGCACCCACTCCCAGAACTGTAGACCCGGGACCCCGGGGGCTGCAGAGTATAGTACTGCAAGAGGGATGCAAATCCATACACCTGGAAGCATTGCCTGTGGACTCAAACAATAACCTGTGATGATGATGATAAGAACAGCTTCCATTGGGGAGCATTTACTACATGCCAGCCACTTTACACGAGCTCTACATGCAGTACCTCACTGAATCTTCACAACAACTCTGTGATCTTGGTACTGTGATTAGCTCCCTTTTGCAGACATGGACACTGAGGCAAAGGTTTAAGCAACTTGTGCATGATCACAAAGGTAATAAGTGGCAATGCCAGAAACCAAACCCTAGCTGACATATCCGGAGACTAGGCATTGAAGCACCATCCTGGAACATCTCATACATGTTTGTATGACTATTTTCCAAACATTAGGCAGATGTCATAATGTTTAAGAAAATACACATTCATTTTAAAAGATCACTACATTCATATTAGTTTGTGGTCATTACGTGTTTCTCAATCAATGGATACCATCAGTAAAGTTGCTGTCAAGAAGTATCCAGAATATGGGTCCTTGGCTTTGGCCAGATTGGGAACCATAGGCATTCTGGGCATAAAGTACTCCCACCCCATGTCTTTGTACCTATAAAATCACACGTTCTCTCATCTGCTCACCTTCTATTTCATCTCAAAGGCCCTGTGTGTCTCTGTAGATATGGCAGAGTTGGGAAGCCATGTCTACAGCTATCTGCATATTCAATCGTTCATTACGCAAATATGTAGAGATCCCACTATGTGCCAGACACTGTTCTAGACACCAGGGATATTCAGTGAACAAAACAGATAAAAATTCCTGCCCTCACAGAGCTTGCATTCTAGTGAGAAGACACAGACAATAAATGAGTAAATAGGCAAAATTTTATGCTAGTTTAGGGAATAAGTGCTTTGGAGAAAAATAAAGCAAAGAAAGGGGATACAGGTTTGGGGATGAGTGGCTGCCACTTTAAATAGGGTAGTCAGGGAAGGCCCCACTCAGGGAGTGACAGCTGAGCTGAAGGAAAAGAGGAGCAAACTGTGTTGATATATGGAGGAAGAGCCTGTCAGGCACAAGGAGTGGCACGTGCAAGGACTGCAAAGAAGGCTAGGGCTGCTGGAAAAGTTTGTCTGTGACAATGTATGTGATTGGTTGTATGCGTAGAGATTCAGGAGTGGGCTCTGTCATTAGATCTCCAAGTGGGCTATGAGGGCCACCTTAACCTCACTTGCTTGCAGGGCTAGTCCTAGGTAAAATTATGAGGCAAATGTGCGTGTCTGCCAATCCTCAACCATCTAGCCCTTTCTTTTGCCTCCTCAGAAGCCCATTTGCTCCCTCAGAACTCTGGGCCCCTGCAATGCTGTCGGCCATCAAAGCCAGTCTCCCAGTCTGAGGAATAAAAAGCACTTAGGATATCCACAGATCTTGGCTGGCCTCTAGGTTCCACCTCTTACTAGCTGTGTCACTTTCTTTGGGTAGGTAAGTCATCTACTTCTCTGAGCCTCAATTTCCTTATCTGTAATATGGGGGAGATCATAAGGTATTGTGAGGATTAAATGAGATACTGCATGTAAAGTGCTAAGCCCAGTGCCTGGCACATAGTAAGTGCTGAAGAAATGGTAGCTGCTATTATTCATTCACACCCAGGTATGAGTTACAGAGAACAACCTGTGTGCCTTCAGTCCCCTGAAAGGCCTGTGGATTTCCTACAAAGAAAGTTCTTGAATACACCAATTATGGATTTTCAGTAGAGAGAAGAAATCAAGTAGAATCACTATTGTGGGAAGTGTCCTAAATGTTTAACATTATAAATAGGGATTAATACTTAGGAAGGTTAGAAACCATTGGCATCAATGGTTACCTTTTCCAGATGGGTTTGCATTTAGCTTCAAACTGATGGGGCTCTAAACCATAGTATTTCTAGCATGACTGAGCAGGTGGGAAATTCAAATGAAGCCTTGGATCTCCTGATCCAGAGCGAGGAAGGGTTTCCATAGTTTCTCCCACCTTTACTCTGTTGCTTCTGCTCTGATGAGACTGTGGGAAAGTCCAGAATCACTGTTCCAAATGCACAGGAGGCAACCTCAGTGGCTGGCAGGTCTTCCAGCCCTAGGTGCCTAATGTTGTGGTCTTCCTCACTAGGTACCACTCTGCTGGCTCATCCCACCTCTTCTACCTGCACTCTGAACAAACAATCCTGGCCAGCCACAGAAAGTGGCCACTGAGAAGGTGCTTGGTGGCAACCTCTAGGAAACCTTGCTGAGAGCTTTGCCCGTGTCCTAACCAGAGCTTGGGCACAGCAGCACCCTACTGTACAGAATGGATACATCCTGGACAGGTTTCTTACAAATCAAAATTTCACATATCAAAGCCTATTTCCCATTTAACTTCTAACGTGAAATTGGAGATGTGTTTCTCTGAGGGCAAAAAAAAATGGGGCCCCAAGACTTAATAAAAATCATGTTTATGAATGCAATGCAGCAACACACTTGAAAACCACAAATGTGGATGGAAAAAACGAGAATTTTCTTATAAAATATTAACGATGCCCCCAAATGAGTTGCAGGATCTGAATACAAAATAGCCAGCATAATTTTGATGTTTGGCACAATAGCTTAAAGGCCTAAAAGAAAAACAATTACAAAACTGAACAGAACACACCAGAGTAAAAAGTTGTCCAGCTTCTATAAAATTGTCTTTATAACGTTCTACAGCAGGGGACCATGCAACATTCTTTGGATGTTCGGATCCTGAGCTCTAGTACTCTGGAGAAGCTGCTGGGTTTAAGAAACAAACAGATTAATCCAGATCGGAGAACAGACCAAGAAGCATAGCTATGGCACTGCTTAAAAATGCCCCAGGAAATGAGTTAATTGGGAGCAAGGGGGTATGGGAAGAATTTCTGGTAACACAAGATTTAGAAGACTTGGAATTTCTGTAAAATGAATCTTCGGTTAACATATAATGAATCAATCCCCCAATTTCTAAATGTTGCTCTGGCTAATGTGTTTCTATAAGCTCTCCAATCAGTAACATTCCTACAAAGGGCTTTCTAGCCTTGGTATTTCCCCAAAGCATGTTCCAGGGAACACCAGTCTTATAAAAGGCTTCACGAAGGGGATCAATGAACAAAAAAGTTTGAGAAATGCTGTGTACTCTAAATCAGTGCTTCTCAAAATCTAATGTGCACACAAGTCACCTGAGGATCTTGTTACAATGCCAGTTTTGACTCAGAAAGTCTGGAGTGGAGGCCTGAGATCCTGCATTTCTAGCAAGCTCCCAGGTGACGCTTTTGTTGCCAGCCCCCAGATCATACTTTGAATGGCAAGGCTCTAAATGCCCTCTTGGTGATTCACAATTCTCATTAGTATATTAAAGGCTCTGTGAAATCCTGCAGTAAAGTTTAGTTTATCTAACCCAGCATTTATCAAACTCATTGGTACCCAGAAACCTTTTTTTCCCCGGGGTACCTATTAATCCCTCACACTCAGGGTTACGATGGAAGCCAATTTGGAAAATGCTAGTCAAGCTAATACTACTCCACCTGGAGTGACTTCACATCATCTACAAAATGTACATTTTGGGTCATGGCCATAAACCTCATCTACAGCTAGTTAATAGCTCTGCAGAGACACAGGTATGCCAGGGCTGTGAATTGCCACTGGTTTTCAAAGACTCCAAGCTCAATGACAGCAAAATATCATAAAACTCTATTTACCATCCTGCCACACTCACTACTTTCCAAAGTGCTTTACAACCTTAATGTGGCTTGAACTGAAATGAAAGCAGGAAAAAATGAAGAGATTTGGAGCCGAGAGGAGCCTTTTTTGAAAGAGGACATTTTTGAAAGAGGAATGAAATGAGACAAAAAGCAAATGATGCTGAAACTAGACAAGGGCAAGGAGGAAGAAGTAGGCATCAGCAAGAGATGCTAGTGGACAGGGTAACCTGGGGGTGTAATGAAGAAAGAATAAGTACTCTGAAAAGTAATATGACAGTTTAGGGAATAAGTGTAACTCTATCAAATGCAGAGGAAGAAAACACAAAGAGAAGAGTTGTGTTGTTTACCCTGGCCTCCACCTATATGGGTCTCAGCTACTACATTTGTTCTGCTGTACAAATTGTTTGGCCAGGAGGCCCTCTCCGGGCAGATTTCTTATTCTCATGGCACTGGCTGCCAGATGGAAAGGGTGTGGGTTGTCAGTTCATCAAGAAGGCATCTGCTCATGCCCATGGTGGCCTGCCACCCCAGCCCCTCTCCCAGTTAGCAGATGGGTCTGAGAGAGCTCAGAAGCCAGTGGCAGACAGTGCTCCCAAAAGGGTAAAAAGGGAGAGACAGAAACCTCTTTGTAGGCAGAACCCCTAATATAAAAGGCAGTACAGCACAGGAAGTAAGGTTCTGGAGTCAGACGGAGGTCACATCCCATCTCTGTTTCTCACTAGCTGTGAGTTCATGGGGTAAATTAGCCAGTCTATAACTTTGGTTTTCTCTTCTCTAAAATATGGCTAAGAATAGTATCTATCTCATAGCAATATGGTAAGGAATGATTAGGGTAATCCTTACAAGAGGTTTAGGACAATTCCTGACACATAATGAGAAGTCAATAACTATTAACTGCTATTAATATTATTTATTATTATTAAAAGCATTTTAGTCCAGTGCTTAATATAAAGAAAGTACTTGACAAATGATAGCTGATATGATGACATGATGATAATGACCATGACAGCGATGATGTTATTGATGATGAGGGAGCTTGGTTTCTCTCAGCCCTGCTTTGGAGGTTGGCATCAGGTGGTATGCTTTGAAAGGCTCTGGAGTCAGATAGTCCTGGGTTCAAATCCTGACTCTGCTACTTAATAGTAGGGGGTCAGTTTTCCTAGTTGTAAAATACAGATAATAATCTATCGACCTCACCATTGTGAGGATGAAATGAGATGATGCCTGTGAAGTGGCAAGCTCAGGGTCGGGCGCATTGTAAGCACTGATAGCTGTTGATCAGCTAGCTAGTGATGCAGCATCAGAGAACTTGAACGAGCTCTGGGAAGGAAAGTTTCAGGGGTAAAGGTGCCCTCGCAGTCCAGTTTGAGAATCATAAACAGGATCATGAAAGGCTTACACACATACCACGTGCCTTTCCACATTTCCATTTCACACACACGCAAATAACACGTTCAGGCCCACATACAGAAAGTTGCCTGTTTGCTGAGGAGAATTTCCAGTGTGCAGAAATTCTTGATTCAGGGCTTAAAGTGTTTTTTTTTTTTTTCCTTAGAGAGTGCCTTTTAGCTCAAGAAGAGGAGTTCAAAAAGGAAATTAATAAAACCCACTAGACTGTAAATGCCAGGCATACAGGTTTGGGTCGCCAAAGCACTTAGCCCAGTGCCCGGCGTATGATGGTGCACAACAAATATCCACTGAACAAAACGTCATGTTTTCGTCTCAAAGTATTTTTGTGGTGACAGTATCTATATTTTTTTAGGATGCTTTTCTCTGCACTTGGGAAAGTCCTATCAGTTTGCAAATGGGCCAAATTTGAATATTAGCCATAAGGGCTAGACACCCACAAGTACACAAAGACTCCCTCAAGTGGATACACAGACAGTCACTCTCCAAATGCTTTGCCAACTTTGGGCCTCCCCTGCAAGATCTGGGCCCTGCTTCTTTGGACAGAAATAGCAGAGCATGCATCTGTGATGGTTCTCAGAGCCAGTGGAGATATAATGATGAGGCCATTCAGGGTCCTTGTCAAAACCATGTGGATCTAGGGTGAAATTTCAATCATCTCACCAGCTGGCACCAGAATCCTTCTTAGGGAGGGAACTGGGACTGTCTTTAGGAAAAGATTTTGATAAGCTGCTTGCCTTGACAGCATGGGTAGGCAGGAGCCAAGGCAACAGAGGAAAGAGCTTAATGCTGTGCGGTAAATTGGACAGGACTTTGAGGTTGCAGGGGGAACAGAGAGGGGAGGAGTAGATGGAGGGGAAAGGTAGCTTGGCCTGCGAAAAGGGGAACTGAGGAACAGGATGTGAGGCTAGAACCTGACAGAGAAAATGACCAAGGAACTTCTTAGTCTCAGGACTCCTAACTTTAAATTTTCAGTTGTTTGTGCTGCTGCAAGGTAAATCTGTCTGTCTTCCTAAAGCCTTCTACATACATCTCCTTGGGAGAATGCTTCTTTGGGTGGGATTAAGGAAGAGGGCAAAGTTCCACATTTTGGTTGACATGAAAAGATGCAACAAATGGATCATCTGAACTGGCACTTCTTAACTCTGGCTACGCATTAGAATCACCTGGGGAAATTTTTAAAACCTAAAGATACCCAAAAAGGGCCTCCCATCAGAGATTCCAATGCAACTGGTCTGGGGTGGGGTGACGCATCAACACTGTAAAAGCTCCCCAAGTGGAGGTTTAGAACCACTGGTCTCCGTGGAACTCTTTCGGGAGAACCAGGTGCTTGTAGCCTGGGATGAGGGTAGCGGACAAGAAGAATGGAAGCCCTCCCTGGGAATGTAGACATCTAGGAGGGCATGAATTTTGAAGGAGCCTTCTCTCAACCTGAAGGACAGGGGAGACCACGTGGACACCCGGATAACAGGGATAACTGATGCCTTTGTCTCCAACTTCCCTCTTGGGTGTCCAGACCTCCCTCCTCACTCAAGCAATTATGCCTCCCAACTCAACTAAGTCATATGCCTCACCTTGTTGCAAACATCTCTCTCTCCTTCCCATGAAGTATTATTTGCCCTAAATCCCATTTCTTTGTGAACTTGGTCTTTGACAGGTGAAAGCCAGTGAATCTGATATATGAAAACTTCCCAGACAAAACAAAAACATACATTTTAGCAAGGTCTTTGGAAGACAGTGCCTTGACGCAAGGCAATAATCATGGCAAACCATAGAGAAACTATTTTGTGGTCGGAAGGGACCTGTGGAGGTCCTCAAAGCACACCATGGGAGGAGCTGCCGTGTGGGAAGATACCCATAAAGCTGATTACTGAAGATCCAAGTTGGAGAAATATCTGGAACAGCTGGGCCCATTCTTCTGGGGTCACTGGAGATGGCACCCAGGAAAGGCCCAGGCGTGCCACAGCCTCCTGGGGCTCTTTTCACATCCAGCTGCAAGTGTCTTCCTCCCCTCTGCCCCACAGTCCCTCTGAGCTCTTTACCTCTCCAGTATTTCATGCAGCGCTGAAGAAAGTAAGCTTCGCAGGCCAAGCTACCAGTTAAAAGCTCACTCTATCATGGACAAGGCAGGAGTCAGCATTTTAGCAGCAGTTTAGCCACAGCCAGAGAAGGCAAAGGCAGAGAATGGCAGATTGCAGGTGCCAATTCCCTGGTTTTTATAGGCCCAGGCCTGAGGGATGGATCATCCTGCCTCACCTCCCGAAGCTAAATGTGACAAATGAGTGCTCTTCAGTGGGAAAACCATTAAGCGGGACAGAACCAAGCAAGGAGGGCCTCTTCTCCTTCCCCTGTACCCCTGCTCCCCTCCACTCCTGCCCTCGGCACTGGGGCGATGGCCTGGCTTCAGGGGGGATGAGATAAGGTGGGGCCTCAGAGGCTGCCGGCAGGTACCCAGTGGCCACAGCTCGCATTGCCCAGAATAATTTACTCAGAGGCAGGAGCTAAAATTGAGCACACTGGACATTCTAAATCAGAATGAAACCTGTCAATTTGCTGCACCACACTTCACAGATATCATTCTCATCGAACACAGAACTGAGGTGCTTTCTAAAACCTAGTAAGCCAATTATTAATAAATTCAGGAAGAAACTTCCATATTTTCTAATGCAAGGGGCACAATTTAAACAGCCACTACATCTAAATAGAACTAAAACATTTAATTTGGTCCAGGATCCTTCTTAGTAGCTGGGAGATTCCACTCCCCCCACCCCGATCCACACCACCTCCTGAAAAGAAAACCCCAGCCAGCAAGTCCCCACAGGGGGGCTCCTGCAAAGACCCACACAGCCCCAAACCAGTTTCCTGAAGAACCGCCTGACCAGCAGAGGAACGCAAGCTCCATGCACAGGAAGCTCATTCCAGAGTGCCTGCCCCTTTCTGTCACCCTTACCAAATTACTTGGTTGGCTTAGCCCACTGGCGTGACTAAACTGGAACATTCTTTCAGGGTGTGTGGCTCTTTCCAATCTCTTGGAAAGAGACCGGGTTCAGAAGGACCGGGAAGCAGACATTTCTGACTGAGAGCAAACAGAATCTGGGGTTCTGTCTTCTTTATAAGCCTCACATCTTGGCATGATCAGATATTTGGCCTTCCTGATTAGCTAATCATGTCTTTCGGGATTGGCACCCACCTCTGGGAGGTCGACTGAGCTGTTAGAAGTCCCAGAGGTGGAGGGTGGTAGTGAAGCAGGCACTGGGGAAACCAGCAGCTGCTATTCCTCAGAGATAGCAGAGAGACTGTTGCTGGACTCTACACAGCTTGGCTGTCCTTACAGTATCCATTCAATTGGACCTGCTCTGGTCTGTGCACTTCCTAATGGACCCCAGGTTACAGGACTTCTCTGTTTTTGGCCACCCCTGGATGCACACCCCAGCCTTCTGCCCTGGCTCTAAGACGCAGTGCCTGGATTGCCTTGCATCTCGCTTTTCCCGGCTCCTCCTGGCCAAGACCCACACAAGCTCCCCTCCCCGTTGCCCCAGGGGAGCCAGCTGGAGCCAGTGATGACGCAGTTTGTCAAGGCAAGAGATTGATGGCAGGCCCTCTGCTTTCTTTCCCCGCCCCTTCTTCCACTGTCTGGCTCCTTCCCGCTCTGGGATTTGGGGAGGAGGGAAGAGGCGGAGAGGGAGAATGCTTAGCTGTTCCATTCACATTCTTCTTTATTCAAGGGCTTTTGCTAGTCCTCACTTGAAGGGGCTCAGCTGAGAAGATGCTGGCCTCCCTCTCAGAGTGGAGAGGTTTCACGAACCTGGCCCCCTCCTGGTCACCTCCCCACTGGCTGGCGCAGAGTTGGTCCTGACTTGAGGCCCCTTTCTTCCCCAGCAGCACTCTGTTGGGCAGTTTGCTTCAGGCCCATCTGGCACCGTAATCCACTGGCCTCTGGGAGCTCATTTGGAAGCCTTGGGCCTGTGCTGTCAGGAAGGTTGGGGGCAGGGGGGCCTTGAGCATAGCCAGAAGGAGGGACTCTGATCTGAGGACTCACCTGCCCCACCCTCCACTCTCACTACACAGGTTTCTACAGCCTGTTCCTGGCCCTGCCATAGCCCCTCCCCTGCAGCCCAGGGAGGATGGGTGGGTGTCTCGTGGGCTCTTGTCATGGCATGGACATGACTAAGCTCTCCAGCTAAGAGCCCCTGGCCACTGTCGTCCTCTCTGCACACCCGGTGTATAGGTTCTTTTGCAGTGAAAAGCACCAACAGGAGACCTCCATCCAGACAGGCAGGCAGGGAGCAAGAGCAGGGAGCTCGGTAAGCCCCACCCCCACTCCACCCCCACATTAGGGCCCTACCTGCCCAGGATGTGTTCTGGCTGCAACAGCTGATTAGAGAGGGGCAGCTGGGAGGGCAGGGCACAGAAAACAGGGGACGCAGCAGTCAGAGTCACGATGCAGACAAACAGTTGGCACCATTCTACCAGGAAGGAAATGGGCATCCAAGATGTGATGGCTGAGCCAAACAGGTGGGCAGAGCACAAGGGCAGAAAATTCAGGGTTGAGAAATCTCAGAAATCTAGAAGTCATCATGAAGGAGGGCCCTGGATCCAAGAGACCTGCTTCACTGGATTTTCTGCCCTCATGCTCAGAAGGTGGCTGGCAAGAACAAAAGGCCTCGGCCTGGGTCCAGGGGGTACACTGGAGAGAACCTCAGTGGGGAACTTAGGAGCTTAGAGATGGGCTGCCACGGAGAACCCAGGGCTGATGGCAGCCAGAGCCACAAGTAATCTAGTCAATGTCTTTGTGTAAAAAGCTTAGAAAAAGCTACTCCCTCTGAGTGATTGCAGCCCCATGAGGAGTATGGCTTTGTCAGATGAAAAATATACCCCTTCATCCAGGTGGACTCGGCGCTGCACCAGGGCACACGGTTTGGGGAGCAGGGCAAGGGCTGGATTTCCACTCCTATTTACCCTCTCAGCCAAGTACCTTGATGCAGCTCATAACCTGCACAACTGTATGTGGCAGCCCTGACTGCAGCAAATAACACCCCTCCCCTCATATTGAGGCTCAGGGAGGCTGAGCTGCTCAAGGCCTCGCCCGCATCCCATCCTCATTGGTTTCCAAACATGGAAAGGGCTGGATCTATGGACAGGAACAATGTCGAACCCGGCTGGGGCACCAGACCTGTGGGAAGCTACATTGTGCAGTTGAGGTAGAAATGCCTTTTTCTTTCTTTCCTTTTTTTTTTTCTGGTAGAGATGGGGTCTTACTGTGTTGCTCAAGCTGGTCTCAAACTCCTAGACTCAAGCAATCCTCCCACCTTGGCCTCCCAAAGTGCTGGGATTATAGGCGTGAGCCACTGCACGCAGCCCAGAAATGCCTTTTTGTTTCTGAGATGGCTATTTTCCAGGGCCTTCTGCCCATCAACAACTTCGCAACTTTTCGTTTTTACTGTGTTTTATTTTATCAGGAAAATAATGCATGTCTTTTGCATCCTCCAACCTCTCCCTTGGACTCACCTCTTCAAGAGCTGCCACTTAACCTCCCTGCCCAATCGTGTTGGTACTACTCTTTTTCAAGCAAACTCTTTGGGGACCCTGTTCCCTCATGCACTGCTCTAAAATGAAAATTAAGCTATGCTATTGCAATAGTGATCCTCAGTTTCCCTGTCTATACATTGGACACAGTTTAAGGTCCCTTCCTATTCTGGAGTCCTGAGACTCTGAGAAGCCTATACTCCTCCTGCTCCGAGGTCTGCTCCTTGGTCCTCCCTTCCAGCAACCCAACAGAGGAAGCTGGGGTGAGGAAAAATATGGGCCCCAAGGCAGAATCTGGTGACCCCTGTTCTCCAAGTCAAAGGTAAGAGGAATCAGAGCAGGTGCAACAAAGATCAAGAGTCTCGGACTGAGACCAAGGGAAATGGCCAAGCCTGTAGTCAGCCAGCGGCTACCTACTAACAAGCACTTCACCGACATTATCTTCATTTCAGAAAGGCCTTTCCAGTAAGCCTCTGCTGACAATGGAGAGGGAGGGGGAGTGGGCTGGAGAGAAAGCAAGGACCTACTGGAGCTTGGCCTGACTCCAGAGCATGGCCACCTTGCTGTGGTAAGTAAGACAGGGAAGGAGGAGGCAGAAGCCTTTTCCAAGACTGGGTTTCAGTCGGTGCTGCCTTGTAAAGATGTTTGAGAGAAAAAGAACTCTCAGCTCATGGGGTTTTTGCTTGCCAGCACGGTGTGTCTTATGATTTATTAAAAAGGACTGGATTGGGATTCAGGGGCTCTACCTGGACTAATTAGCTGGGTGGCCTTGGGTATGTCCCTTCCCCTCACTGAGTCTCAGTTTACTTATGTGCAAAATTAGGAAGGGAATTGGACTAGTAAATAATCTCTAACATTCTAGCTTATCCTAGTCTATCTAATCTCTCACCTACATTCATTTGTTATAACTACACTGCATTAGCCCTTGCATCGAGCCTGGTTTCTTTTAGATCCAACCTCAATTATTTGGGAACATGGCTGTCAAACATGACTTGGAAGGAGATCTAATTTTCAAAAAGGCTGAAGTCCCAGAGGTCCAGGAGATGAGGTGAGAGCTCACAAGGCTTCATTCTGGCCTGCTCTATTCCAGGCCAGCTTGCTCCCCACCCCCAGAGGGCCCCACTGCTTGCTCAAGTGCTCACTCTTGCTGTCTCCTGCTCTCTCTGTCTCTCTCTCTCTCTCTGGCTTGTTTCATTTTCTGGTGGCATTTATTCTTTATGGTGATTAATGTAGACACCAGGCAAATGCTGGCCAAGGGAAAATGCAAATTAAGTCCCTGTCCCTTTCCCTTGTGCACTGGGAGGGTCAAAAGCCTTTCTGTCTGCTGAGGGGCGATGAGGCCCTGGTGGGGTGGAAGCTAGGCAGGTCTAGCAAAGGAACAGCAGGGACAAAGTGATCTCCATAAATTCCAGTTCATTGTTTGGTTGGTGGGGGGCTGGACCCCAACTTAATGACTCTGTTGAATTCTGAACTAACCCTCAGGCCCTGCCAGCAATGAGATGGATGGCACCTCCAGATGTTTTCTAGGCAAGAACATCTGGAGGGCCCCAGTGCTGGGCCAGATCCTCCCCTTCTCCCTCATCAGCAAAGCCTCAAATGGCCAATAGATTATACATGGGTAGGGTTGCATGACTGAGTCACAGGTTCTTCCATTTGATGTCTCTTCTCACCAAACCTTGGGCTATCAAGCCGTTATGTGTCACCTTTCAGAGAGCCCATGTGACCCCTACCTAGAGGATGCGCAGTTTGATGAGATTTCGAGAGTAGAGCTGAGTGGTACAAAACTAACCTAAGTGAACTGATGACGGCTTCAGCAATGTCTATTTCTCTGCTTCATTCACTCATGGAAAACTTACAAGCACCACCATGGCCTATAGGAGATGTGAGGCAGAAACTGGACAGTCAGCCTCCGAATAACTCAGAGCCCTTGAGAGATCCCTATGACCTATGCTATGTCACAACCTAAGTACCCTCCATGTAACAACTTTTCTCTCACTCACCCCAAGTATCAGCCAGAACATTCTGCCATTTTACCTGTCAATGGACCAACAACGCCCAACGACATAGTGACCCATCCATTGCCTCCTCTCCCTGACTACTCTCCAATCTGCCACATGCTCTTGGGGCCCATGACTCATCTTTGGCACAATCTTCGACTGCTACAGATAGCCGGGTGTCCATTTCTCCAGAAGCCTGCCCACATCCAAGAGTTTCTGTTATTTCCTACATTTTATTATGAATACTTTCAAATATACAGAGCAGCTAAAGTAGCCTAAAGACCAATACAGTAATCACTTTTATATTCATCACCTAGACTCAACATTTATTAAAATTTTTGCCAGTTTTATGCTCTGTGTGTGTGTGTGTGTATAACTGTGGTAAAATATACTTAACATAAAATTTACCTTTCTAATCATTTTTAAAGTATCATTAGGTCCCTTCACATTGTTGTGCAACCATCACCACCATCCATCTCCAGAACTTTGTCATCATCCCAAACAGAAGCTTAGTACCCATTAAACAATAATTCCCCATCCCCCATCCCCTATTTGTATCAATATCTTTTTAAATTCTGTACCATCTTAAAGTTTCAAACATCATGACACTTCACCCCCTAAATATTTCATCATTCCCACATATTTAGAACATTCCTAAAAATTAGAACATTCCTACATAACCGCAATACCATTCTCACACCTAAGAAATTAACAGCAATCTACTATCAAGTTGGCAGGGTCTTCTTAAAATAAACAAAGGTTTCTACACTTAAAATGAGGAGAATAAGTCACATTTAGTCGTTTCATAAACTATGAAGTGCCATATAAATGTGAGGCATTAATAATCTTATTAGATAATCTTGAAAGTTTGTTTCAGCTCGAAAATTCAATTAGTGTTTATGATTTTCCAAAGGGTTCCGCCTCCAGAGCAGTTGATGTGGCCAGAGGCTGTTCTCAACCCCTCCCCGGCTCCCTAAGGACAGGAGACAATCCCTATAGATGGAAGCAATGGCCTTAATTCCAGCATAGCCTCCTCTATCCTCACAACTGATTAGCAATAAACAAATACATCAAATAAATCCACACAAATCCCAGCACTTTGACTCCACAAAGGAGTATAAAGGCCATAAAGCAGGTTTTCCAGAATCAAAAGGAAACACAAAAGGAGCCTTAAGTACTTGGCCACAGCCAAGGGGGGCTTCAGCAGCTCTGGGAGGACTGCAGCAGTCGACTTGGCCATAGGTTTGGGGGTGGGGTGGAGAGACAGGCACCTAAGAACTTAGTAAGGTGCTGAGTGGCCTCGCTTCCCACCTCCAGCACTGCCCCCACCCCATCCCCATGCCAGGTTCTTGACTCTGTTAGCTTAACATAGCACAAGCCCCTCATGCGTTTGAGCTCCTGAGTCTCCGTATTTGTCTCTGCCTCCAGATATCTGCACACAGTCACTAATCACTTGAGTTTACGGCTGCTTTTTTCCCCAGCCATCTTAACAATCAATTTCTGTATGATTGCATGGCTTGGCTTTACAGTCTAGCGAAACCAGGCACTGAGTCAAACATTTTCTTTTTCTTTATTTATACTGTGTCTTGTTTCAGAAAGGATTTAAAACGAGGAGACAAACATTTAGTAAACACCCTGGACCAGATGCTCGAAACTGTGCTAGGTGTTGTGGGAAATGCAAGAGAGAACACATGGCTTTTTCTTTTTTTTAACCCTCAGTTGAGTTTCCAATTCACTTGGGAAGACAAGACTCTCTGAGGAGGCAACTGAACCACAACTGCATTGGCCTGGGAATGGGCTCCTGCACACCTGGGTCCTACTTCCAGCTCAGACACTGAACAACTACATCAGTCAACTGTGTGATCTTGGAAAAGTCACCTCACCTCTCTGGGCCTCCGTTTCCTTACCTGTAAAACGAAGGGGCTTTGTATACATGTCTGTCTGAGCATAGAGACAGAGTATGGAGACTGGTAATATTGGTTTTCTGAGAGGATGCGATTTGAGGGGCTTGAGAGGGAGATTAATTTCTTCTTTAAACCTCTCTGTATTTTCTGACTTGTTATGGTGAGCATATATTACTTTTGTGGTTAAATAAATCTAGCATTTACAAATGGGAATGGATGGACCTGGCTAAATTCTTGTTTAGCTCTAACCATGGTCTGTGATTATCTGTGGTTTGGAGGATACAGAGCTTTTGGAGTTGGGAGAAGGAAAAGCTTACTGAAGACTTCAATAGTCAGGGAAGGCTTCCTGGAGGAGGTGAGGCTCCAGGCGGGTCTTAAAGAACTGGCATGCTTTGGCTTGGTAGAGACGAGGAGAGGGCATCTCTGGCATGAGGTGCAGATGAGTAATAAACTGGCTGAGCCATAAAAGGGGGTGGAGGGCAAAGATGAGAATAACTCTTTCCCAAGGCCCAGATGCATCCTTGGCTGGGGAGTGAGCCTGAGAGCAGGAACAGTCCCCCTCTCCAGGGGCAGCCCCCAGGCCTACCTACCATCACAGCAGCTGCAGAATCTGAGCAGCAGAAAGTCTAGAGGCCCAGCCTGGTGCTCCTGGATCACGGAGTAAGCATAACACTTGGGTATTAGCTAATCAATCTCGTAAATTCATCTCCCTTTTACTGGGATCTGTCAGGAAGCTGATTAAATGCTGTGCGAGTGGGATTTGGCTCAGATGCTAGCCGGGAGCTTGGGGCTGAAGTTTTCAATGTTCAGCTCATGCATAAAATTCATAGTTTATCATTACCCAGACTTGCTTCTCTAGAACTATCCAGATGGGAATATTTCTATATGACAGTCCTATCCTGGGTGAGCCGGTTGTCTGGCCTCTCCCCCAGCAGTTCTCCCTGCAGTAGGTGCTTCGCCCCCTCCCCACCACCAGCTCAGCTCTGCCTGCAGAGGCATCTAGCCAGGACGCCAATAGCCCTGGGGCACCCAGCTGGCTTTTCCTGTTTCCTGGGGCCCCAAAGGGATTCCTTGGGGCAAAGCCAGCACCCTATGCCTCCAGAATCCTCAGGCAAAATTGGGGAGTAGGCTGGATGTCTTTAAGGAGAGACACATATGCCACCACTACCACCCCCTGACCCAGTCCCTGGCTAGATGCCCTCTGGCTGTCCTTCTAGCTTGGGTGCCCCACTCATCCCTGCTTTCCTTTATCAAGGCCCCAAGTTCCCTCAAGTCACCTAGGCCTGGAATCCTACCCTAGAGGCCAGTCCCTCCTCTATCCCAAACCCTCAGCCTAACCAAGTAATCTCAATCAATGGGCAGATGGGGAAGGGCTGGGGGAGGGGATTGGGCTGAGGTAACAAACTTCTTCAGCTTTTTCCTCTCTGAAGAGAGAGTGGTTAGACTTGCTTTTTGCATATGGCCTGATTTAGGACTATCCAGCCTTCATTTCTTCATCTGTAAGGTCTCTTTGAGGTCTAACATTCCTCTCACCATGATTCTGCATACGACTCCAGCAATTGCAATGGAATTGGAAACCCTGTGTTCATTTCTACTGTCTCCCTCAGTTTGGGGGTAGCCCCAAAAGAATAATCATACCAGGAACAGCGACTATCATTTATTAAGCCCTCACTGAATGCCAGGCACTGTGCTAGTCTAGAGACGTCAAAGCGAGGATCCTGTCTGAGCCTGCAGCTCAGCCCAGTGGTGGGGTGACAAAGGCATCAGCACCGGCACCGTTACCGAACATGACTAAACTTCAGTGAGGTGTTTGCACCTGGGAGCTAAGGGGTTTGAATGGCTTGGGTGGACACAGTTATGTTCTCAGGGGTAACATTCTAGAGAGGAAATGGGATAAATGGTAAAAATTCAGCCAACAAACATCCAATCCATCAATTTGGTCATGTACATTTTTTTTCTGCACTTAGCTGTTTGGAAAAAGAGGCAAAGGATCATGAAATAAGCCCGCATGAGGGAATAATTCAAGTAAGTAATTTCCAAGGGATGGTCTGTGTGCAGTACACATTTTCACCTATACTTTCTCCATCTTATAAAAATAACACCACTCCATCTTACAAATGAGGAAATAGAGGTTCAGAAAGGATAAGCCACTGCCCCAAATTGCCTGCTAGTATGTGGCTACACTCGAAGAGGAACCCACATCCTTTGACTCAGAAGTCAGTGTTCTGACTGCTATACCATACCCCCTTTCTGTGAAACGAAACATTAGGGCTGATATTCAGAAAGCAAGGTCCTTAGTCATCACACACAGAATCCATTTCACTCGGGCCTGACCCCCTACGGCAAGAAAGAGGTTTCATACTGTAGAGAGAATTTCAACAATGAATCAAAATTAAAACCTTCGATTCACCAGAAAACTGTTATTATCTGCCCATTCTCGAATATTCTGGTCAACAGAGGTTTTGCTCCATCTATAGATAACTCTCCTTTAGGCATCTGGAAACAATAGCTGAGCTGACATTTCATTGGCTCAGAGATTCTTCTCAAACCAATGATTGCTTTCCCCCTTTGGATGTTGTTGAGGAAACAGCAGCTCAGGCTTAGGTTGGGGCCGAAGAAAAAGGAACCGCAGAAAACAAAAACACATCCCCAGCCAGGGCCTCCCTTCCACAGAGCAGAGGAGACACTTGCAAGTAGCCCAAGGAGGGAAGAGATCTGGGATTAAGGCGGTCTTTACAGGCAAAATGAAGACCTACTGATACCCGGACACCAGACAGAGAGCTAACACACACACTCACATGTGTTATATGTAGATGTGTAATGCATCTGTGTACCAGGAAAGAAAATGTTCCTCTCTATGAAGACACACACACACACACACACACACACACACACAGCACATGCAGACACATTTCGTGTCCTATACTCTAAATTCAAAGCTAGTCCTGCCGTTGGTGGAGGTGGACCTGATAGTTCCCTAAAATAAGATTCTGGAATATACACCCATTCTCCTCTTGGAGCCTTCCATAGCAAGCCTCCATTTAGTCAATTTGTCCCCCTTGGGCTGCAGAGCACAAAGCCCCCATCACCAACCCTACCAGAGCAGCTTAATCTGTTGCAACCTTTCAGCCTTTTGCTTTTTTTCTTTTCCTTTACTTTCTTCTGTTCACCTTTCTTCAATCTCAACTTTCCCAGCACAGAGTAGGCACTTTGTAAATGTTCATTAGTGGCAATGGTGGCAAGGGTGGCTTGGGGAGGAATTAGCCTTCCCCCGTTAATCCATCACCTGCCCCCACGTGCCCCTATAAGCTACTCCTAATAAATATGCAACATAAGTAAAAACTGCATACAAAGGGAGCTTCCAGACAAGTCTCCTAAACCACTGCCAATGAGATTGTTGCCCCCAAGTTCTTCCTATATGACAATTCTGGAGGCCACAGTTTTTAGTATTTCTCTACATTTTGCTCTTTGAGTTACCTTCCTTATTTTTCCTCCATTCCTTCGTATCTCTCAAACTCCTCTCTCCCTTGCTTTCCTCTTCCATTTCCTTTATCCTACCTCTCAATCTTTGTGCTTTTTCGTCATCATTCTCTTTCCACCTCTCAGACCCATATATTCCTCACCTAGTCTCCCTCTCTCCAGACCAAGCCTTAGTTCTGGAATCTTCTCTATTCTTAATTCCTTGCCTCAAGCTCCAAGGGTTTCAAGCTCTTCCTTGTCTGCAGCTACTGTAGATAAAGGAGAGGCTGCCCAAAGCTGCAAGGTCAGGGCAAGTTGTGGCCAGCCCCCGCCTCCACCTCCTGCTGCGGGGACTGAGGTTCCCATGGTAACAGGGAGAGGCTACCTGCATCTCTGAGAGGAAGACTGTGCTCTCGGAGCTTAGCATTTTGAACAGGCCCTCAAATACACTCAACATCTGCTTCCTTGTTTCTTGGACTCATAAACATGTTCAAAAGGAAATTGGCCATTTGGTATAAAAGTGTGTTATGTGTTGGGGTGAGGGGGAAGAATGCCATTACACAAATTAGAACCTCTACTCCTGGCTCTGCCATGTGGAGGTGGAGTAGAAACTTCCCTGTGAAGTCAAGTTTGTGGGGCTCCAAAAGCCAACCTTTGTAGCCAACCTCTGGCACTGCTGTCTATCCTCATCACATCCTGAAATAATGTTCAGAGCCAACCAACTGTGGGGTAGGATAGAAAAAGGTCAGATCTGGGACTATAACAGATCTGAGTTATGGTCTCAACTCTGCCATTTGCTGTTAGCTGTGTGCCCCTGAGAAAGTCACTTCACCTCTCTGAGCCTCAATTTCTTCTTCCATAAACTGGAGATCATTAGAGTGCCTAACTCATGTAAAGTCCTCAGCAAAAGAAGACACTTATGCTCAGAAAGGGTTTCTGACTGGTTTGGAAAGGGAGTCCTGTGCTGGGAGAGACCTGCCTCTTTTGAGCTGGGTGCCCCAAGTCAGGGCTGGATATATAAGTAAGAGCAGGTACCACTTATTGGTGATTTACCTACATGAGCTCACTGGTTCTTCACATTAACTCAGTAAGCTAGGAACTATTTATCTCCATTTTGCAGAGAAGGAAATGGAGGTGCTAAGAAATAAAGTGACTTGCCCTGGGTCACAAAATCAGCAAGTGATAGAGCCAGGATGGGAACAGAGGAGTGATAAAAGGAAGAAGGAGGTGGCAGCAGGCAGTTGCTGGCCTACTGCACTGGTTTGCCCAGGGCTGGCTGGCCCCTCTACCCAAGGCCTCAGACCCATCAGCTCGACGCAGCCCAAGCAGCCTTTCATTACTGTTAACCAAGCTCACCCCGTGCAAACAGCGGCTTGGAGCTGACACGGCGGCAGTGGCCTGTGGGAGGCAGCCAAGGGCTAGCTCAGCAGAAATGACAAACCCTCCTACTTCAGCCCCTTGTGTGAAGCTAAAATTAACAACTTTCCCAACTGCGAACAAATGCAGTTGCTGAACCTGCATTCCCCACTCCTGCTTCTGCTGGGCTTCCTGGGCCTCCTCCCGGCTCCCTTCTCTTTCCCTGGCCACACCCACAGGGCTGGGCCTTGTGAGCAAGGACAGGTGATACCTCAGCACAACAAATTTGAGCTTGGATCTGAAGAGGGTCCCAGGACTTTGGCAACCCCAGATGTGGGTCAAATACCTTTCAGCTACCATCCACCCCACCTTCTGGTTCCTCTGTTTGCCATTTTGGTACCCAACATCTTTGGCTACCACTAAGTCCAGTAATTATTGATGCTGGCCCCCAATCTTCCAGAGGATTCTAATTTTCCACTTCACTAGGGCCTTTTTTTTTTAACCTCCTACCATCACTACTTATCCATCTGTGGTAGGCAGCCTCTAAAATGGCCCCACATAATTCCCATGTCCTGATATTCACATACTTGTGTTTCCCCTCCCGCTCAGTATGGGTTGGACCTAGTGACTAACTTCTAATGAACAGAATATAGCAGAAGTGATGGGATAGAATTTCTGAGATAAGGTTATAAAAAGACTGTGGCTTCTGCCTTGGGCTGGCCTAGGTGCTCGTGCTTTTACTCTCTCTCTCCCCCTCTTATCAATCATGTGGGAGGAAGCAAGCTACCATGTTGTCAGTAGTCTAATAGAGAGGCCAAAATGGCATGGAAAGGAATTGAAACCCTCAGTCCAACCACCTATGAGGAACCAAAGCCTGCCAACAACCCATGAGTAAATTTGGAGGCAGAGCTATCAGCCCCAGTTGAGCCTTCAGATACTACAGCCCTGACCCACAACGTGAATGCATCCTTATGAGTGATCTTGAGCTAAAACCACCCAGCTAAGTTGTATCTTGACCCACAGAAACTGTAAGATGATAAATGTTTATTGTTATAAATGGCTAAATTTTGGGATAATTTGTTATACAGAAATAGATAACTAATATGCCATCCTGGACCCATTCCTTCGAAGCCCTGCTTTATCCCAAGTGACAATAAAGCTCTGCTTTATCTCAATGATCTAATGTTTATTTTTTTCTACTCACAGATAAGAGGATGCCTTAATTCAGTTAAAAATGCTTAAGTCTCCAGATTTCCACTAAAGAACAGTGAGGATTGTAGATGCTGGTAGAAGGTTAATGGAAAAGACTGGGACAGAGGGCCCAAGCTTACTTTCCATACACTGAGTCCTGAGCCCAAGCAATGACCACAGCTTCTTAGAATCCTCAGCTGACAAAAGTCTGATCAAAATAATCCAAGTTCATAGCAGTATCCATATTGTACCCCCTCCTATCAGTTTCCTCTTTGGATAATGATAGCTAAAGTTTATTGAATATTAACTAAATATCAGGCACTGTTCTGACCACTTCACAATTATTAACTCATTTAATATTCACAACCACCCCATTCTACAGGGGAGGAAACTGAGGCACAGAGGAGTTAAGTAACTTGTCCAAGTTCAGAGTCAGTAAGTGGTAGGACTGGGATTTGAGCCCATGCTCATAACCATGTTACTCTAGGGGAGTCCGTGTGTATTGGGCAGAGGAAGGATTCTGATTACCAGGAGGTATCAGGACCTTTTCTTTCCTTTTCTTCCTTTCATTTGCTCATGTAAAAACCTACAGCACTTTCTCAATGCCTACTGGATCAAGCCTAATGTCCTCTTTGTAACTCTTATCATAATCTGACCCCATCCTACACAACTTTCTTTATTCTCCACCACATAACTTCTCCCTGTGGCTACAATAATCCCCTGATTTCCTCACCCATAAGCCATCTTCCTGATTTTGTCCCACCTGAAAAGCCTCAGTGTTTGTTGGAAATAATTAGGCATGACATACAAAAGGGTTTTATAGCCAGATCATCTGGAGAAATGCTGAAGGCCCTTCCTTGTACAGTAGTTGTCTCAAATTCCAAAGAGAAGACTATGAATCCTCTACCCAAGTGAAGGTGTATCTCTCCGTTTGGCGAAAGTGAGGCCAATGCTGCAAAGGTAGTGACCAAAGCTCTGTCCCACGCACTGTATTTAGCCAAATCCCATCTCCCCGGTTTTTTTCTGCCCACGTCATTTTTCTCATTTCTGAAATCTGACATTACTCGTAGTGTGAGGCACACAAGTGGCATCAGACTACAGGCTGAGCTGGGTATATAAGTGCCCCAAGTCAGAGCTGGGTGTGTAAGAGCAGCTACCATTTATTCGTGCTTTATCTACATGAGCTCACTGAGCTCAGGCCATATTCGATTCTTAACTCAAACGTCACCTCTTCAGAATATCCTTTCCCGACTGCCCTAGCTGAAGTAGCTCCCTGTAATTCCCCTCGCAGCCACTTGTTTTTGTCCTTCCTAGAACATATCAATACAAGTAGTGATTATTTATTTGTTTACTTTTAAATATGTGTCCCCATTGAAACACATGCTCCAGCAGGGCAGGGATTTTGTTTGTCCTGTTCAGCAGTGTATCCCCGGCATCTAGGACAGGGCCTGGCACATAGGAGGTGCTCAATGAATGTTGGATGTTGGTTGAATGAAAAACAATTTTCACGCGTTCATTGGTGTGACTTTTCCCTAGCTATAGAACAAGTTTTCTAAGGGCAAGGCCCATGTCATTGCCTTTAGTCTTCCGTGGTGTCTAGTAAATCCTGAGACCATACTTGGGGAGTAAAATTGTTGTGATGTCTTGCCCATGCCTCAGTTTTTCCATCTATTTAACCACCCACCCTGCCTTACTGGGCTGCCCAGGATGGGGAGAAGTAGAATAGGGGTGGGCTTTTTGACTGTACAAAGTTCTAGACTTGAACTTTCCAAAGGGTTGATCTGCAGAAGCCTGAGGTGGGAGTGGGGAGTTGGCAGGTTTTCTGCAGTTTCTGGGTAATGGAGAGAGTCTTTGTAGGGGAGAAAGCACAGGGAAGTCAAAAGGAAAAATAGAAGGGCCTATCCTGACAGGCAAACACTAAAGCCCATCCACATATTTGGAGAAAAGGAAATGTTGGTCCTGAAACGGGAGGGGGCATTCGGTACCCAAACTGCAAGGTGGTCAGGACATTTTGAGGCTGCAAAGTAAACTCTGAGAGTCTCTGAACAGGAACGTAGACTACTACTATAGGCCTCAGTGACCCTGGTGTGGGAGAGTGAAAGGAGAGAAAGGAGAGAGAGACAGAGAGGGAGAGAGAGAGACCGAGCCTAGGCTCTTCACATCTAAAAATAGAATCCAGTGAGAGAGGGGGAAAAAATTTCCTAACCTTAATGCAGTTAGGAGGCGGAATAAACTGCCTAGCGAGGATCTTGAGTCATTGGTATTAGAGGCATTCAAACTAGGTAGGATCAGATCCTAGGGGGGGTTATCAGTAGCAGCAAGCCCTCTGCATCCGTGGGCGGGGTGGGGAGGTGCTGGGGTCAGTCCTCAGAGGCCACCTGATACGAGTTCTCTCCCTCTCTCTCTCTCTCTCTCTCTCTCTCTCACACACACACACACACACACACACACACACACACACACTCGCTCTGTCTCTCTCTCTCTCTCTCTCTCTCTCTCTCTCTCTCTCTCTCTCTCTCTCTCACACACACACATACACACACATACACACACACCCTCTCTCTCCCTCTCTCTCTCATACCCTGAATGGAAAGAAACAACCATGCTCCGTCTTCCGGAGGCTCATCTGTTTCATTGATGATTAAAGGGCTATCGTACTACACAGATTGTATCCCTTTTCTCTACTGACAAGTCACTTTTGTGATCCTGATGTACCCCTGCAAAGGTCCAGATGTCCCCTAGGCCTCTCTAGTCAGGAAAAATTCAACCTGCAGATTTACCCTCACACACACAGGCACATGCAGAGATAGACATGTATACTTCTCCCTCTCCCTCTCTCTCTCTCTCTCTCTCTCTCTCACACACACACACACACACACACTCCTCCAATCTGAGTGAATTTCAACAGATACCAGCTGGAATCCTCCATCCTCACATCCCTCTGGTTCCCAAAGGGCCATCCCTGGCCTTTCTGACGGAACCCCTTCTAGATTCTTTTGGCTAAAGGTAGGAGTTTTCTCTGCCTCCAGAGGTATCTACAGTACCTCCCCAAAGCCCAGCAATGGCTATTGAAGGGCCTATTCCTGCTCTGAGGGTCCAGAGAAAACACAGACTTGCCCCACACCCTGCAGAAGAAGCCACGTTCTTTTCTTTGCCTTTTCTCCCACCCCATCCTCTCCTTCCCTTTGGCAGCAGCAAACTCAAAGGCCTCCTCAGTCTCACTGAAACTAAGCAGAAAGAACAAGACCCAAAGGAAATGAATCAAGTAGTAGACTGAGAAATTGAAAATGCGCCAGAGCCCCAGGGAGGGAAATGGAGAGCAGCGGGGCAGGGAATGAAAGTGGAAAGGGCCCAGCTGAGAGGCCCGTGGCCACAAATGGCCCTGCAGGGTCCTGGCCCGGCCAAAAGCTGCTCTGCTCTGCTCACTATTGGCTCAGAGCTGAGAACACAGCATTTACCAGGAATGGCCAGTGGCAAAACTGTGAGGTGGGAGAGCTGGTCTCCAGCATCCTCTGTCTTGTTCTCATTTCCATTTTGAGGACCCCTCAGTGCACCCAAGTGTGAAACGGTGGGTCATGGCTGAAAGCTTCATTCTCCACAGCTGTTACGTGACTGTTACTAGGGTATGTTTGAGGAAGAAAAGAGGGGGATGGTGATCTATAGTCAAATATGTATCGCGGCCTGGCGTGGTGGCTCACACCTATAATCCCAGCACTTTGGGAGGCTGAGGCAGGAGGATTGCTTGAGGACAGGAGTTTGAAACCAGCCTGGGCAACAAAGCAAGACCCCATCTCTATATAAAATTAAAAAAACAATTAGCCAGGCATAATGGTGCATGCCTATAGTCCCAGCTACTCGGGAGGCCTGAAGCAGGAGGATCATTTGAGCTTAGGAGTTTGAAGTTGCTGTGAGCTATGATTGCACCAATGCACTACAGTCTGGGCTACACAGAGTGAGACCCTGTCTCTTAAAAAAAAGTACTGAAAGCTTTAAACTACACCGTTGTAGCAGGTTCCCCTACTGCAGGACTTCTCAGAGCCTTTAATATGCTAATGTGCATTATGAAGCTTTAAGAGGGGTAAACAGCATTTCTCAAACTTATTTGGCCACAGATTTTTTTTTTTTTTGGTAGAGCAGCTTACAGCACCAGTGTTTTATTTGATGTATTTACCCTCTCAGATGACTTAGCTGCATTTCACAACAGTCCTTAATGCCTAACTAAACCTAAAAGAGTGACTGTACTGGTGGGAAAGCCAGGCATCGTTACACTTAGGGAAAGCAGTGATGGTTAGCCTGGGTCAACCACCAGGCCATAGGGGAGATAGTAGTGACCAGAGGATCCTGGTGATATGGCTGTCTCATGTCACACATTATAGGTGGTTGTCACTTTCCTATCGGCCTGCTCCTATCCCACACAGTCCCAAGTGCCTTTATAATTTATTTATTTATGTTTTGAAACAGGATCTCACTCTGTTGCCCTGGGTAGAGTGCAGC
The DNA here is from genome assembly GCF_000956105.1 of Propithecus coquereli. NCBI lineage: Eukaryota > Metazoa > Chordata > Mammalia > Primates > Indriidae > Propithecus > Propithecus coquereli. The sequence continues at coordinate 4,616,703 of NW_012134303.1, read as the reverse complement.
GGCATCATCAGAGCTCACTGCAACCTGAAACTCCTGGGCTCAAGCAATGCTCCTACGTCAGCCTCCTGAGTAGCTGGGACTACAGGTGTGCACCACCACGCCTGGCTAACTTTTTTATTTTTTGTAGAGACGGAGTCTCGCTCTTGCTCAGGCTGGTCTCAAACTCCTGACCTCAAGTGATCCTCCCTCCTCGGCCTCCCAGAGTGCTAGGAGTACAGGCGTGAGCCACCATGCCCGGCCCCAAGTGCTTTTAACACATTGACTGCCACACAAAAAAATCAGAAACTTTTCCTTGGGGCCACAGTGTTTTATTACAAAAATAGAATAAAAACTTTGAGTGTAATTTAAAGCTAAACATAGATATAAAAATGAAATTTATTGACTTCTATTCATTTAATCCACATTTTTAGAATTAAATTGTCAATATTAATTGTAATAAGAACATCAGCAAGTAAGATTTTATATATGCTTCACACGGCCCTGGGGTCAAAACTAGAGGCAGTTAAATACAACTCTCATGGCAGTTAATGTGTTAAACTTAGCTTTGTTGTGCTGTGTCTGGGAGACTAGTATGGAAGGAATAGAAGGAGCCTGTCTCCCCAAGGCATGTCTATTTCTCATGTTGACACACTCATGTTTGATAGCTTCCTTCCTGAAGCATTTGCCATTTGTGACCTTGTACTCCACTGACACCACCAGTCCCCCAAACTCCATTCTCTAAAGCTCCTTGGGCTTGCTGCCTCAAGAGGGGCTACCTGTGAGCACCATTCCTTTCTCTGGGTTCTCTCCTACAAGTGCATGAACCAATCACTTCTTTACAGTGCACAGAATTAGAAAAATGGGAGACATTGGAGATAACTTGAGGGCTGTACCCAGTCACACTGCTCCTCTGCTAGCCTATTAAGTGGCCTGACTAGATAGGTCTCTGAAAGGGACCTCCACTAGCTCCCCTTGAAATAGCTGAGATGCTCTTCAACCTGGTGAGCTGCGTGGGGTGGGCACCAGGGTGCTCTTTTGACTCAGGTGATTTAATCTTGGGAAGGGTCAGCTACCTGAGAACAAGAAGTTCTCACCTGTTAAACTGAGAGCTCTCCAAAGGTGACAACTGTGCAATATCAGGCTGCTAATAAAAGCACTGTGGCTACTGTACTCTGTGCTGGTCAGAGCACCCCAGGAGTACTGTGCTTAGTTCTGGGAAGGACCCCTAAGAGGCAGCCTCACAAATTGGAGTGTTGCCAAAGGAAAGTGACTAACATGCTATCAGGTCAGTAGGCTAGGACATTTTCTAGACATGTAGGTACTAAAAGCCAATGTTTTATATAAAATTTCAGGAGATTCATGGACCTCCAGGTTAAGAAGCTCAGCTGTGGAACCATATCACAAAAGGAATCACGGAGCGAATCGGGCAGATTTAGCCAAAAAAAAGGAAAAAAAGAAAAGAAAGAAAAGTCGAAAGACAGACAGACTTGGGGAAACGTGATAGCTATATTCAGATATTTGAAAGGGGCTGCCAAGAGGAAGAGGGAGGAAAGAAGTTACTGAAAGATTGGTTTCAGTTTGATATAGAAAATGTTCTAATTAGAGTTGTTCAACAATGGAATGGACTACTTTAGACGACAAATGCCTTGGTGATGAGAATTAAAAATTTGAGGAAAAGAGTGGACTACATGATCTCTAAGGTCTGACAACCCTTCCAACTTCACATTTCTTCCCACCCACGTATTTCTGTCTATGTCACCGAGATCCTTCCTAGTTTATTGCAGAGTCACAATCTTACTGACAAACCCCAAAAGGCAAGAGCAGATCAGAGGTGGCCCCAAGCTCCAGACCACTCGGTCCTCCCACTCCACCCCTACCCAAAGTCATCACATCTTGCCAGCTCCCACACCAGGGCTTTCAGGGTTTGCTGGGTGACAGCTAGTTAATCTGATAAACTAATCTGCACTAATGGGATCAGGAATGCTAATGAATTAATGCATTGCCTTCCCAAGTGACATATTTGCATTTTAACAGAGGTCTTCTGGAGATAATGCCTTAACTCAAAGGAGTGATTAATGTTGAAATTTCGGCTGTTTGGCAGTCTAGCAAAGGAGATATTTTTGGAAATATCTTTTTTTTCCACCCTTCACTGTCAGACCATCTGCTAGAAGAGGAAACACATGTCCCTGCCCTTGAGGGGTTTATAGTTTACATAGTTGGGGGATTACAATGGCTAACATTTATTGAGCCTCCATGAAAGTGTGGAGTACAGCACTTCCATAATATAAATATTATCTTTGAATTCTCACCACAACAACCCTCTGACAGGGTATTTTGCAGATAGAGGAACTGGGTCTCAGAGAGGTTAAGTAACTTGGTACTGCATTTTGTTGACTCTAAGATGCTGTCAATGGTAAGAAGCAACATTTTCTTAGATTTCCCTAAGAAAGAAAAAATGCTGCCAAGTAACTACAATGCACCATGGATTGTAAGAAGCATTTCAGTTTCAGAAATGTTAAAAAATGTGTCTTTGAAACTATGAAATACAATAAGTAGTAAGGCCAACTCCAGAGTATACACTGCTTAATGCTGGTTATAGAACCCAGATGGGAAATAGCTGGGGAACATTTTGATATAATAATATAATAGCAAGTACACATTAATATTTTAAAACAAAACGATTACACAAGTACCCAGAAGATTGCACACTGTCTGAGGTCAATGGCGGAACATGTTGGTGGGGGTCATGAATTTGAGTGGTGGAAAGAAACAGGGACAGTATTTACGGGAGAGGGACTAGGTTGAACTGGACCTGGGGCTGAGGTGAGGGATGGCAGATAGCAAATAACTCTGGAATTCAGGGGTTTGTTTGTTTGTTTGTTTTCCCCTTCTACAAAGATCTAGATTTATGAGGTATGGAATTCAGTTTTGGAGGAGATGGCACACTGGCTGGCTTGGCTAAAGTGAAGGGGTTAATTAGGGAAACCAGGAGAGATACTTTAGTGAGATAGAAAAGGGAAGGCAAGTGAACTGGCAGATAATCTTTGAAGGCCAGAATGAGAGATTTCCATTTAATATGCTGGGCAGAGGGGGCAATTGTGAATTCTTGCCAGTTAATGCCAACATACGAAGAAAAGCTCATTCTGGCCACTAGGATGAATTAAACCTCTCAGCTTCAAAGCCAGGGGCTTCCTAAAGGGGCAAAAACCAGCATTACAAAGGGATTGTGCCACTGGAGGCAGCAGAATTCCAGGGCATTATGCACCCAGAGCTCCCAGCTCTCTCTTGATGTGTATTCCCTTCTCTCCAGGAGCATCATTCCTCACCCGGAAGAGGAAGTAGGAGAGCCATGGCTGTGTGGGGCATGAAACCTCAAGCGCTGCCTCCAAAGCATGCACCCTCTCCCCTAGGCCATGGTTGGGGGGCGGTACAGCCTGGACGATGTATAGCTCGTCTCCCCATCATCTACTAACTAGTGTTTGCTGAGCCCCTGCAAGGTGTGTCCCCCTGGGCCCTGGAGGATACCTGGATGAAAGAGGCCCCTGAAATGCTCACTCCCTAGCTGGGGAAAAAGGTGAACACACGGAAAGTCAAAGCAATAAGAGGCGGTGGAATTAAGTGCTGAATCGTGGTGGAAAGACTGTTCAGATTCCAAAAAGGAGGAGGTGAAATTGTGGGTACCTTTTTTTTTTCCTCTGTATTTTCCTGTATTCTCAAAGTTTTCCACTATGCGCAGGTATTTCTTTTATAATCACGGAAATTATAATTTAAAAAACGAGGGCAGCCAAGGAGGGCTCGAATAATCAGGAAAGGCTTCACAGCAGAGGTTGGACTTGAGCTTGTTGCTTAGAGGATGTGATGGAGGGGTTTGCAGAGGTGGAGAAAAGGGGACCACTGCAGGCTGGGGGGATAGCAAAAAAAAAATGACTGCAGAAAGAGAAGTAAACACGGAGTGGGGTACAGTGGGGCAGGAAGCGTAAAGAGAATAAGAGAGCCCGGGGGTAGGGAAGAAGTGGGAGAGAGAGAAGATATATATATGTATATATAAAATATATACATGTACATATAGAAAATATAGTGAATCCCAGCTGTTGTGGAAGGCAGGCCTCAAATACCAGGGAGAGGAGCTATTCTATTTGATATAGTAAGCAAAAGGGTGCTATTACAGGCTCTTGAGCAGGGAGTGACATGATGAAAGATGTTTTAAGGAGATTCCTTTGGCAGCAGCATTGAGGGATCACTAGGCAGGGATGGGGAGGCTGAACGCAGAGAAACCAGTTAGGCTGCTGCAGTACTCTGGGCATGAGGTAATGAGAGCTCAGGGTATGATGATGGCAGTGCGAATGGTCAAGAAGGGGTGGATTCGTGAGGCACCTGTGAGAGATGAACTGGCGAGACAAGTGGTGACTTACTACAGTGGGGAGGGGGTGATTGATTCCAAGGCTCAGCCCTTGGGCTATGAAAGAGTGATGGTGTCATTGATAGAGACAGAGATACAGCCGAAAATGGGCAGAGGCTGGGGAACATTGCGGGAGGGTAAGGTTGGAGAGGAGATCCGGAGTTTGGTTTTAGCTGTGGTGAATTTAAAATCATGGTCAACTCCAAAGAGAAAATGTCCTTAAAGGTAATAATGAAATGGAACTGGAGCTCGGGTTAAAGGCCAGGCTTTATCATTTCCAGCAATCACCTAGAATTCCAAAGCAGGGCAAGCTATATTTAGACTAAATGTGGAAACCTCTAAAGGGAGGGAGGAAGGAGGAAAAAAAGCAGACCCAACAGCCACTTCTGATTTGGACTTTGCAAGTGACAGACACTAAACGGTGTGGCAGCAGCAGACTAGTGGGTCTGTTTAAAGATCCCCCTCCTTTTTCTCTGTCAGTGAGTGATTTCCCTACGTATTAGAAAGATTACGGCTTGACTGTAGGTGATGAGATGAATATGGAACAACACTCGCTTTATTAATCATATCTGCATTCTCTGCGATTTCACTCATGGTAGCAACAGAGCCAGTGCGGCGCACAGCGCCCTCGCCAGCCTTGTGAGGGGGCTGGTTTTCAGAGCCCCAGTCCACAAAAGCAAGATCCAGAGCTCTGGCCACCTTGACACAGGATCAGAGGCAAATTTCATTTAAAAAATCATCTGGGTACCTCAGTTTCCCCCGTGTCGACTGGCAAAGCATCTGAAATTGACGTGCACGAGTCTAGGTTATTTAATAGAGGTTGGAATGATAAAGAGAACAATTACTGAAGGGAAAAGTGTATAGACCAAAGACAAAACTTGGGAGAGAAACAGTGAGTGCAGATTGCAGCAGGATTTCCAAATTGAGAGATTTTGACACTTACCTGGTTGATTCCTAAGCCAGTTGTTGCCACCATGCCAGCTGCTTTCTGCTTTCAATGAGCTTTTCCACGAGAAGGGGAGTAAATATGATAATCACCCTAGTCAGCGACTTGTATTCTCTCTTCCCAATCCTCCACCTGCATAAGCATTTCCATTCTGGACACCTGCCCACTTCTCAGTCGTCCTTCTCCCAGCCACCACCCCTACCTCAAATCAGCAAGCAGAAGACTGAATGGAAATCAAAACAGAAATTTTCAGTAGGGAAGTGCTGGGGGCCGCTGGTTAACAGACTATGCTTGTGTGTGTGTGTCTCTGTGTGTGTGCACGTGTGTGTCCATCCACCAGTCTAGCCATCTGTTCCTGTTTCCCCAGTGGGGTTGGATGAGAAGCAAAGAGAGGCCTGTTTGACTGGGTGGTCCCGTCCCCAGAGCAGAGCTCCCTTGGCAGTTAGGAGCCCATACCCTGGGCAGATCTACTCTACTCATTCATCTTTAGAAGGCATCATACCCTCCCACAAGAAGAACCAGTAAAAGAGGATGAAAATCTTACAAATATCCCTTTATCTGCAGTCCTCTATTCCCCTCCAACCCAGGGATGGGAGACTTGGCCCAGATACCTGCCCAAGACTGACAATCAGCAGGTTGGGTGGGCAGGGGAGAGCTGGTGGGGGAGGCAAGTGAGCAGGCAGAGGCCTCGACTGTCACCCTTCCACCTACCTGTGGATGCCTCCCTTTGTTCTCTCATACCAGCTGGAACAAGAAGGCTCCAGCTGGCATCAAAGTGCCCTGGCACAGGTGTGACCTCCACTGGGATGCTTCCTTAGTGCTCAGAGGAGTTTTCAAAACAGATTCTACCAGGGAAGCTGAAAGGTGTCTCCTCACTCTAGCAGCGCTCAGAAGTCCTAGGGGCTTGAAAAAGACCAAACATAGGCATCGTTTGCCTCCAGCCTCCCTGTTGGGGAAGGGAGCACTCAGCACCCCACCTTGACTTGGCTATCATCTCAGCCACATTCTGCAGCCAGATTCCTCATTGCTTACTCTTTCGGGTCATGGCATTGAAGGCCCCTGTGCAAATCTACTTTACTCGGAATAGTTAACTGATTAGCCCATTCTCATCTTAGCTGCAGTGAATTCTGCCACCTGAAGGTCCTGGGGGCCTGGGAAAAGGAAGATGTAAGTATTGAGGCTAAGAGAAAGGAGGGAGTGAGACAAAAACAGCTAAGAGAATCGCCTTGGTGGTTTACCCGCCACACCAATGCCTTAAGTACCTTCTGGATTTCACCTCCTCTCTATGCCCACTGCCCCGCCCTAGTCACCTCTTGCTTGGATTGCTGTAGTATCTTACAAGCTGGTCTCAAGTCTCTCCTTATTCCAATCAATTCTGCTTCCCATTGCACAGCTAACCATCCTAAAACACCGTGTATAATTGACCAATAGCCCTCCAGGGTCTCCCCAAGTCCAAACTCCTCGTTCTGACATGAAAGGCCCTCCAAATCTGGGTACCCCTTACCCAGCCAATCATTTTTTTCCCCACTGTGCCTCTACATACACCCTCTCCTCTAGTCAGATCGTTTCTCAATCACTGCTTCACCATCTCCACCTCTAGCCTTTTCCCTACACTGTGTCTCTCCCTTGGAAGCCTGCTCTTTTTCTAGTCAACAATCTCAATCTCACACATTATTCAAAACCTAACTCAAGTTCAACCTCTTCTGGGAAGAATTCTCCCTCTATTCTGGCCCACACTCTCTTTCTCTCTGTGCTGTGAACCCCTATGGTGCTTACTGTTTAGAGCAAATAATATGGCACGTAATTGTTTTCCATCTTGTATTATTCTTAGTTGCTTCATATGAATAAGTACTATTTTTCTGTTAAATTATGAATTTCTAAAGAGCAGGGCTTTTGCTTTCCCTTTCTCACCATGACATTGGTATAGCACTAGACCCAGGAATGCTCAATAGACTCCTGTTCCCATGTCTGAACCCCAAAATGAGAGAAGGATGAGATAAATGAAGACCCTCTGAGGATCTCCTCTGTCTCCTCCCTCCCCTTTCTCAAAAGATGTTCCAGATGGCAGAGGAGCTGAGGCTGCCCAGTAAGGCAGAGGCAGCCAATCTGCATCAGATCCTAGCTTTCAGAACACTCCCACCTCCTAAGGTTTTCTGGGCGATCAATAATGCTGCCTAAGTGATCAATCTGAGACACAATGGGCTGCAGGGGCCAGTGTTTGATTAACTCGAGAGAATAATACACGTATGCTGGAAGAGACAGAGCAGGGAGGGAGAGCAGAAGAGAAAGCAGGAAGAAAGATGAGGGGAAGGAAGAGGGAGAGAAGGTTTTATGAATGAGGATATGATAGGATGGAGCTGAGAGTAGTTCTCACCTGATCCGATTCAATAGCTTAAGCAAGTTCTTCTTAGTGAGGTGACTAAACAATCTTGGGGCTTTCTCAGAGTCCAGTGAATATCACAGGGGCTGCTGGGCAATCTTTGATGTTGGCAACAACACTGTTGCCACAATCCACTGAGGGTCCACACAGGCTCCATATTGAATGGAGAAGTGGGTGTGGAATGGAGACTTCAAGGAACCTCAAGGAAGGACTTGGGTCTTGAGCTATGCTTGTTGGCTGAGTCTACAGAAATCCCAAGCTCTGGCATCCTCCACTCCTCCACCAAGCATGATGACTCAGAAACCCATGAGGATATGGGGCAGTAGGCTGATCTGCAAGGGGGATATCAGCATTACCTTCTCTCTATCCAGAGGTATACATACTATGCTTCTTCTCAAGGCTGGAAATTGAATTATTTCGCAGTTAACAAAAGATAAGTGGTCCCTTTTGGAATTTTTTTCTGAAGGGCTCACATGTGTAGCTATACCACTAATCAAAATTCTTCTGGGAAAAAAAACAGAGCAGATGGCTTCTTACTGTGAGAAAGTTCCTCCTTTAATCTAACCATGATTCCTGCTGCTCTCATTAAAATCCCATCCTTCACATTGTTACCCTACCCATTACGCAGGCTCAAAGCCTTGGAATCATCTTTGACTCTTCCTCCTCCCTCACCCCACTCATCCAATTGGTAGGTAAATGAGGTTTCCCCTGCCTTCAAATCCATCCACCCATCTTCTTTCTATCCCCAAACAGCTATTGTAACAACTCCCGAACTGATCTTCCTGCCCTTGTGATGACTGCCTATTAATCAATCTGCCAAAGGGGAAAAAAAGAAGAAAAAAGGAAAAATGGACCTGAATCTAATCAAGCCCAGAGCTAACTTCCATTTACAGGAAATGCAGGGGATAGCAGAACAAGCTAAATGACAATAAAAGGAAAAACCAGAATAATAAAAGACAAGCCAGAATGCGGGACATCGTGCAGAACAACCAACCTGATTTCTGTAGCAAGTCAAAGAGAGGGGCTATTGGAAGGGCCTTCAGGGACATAACAACCAAATGTAATCTGTGGAATTTTTTGGATCTTAATTCAAATAAGCCAACTGTAAAACATGTTTTGAGATAATTGAGAACATTTGATTATGGACTGGGTAATGGATAATACAAAAGCATTATTGTTATTTTTGTTAAATGTATTAATGGTACTGTGGTTATGTGAGAAAAATGAGCATTTTTCAAGAGATGCATAGAGAAGCATTAGGAATGAAATGGCATGATTGATGTTTGGCATTTATTTGAAAATACTTCAGCAAAGAAAAAAAGGATAGATAAGGCAAATATGGCATAGTCTTGATATAATTACTTAATGTGGATAATGGGTATATGGGGATTATACTATTTTCTCTATTTTTTTGAGGTTAAAAATGTTGAAAATAAAGAATAAAAAAAAATAGTCATCCACTATACCCCAGTCTATCTTCCCAGCCTTATCTTCCTACCCTACCCTAGTTCTCTATGACACAGCTGTGCTATGTCCTCACTCAAGTTTTTCCTGTCTGAACTTCATTCCTTCACTTACTCTTGCATTCATTCATTTGTTTACTCAACAAATATTAATTACCTCTTCTATGCACTAGGCACTGTAAATGCAAACATGCTGAGAATGAGGAGGACAAGGAACCTCCTTCATCTTTATATTTTCCATAGCAACTAGCACAGTGCCTTGCACATAATAGGTGCTCAATAAATATTTATTGAACTAATGTGCAGGGAGAGATGTGATAGAATCTCTGTCTAATATGAATCAACAAATGTTCAATTCAACTCAACAAATGCTTGTTGAGCACCTATCATATGTAAGGCATTATATGCTGCAGGGATAAAAAAAGACATGATATACTTGCCAAATGTATTTTAAAGACAGGAGTTCAGAGGAGAGAAAGATCAGTCTAGAATGATTAGAGAAGACTTCATGGAGGAGGAGAGTTTGAATGTAGAGTTGAAGGACAGGTATAGTGGTTATTAGAAAGTAAAGGAGCATGGGCAGAGAGGAGAGGGCATTCCTGGTGCGTGGAATAGCATGGACAAAAGCGTAGATAAAAAAATGTACAAGACATGTTTAGAAGATCCTAAGGAAAGAAATTCGACTGGAGTAGGGGGTCCACGTGGAGCTGTGTTTCTCAAGTAGACCAAGTGCATCAAAATCACCTGGGGGAGCTTGTTAAAATGCTTATTCCTGGACTCCAGCTCCCAGACCTACTGAATTAGAAGCTCAGGAGGTGGGACCCAAGAATCTGCATTATAACAAATTCCCTCAAGTGATTTTGAGACATACTAAAATTTGCAAATCAATAATGTGGACCAAGAGTGGGAAATAAGGTTGGAAGAATACACAGTGTTAGGCCTACTAAAGGAGGGCCTTGAATGCCAGGCTAAGAAGGCTGAGATTTATCCCACAGGCAATCATGTATCCACTCTCCAAGGATGGTGATCAGAAGCATCATGAAGGCCGGGCGTGGTGGCTCATGCCTGTAATCCTAGCACTCTGGGAGGCCGAGGCGGGTGGATCGTTTGAGCTCAGGAGTTCGAGACCAGCCTGAGCAAGAG
>NW_012134303.1:4600973-4606343 GCF_000956105.1 Propithecus coquereli | reverse complement strand
TCCTAGCACTCTGGGAGGCCGAGGCGGGTGGATCGTTTGAGCTCAGGAGTTCGAGACCAGCCTGAGCAAGAGTGAGACCCCGTCTCTACTAAAAAAATAGAAAGAAATTAGCTGGACAACTAAAAATATATGTAGAAAAAATTAGCTGGGCATGGCGGTGCATGCCTGTAGTCCCAGCTACTCGGGAGGCTGAGGCAGGAGGATCACTTGAGTCCAGGAGTTCGAGGTTGCTGTGAGCTAGGCTGACGCCACAGCACTCTAGCCCAGGCAACAGAGTGAGACTCTGTCTCAAAAAAAAAAACAACAACAAAAAAGAAGCATCATGAATAAAGGAAATTCCAGAACAATAATCTGGCAAGCGGGTGTATCATGGACTGGATAGGAAGGAGACTAGCGCAGTGTGGACATGAGATGGTGACAGGGGGCAGGGCGGACTGGGATATAGGGGTAGAGTCAGAGATGGCTCTGAGGTTTCCAGTCTGGGAGACTAGAGGGCTTCAAGTAACAGAGAGGTTAGAAGAGCAAGTGTCTCTGAGAGATAACGAGATGAGTTGGTGAATGCTGAGTATGAGATGATGGCAGACTATCCAAAGGGAACTGTTTAGTAAGCAGCTGGAAATACAGAACTGAACCTCAGGAGCAGGATTAAGTTTGGGCTAGAGAAGTGGGAATGGCCAGTAAAGAGGTGAAAGGGGAAGCCACAACACGGCTGTGTGTCCTTGTCAATAAAGTGCAATAGAAAGCAAGAGGAGCTGGAGAACACCCAGATTTGAGGGGTGGGAAGAGAAATTAGCAAAAACGAGAAAAAAGGAGGGGTCATTTGGGTGAAAGGAGACCTAAATGGGAGAACCAGGCAGAGAGCTCTTGCCAAAGTGAGGGATGGCTAGTAGTGTGGCTAATGGCAAAATGAGGCTGAAGCTCCGAGAAAGGCCATTCATTGGCTGTGGCTGCACACTGAAAAAGCTGCTAGTGTGCATACACCTGCTCACTCTCATGTTCCTTAACAAACGCACGCAAACGGGCACATTTGCTTCTACATATGCACAGGTAGCACGTCTCTCTCTCTCTTTCTCTCCTTCCTCCACTGCCCTGTCATACACATATTCCCACTTCCAGGCTCATTTTCTGACTATCAGGGAGTGTGCACTAGTGTGCCACTGGGCTGTTAATGTCCCGTTGTAAGGATGGTGCCTCTGGTCTCAGAAAAGGGGGCACTGCCTGTCATAGGTGGGAAATAATACAGAACCCCAAGATCGCTGCCCTTTTCTTAGCAGCTCAGCTGAAGCGGAAATGGAAAGGGGGGAAGATGGCGTGTTTCTCTCCATGTGTTCTGTACCTTATCCTACCCTTTTGTTCCTAGCCCTCGGATTTCTCAGCAGACTGCAAGGTCTGGTCCATTTGGAGAGCCCTTCATTGTGGCTGTCGATAATGCAAGAGAATGTTTTTCTTTCTGAATTTATGGTACGAAAGAAAACAGAAGTCCTTGAGAGAAGAGCCAGAACAGTTTTCAGCTGGGAATGCTAATGGCCCTAAGGCTGGCCCACAAGCTGAAGCTGACTTAGGTGTGCCTTCCTCACAGGGGGCCTGACCAAGCTAAGGGTCTTCACCCAGCATCAATGGGTACCATCCCAGCCCCCCTAGAAGTGATTGCTAGGGCCCATATGTGAAGGCATGAAACCCCAGAAGCCAAGCTTGTCTGCATGAGACTTATTTCTCAGAATTTGCCACATCCCAGGTATGTGTGAGGGTGTAGGGGTGTGCATGAGGCATGCATGTACCGTGTGTGATGTGCATGTGTACATGTGTCTCTTATGGCTCCAGCTAGCCTGGAGGCTCCACAAAAACAGGGATCCGTCCTCTGGTGTGTTGGCGCTGCTCTCTCTGGGTGCCTTGTCGGGTGCTGGCCATGGACCCCAATTGCTTATGCATAGTGTGTGTGGGTACAGAGTGCTTCCGTTGTCCTGCATCCACCCATGCTCCCTCCAAGGGCGGAAGTGAGGATTATTGCAGTGGGACAGTGCTGGCCCAATGCCTCTCCTCCACCCACCCTACCCAGAGACCCCCTGTACCCCCTCCTCCCCCCACCACCTCCAGTGCCTTGTCCAGCTTGCTGCTGTCATCAGCAATCACAGGACTTTCTTGTTACACTTTTTCAACCTACTACTGCTCCCAAAAGATGTCGTTGGTGACAAAATTTCCCAATTAGGCCACACAGATCACTTCTCAAGACCCTTGGACTGTGCCACTTACCAGAAGGAGAAGTCCCCTGACTTACTCAAAATGAAGCCTGCAGCCTCATAGGAGTCCCCAGACCTCTGGGGGTGGAGGGGAGAAGAAATTAGATTGCACTTTCCAAAACCACAGTACCAACAACATCCCTAGCTTATGTTTTGGGGGACACTTAACTGGCTACAGGCCAATAGCCTGGTCACTCTGTAGGATACCTCAGATATCTGGAAGAAGCTCAGAACCAGGAGCCTGGGGTGCCCACCACTCTGCCCTGGCTGGCCTCCTCTCTCTGGTGGCCTTCAGCCCACACTGGCAAGGCAATTGTGGTAGTGGGTGTCGGTGAGAGAGAGAGGGGAGGATCTCTCCACTGGAAGCAATGAGTGCTTCTCTCCTGCTTAGATCATATCCCCTCCTTTCTCAGAACACTGCAGTAGCTCCCAATTGCCTCTCAAATCAATTTAAACCTTCTCTCTGTGGGCCTCAAAGCCCTCCATAATTACATCCCTCCTTCCCACATCCCCACTCCCACACACACATCACGTATAAGTCTGGCCCAGACATAGACCACAGGCAGCCGACACTGTCCACCCTTTGCTCCAGCCTGGAGCACCTGGGTCCTGCCACAGGTGCCTGAAAGCCCCACCAACAGAGTCACTCTTCTGCCTCCTTTAAAAAATGCAAATATTACCTGTGAGGTGTAGGCAGTAAACCACTATCAGCTATTAACAACTTGGCCTGCCAGGGATTCCGTCGTCATATTTGACCAAGCAGGGAGCAAAGCCCCACCTAACCGGTCTAAGGGGGTGGGGGAGGGGATCCAGAGGAGCCAGGAGCAGCCGATGGGAGGGGCGAGAGCAGGGAAGGGGCTCTGACGTCGATTTTACCAAGGGCTACAGTCTGACTCCGGCGGAGTCTCTACTTAAACCAGTCAAACCGGCTAGTCCTTGCTACCCCCAACCTTGCTTCCCCCTCACACACACAAATTACGCCTTATTTCACCTCAGAGGTACCCTCATGCCAAGCTGCTGAGGCTGAATTGGTCCACTCACAGAAAAAAAATCCGCCACGAAATTGGGTAGACATCGGCACGTCTGCATGGGCATGGCCAAGTCTTGTTGAGGTCTCCCGGGGGAGAGCCCGAGAGCCCTTTGCTTAGTGGAAATAGCGAGGGCTTCCTGGGAAGCCTCTCTCAGCTCCCAGGAAGCCGCCAACTGGGTTCCCCCTGCTTCTCCTGCAGTGAGCTTGACCGGCAGGGAAGGGGAGGGAGGGGCAGGGCCTCCCAGCGGAGGACCCCGGTGGTTGAACTGCCACACTGCTCCGGGCCCTCTAGGCCCAGGTGTGTGCCGATGTTTACCCCAGTCTTCAGCTGGGAAAACTCACTGGGCGCTTCGTTCTGAGTCAGCATAGAGTCCCCCACCCTCCACTCCGAGAAGGGCGCCCCCAAGGGAACCTTGCTTCTACAGCAGTTTCTCCAAGGAGCAGAAGTCCAGAGACTGCCCCACCCTCCGCAAGAGCTGCAGGATGCTGAGACCACCCCCCTCCCCAGGACTCCAAGGTTCTGCAGCTGGACCAAGATACAAACCGGGGCGGGGGCGTGGGGTGGGGGGGCAGGTCTGGCAGAATTCAGCGTTCGTTTGCTGTGATCAAGGGCTGTTTAGTGGCAGCTTCAAGGGTGGGGGTGCCACCTGCCTCTGGGGGAAGGTGTCAAGCATTTGCCCCTGCAGTGGTTTCAGTGTGTGTGTATGGGTGTGTGTGTGTGTGTGTGAAGGAAGCCCAGGAGCTCTGGTGTGGAGGGGTACGACTACAAGAGTTGGGCAGGCTTTTTGCCAGAATGCAGTTCTTAAGGGTCTCGACGGAGGTGTCTACAGTAGCTCGGGGGGTTGCTGTAGGGGGGCAGCAGGTACTGGATCTGCAGTAATGTGCAGCTGTCATGTAGTTTCTCAGGGACACTCTGAGAAAACACACACACACCCTCACATACACACTCTCCCATACACACTCTCCAAGCTCCAAAGCACCAGGCTGGGGAGTAGAGGAGTGTGTATATGTGTGTGTATGTACATGTTTTAGCAGCGCTGGGGGGAGGTGCATGTTGCCGTATATATGTTTGGGTGACTGCTTTATTAGCATCCTGATGGGAGGGGGGCAAGTGTAGCTCTGTGTGAGTGTGTGTGTGTGTGTGTTTTGTCTTTGGATGGGGGTGACTGTGTGGCTGAGCGCCGAGTATGTGGTGCGGCTGTGTGTGCGTGTGTGTGCGCGTCCGTGTCCGCTTGTGAACACGGCCTCGGGAACCACGCACAAGCTTCAGACAGCTGTTTCTGGCAGCCCTGGGGCTCGGGCTTCGCCGGGCACCCCGGCTAAGTGGCCACCTCCTAGCAGCCAGGCCCCGCGTCTCGCCAGCTCTCCCAACTGTGCCCACAGCCCCGGCGCGCACACAAAGGCTCCATAATGAACGCGCTGCACTCCCCTGCGCCCGGCTCCTCACCCTGCACCCCGGGCGGCCAAGGCTAGCCCGCCAAGCCGGCGACTCACCGGCGCGGTGGGCACGCAGCCCGCCGCTCCCCCCGCCCGCCCAAACTCCGGGCGGCTCGAAGCTCGGCGCCCCCCGCCCTGCCCCCGGCTCCCGGGGGCGCCCAAACGCCGGTCGCCCCCGAACCGGCCCGGGGCGGTACGCTCCCCCCGCGACTCACCCCCGGCCGGGCTGAGACTGCGGGCGCGCCCCCCTGAAGGCTGCGCGCCTCTTACCTTCCTCCCCCTTCTCTTCCTCCTCCTCCTCCTCCTCCTCAGCGGCGCGGCAGCGGCGGCGCAGCGGCGGCGGCGGCGGCGGCGGGACTAGGGCGCCCGTGCCCCCGAGCCCGGCACGGGCGTGGGGCTCAGTGGCGCCGGGCGGCGGGGCGGGCAGAGGTTGGCAGGGCGGCAGCAGCTGGCCCGGGACGCGGGGAGCTGGCGCGCAGGCGGCGGGCTGCGGGCAGGCTGGCAGCGGCGCGCGCGGGCTCCTCGGGCGGGCTCCATGGCTGCGCCGCGGGCGGCACCATCGCCGTGGCTCGCTCGTCGCTCTCTCGCTCCAGGAGTGCGGCAGGCTGCGAGGTGACGGATGGCGGCGAGGCAGCCGGACGGCCAGGGAGGGGAGGGGAGAAGGGG
>NW_012134303.1:4585222-4600923 GCF_000956105.1 Propithecus coquereli | reverse complement strand
GATTTAACCCACTACCACTACAACCACCAACACTCACTGATTCACCAAAAGTTGGGTAAATAATTGTCTTGTTTTTATTAATCTTTCTTAAATGTATATATAGCTCACATTTATTTCAAAGTTTAATATTAGAAGTGTTCTATGTCTTTCTTTAGAAGTTTGGTGATGTTTCTGTGACCAAAATATGCCATAAGAACTTAAGTCTTGCTTGTATCGATTAGCTATGGTAAAAATGGTTTCATTATATGTCATTCCTCTTAAAGTTGCAGTTTCCAAGAACCTATCTACAATGTTAAGTGAGGACTACTGCACTTGTTTTGTGCTATTTTCCCCCTACTATTCTAAAAGGCAATGGTTCTCTACCCAAACATAAAGTTTCTACTGCATATAATTTGAGGAGGATGGTTTGTGAACCCCCTAAAAATGAACAAAAAATGTATATGTGTGTATATATGACAAGGAAGAAAGGTCATGACTTCTATTACATTTTCAAAAAACCCATCATCCCCTCCCCAAACCAAATTAAGAATCAAATCTCTGAAAAATAGAGGGAAGGGGGAAGGGGGAGGGGGGAGGAAAGAGGAGGGGACGGGTATATGCATACACAAAGAGTGCAATGCGCACCACCCGAAGGATGGACATATTTGAAGCTCGGACTTAGGGGAGGGGAGAAGGGGCGGGGGAGGGGGAGGGGGGAGGAAAGAGGGGAGTGCAGAATGAGGGGCCTCTCCGGCGCCTCCCGACCCTCGAGTGCTGGCGTCGGTTTCCCCGAATGGGAAAGCGGCTTAAAGGCGCAGTTCCTGGCTCGGGTCACAACTAAAAATAAGCACAACATTGACAATTGGGGAAAGAATCCCTCAAGACACAACCCAGCAACCCAGCCACCCAGCCCGGCGCTGCCTCACTTCTTGAACCTGACCGTTCCGGCTGGGCTCTGCCGGGAACTGCCGGCGCTGAGAGGGCAAGCCAATTTCTAAAGTGAACCCGGGAAAGGGGGCGGGGAGTGAACTGCGGAGAAGAAGGGGTAGCGGGTACGCTCGCTTCAGGGGTGGGGGGACTCTATTCCCTGGCCCCTGACCTTGCCTCTCGCCCCTTGTTTGCTCGCCTTCTGCTGGGGATGCCCTGCCTGCAGCTCCCCGCCTGGTCACCACCGCCAACATCCGCACGCACCTTGAGTTTCGGCTCGGGCTCCTGCTTGCAGCGCCTCGCCCCAACATTGGAGTGTGAGCGGCTTTGAGCCCAGGCCCAACCCCGGGAGCCCACCTCAGTAAGGGAGCGAGCGATCTGCCAGCTGGCAGAGGTCTGCTTAGAGCATGCGATTGGTTTGGTGAGAAGGGAAGAAGCTTAAGGTGTGTGCGTGTATGTTCACCAGCAGATGGAGGGAGGGTCCTAGCCACACACACACACACACACACACACACACACACACACACACACACGCCAAAGGAGAGCAGCTAGGCACACAGCACAGTGCCTGATGAATGATCTCAGGACATTTTTTAGAGACATGTTGTGAATACTAAACATATAGCAGCTGAGATTCAAGAGAGGCTCTTGGTCTCCCAGACCCCTTTGGAGGAGTTTTGAAGACCAAGAAGAAAGACCACTCTTTCTCCCCCCAAAAAGGGCAGCCTCAATGGCGACCCAGAGGGACTGGGAAGCTGGACAGTGTGTCTGGGAGGGCGAAGTTGAGGCCAGGGAAGAGAGAAGCAGGAGGAAGCAGTAGAGTTGAAGACAGCTTCTGGTGATGCCAAATACATGGTGAATTTCCAAGTGTCAGAGCACCTCGGAGAGACAGCTAACATTGGCACATTTGGGCCTCAGGAGTTCTAAGGTGAAAGGTGAGCCCTTCTCAATTTCCCCTGTGTTCCTGGACTCTGGAAGGGAGACTGTTGGCAAAAGGGGACCCATTCCAGTTGGAATCTTTTTCTCACCTCCAGTTTATTCAAGCACTTGGGTAAAGCCTCAGAAGAGGCTAGAGGGCAACTGAGGGGCAATTGCGAGGCAAGGGCTGTTCTCATAGGCTGCGTGGAATTTCCAGGATACAGAGGAGAGCTCCAGGCACAGGGCTGTGTGGCTTCCCGCAGCTGGGATCAGCAGTGGAGTAGCTGACTAGCAGATTTGGCCATCCGTCCACTGAGCACACTTTTTGCTTCCTTCCTGGCACTTCCTACCTTGATAATAAGGATGGAAATTCCCTGCCTCTGGATGGGGGTAGTCTAAGCTGGGAAAACAAGCTGATGGAATTATTAAAAGCTGATGGTGAGAGAAAGTGAAGGTGTGCAGGGAGAGAAACACGCAGCATTCCCTGCAAACCCACAGGCAGGCCCCCACACAAGAAGATGCTCTGAAGAACACAACACACATGCAGAGGCACACACCTCAGAGCCACACCTACGGCCACAGACACACTGAGCTAGTGCAAAAAAATAAAAAAGGCTAGTCAGATAGGTGACTCAGACTTGATTTCTAATCCTTCCGAAGGAGAGAGGTGAAGGGAAGCAGGGAAGAATTGGCTTCCTATCTCCAGGGACTGGGGAGTGAGCCGGGAACCAGCTGTCCAGTATGAATAATAATCTTTGCAGCCAGACAGTCCCTGGCTGGTTTCCTTGGGGTGGCGTCTCAGGGGGGGATCCTTTCCAGGGTCCCCTGATTCTCATGTAGTTTAGTGTTTATTAAAAACACAGATACCAACAAGTTGGTTTATATCAATTCTTACAATAAAGCTCATGAGTTAATAACTAAAACAAGTGCATTTTATAATTCTGATTAGCGCCCTTCTGCTGCTTGCTGGGCTCACTCAAAGCATATGTCAGGGCTCCAGTCAATCTGCTGTGTGGTAAACAAAAGTGACGAAGGAGTGGTGGAGAGGGACAGAGAATTGAGAGGGACTGTGTCACTGGACAAAGGCAAGTGTGAGGGCTCCTGGGTGACCAGTGAGGCACTGTATGGTTTAGGATAGTGATTAGGTGCATGGCTTTTGGAATCTGCTTCTTACTAGTGGTGTGATCCTAGGTAGGTCACCTAACCTCTCTGAGCCTTACCTGTGGGATGAGGATGATGGCAGAACCCACCTCATCGAGTTATTGGAAGTGTTAAATGAGATAATCGGTGTAAAAGTCTCAGTAAATGGTAGCTGTCTTTCTCAAAACCAACCTGCCTCTTAGTCATCCATTGAAAGGCTTCCCATTTTGTTCTTATTTTGCCCATTCCATTCTGAAGTGACATAGCATTTGCATTGTTATTTGCTCTTGGTCAAAGTGAGCTCTCAAGCCTTGGTGCACACTGGCTTCTTTCACTTCCAAGGGCAGAACTCTCCCCCCAGAGAATCATGTAGGTGGGATTTTCCCATTTTTGTTTTTGTTGTTTGACAAGCTGTGTGTATTCCCTACAGCCAACAGAAGTCAGGGAGGAGGGAGAGCAGGAGGTGGGGGACAGAGAGGACGTGGTGACGATTCTTTAACGTTCTTAACTGTTTGTTAAAATACAGCAAAAGAAACACTTGTGTGTAAAACTGAGTCCCTTGATCCCGTTGCACTGAAATACGGTGAGGAGGAGCCCCTCAAGGCATGAGTTCAGTTCCTTCAAATCACATGACAATTGGATGACAAATAAAGATATTCCAGCCAGAACTCTATTTCCTATTGAAATCTATACATGGACACAAAGCCAATAAGTGCCACTATTTTTCTCCCCGGCACACGGAGAGTGAATGGAGGCAGCCAGCTTCAGTGGCACCTTGGTCTGTAATCGGCACTTAACAGTGAAGCAACCGACTCACCACTAACTGAGAATCCAGGGATAATGGACAGAGTCTCTTGGCTTCCAGTAATAATAGTAATACTGACTACCACTTATCGATCCATCACTCACTGCGAGCTGGGCACTCTGCTAACAGCTTCTAGGAAAAGGAAGAGAGTTCTTGTTCCCAGGGGGTACAATTAGTTCCACTATCCTAGTAGGACCTCCAGCCAACCCTGAGAGCTTTGCATACATTAACTCATTTCATGATCGCCACAACCCTCCTACCAGATCACATTATCATTCTTATTTTACAGGAGGAAACCAAGCTCATGTAGCAATAACTAGTGGAGCCTGGATTCTAACCACATAATGACAATTCATAGTCATGATAATTACTATTGCTAACTTTTATTGAGCACTTATGATAAGCCAGACACTATGTTGACATTTCACATGTATCATCACGTTTAATCCTCCCAATAAACCCAAGAGGGTGGGTACTATGCTTATTATTTATTTTAAAGAAAATTAAAAGCTCAGAGAGGCTGCTAAGTAATTTCCACAAAGTCACACAGCTAGTAGGGCTCAATCTGAGGTTTCAACCCATGTCTATGTGACTACAGAGTGATAGTGTCTCCAAAAAGGTTGTGAGTCCAAGCCTCCAACCAAAATTAGCACGGACAGGCTGTTAGCCTTTTCTGAAGAGACATTACTTAAGCTGCCCACTCATTAGCACTCAGGAAAAGATAAATGAGTGAAAAGCAGGGTGTCACCGATGGCTGGAGTATGAAGTACATCTGCCTAAGGCAGCAAGGGGACCCTTTAGGCAGCTAAACAGGCCCTGGAATGGTAGAAGGGGGGACGATGTAATTAGGAATGTCAAGGAGTGAACCCGAACCCGCTTTATAATTTTTCAGCCGCCAATCCTTTATTCCCCATCTTGCCTTGGAGCAAGATACCCAGCCATGCTGAAGTGTCCAGAGCCAGCCAGGGCTCTGGTGTTTGAGACAGGGTGGGTGAAGGAAAAGGGAGAGAAACCTCTTGAACTATTGAGTTACTGGGGAAACTGGGAGCTAGGAGGAAAGCTGGGTGATGGAGAGAATGTCTGAGAAAATGGAAAAGGAAAGGGCCATTTCAAAAGATTTGTCCCTAGAAGGAGAGAGGACAAAAGGCTGGGCAATTATGCTAAGAGGGCTTTTTAGTGGCCCTTTGTGTGCTAGCTGAGCCTAGCACACAGTGTGGGCTGGAAGACACTGAAGGACCAGGCATGGAAGAACTCTGAGCCGATGAGCTGCAAACTGCCAGCCAATCACTTCAGGATGCTGGCTGGCAGGCACCTCTCCCCTCAAACGCAGCTGCTGAGCAGGACCTGCTGCCTGCTAGTTCCATGGGTCTTGGCTAGCTCCCAGCTTCCCTGTCGATATTCACCACCCCCCACAAAACATGCTGGGGAAGTACCCAGTCATGGGAGAGTGATCCTCTGGTCAGAACTGCAGTTCATCTTACCATGGTGCCCCAGTGATGAGGATGGGGTCACTTGGTTCCTGGCTCCTCTCTGGGGCTTGGAGGCAGGCAGACACTGCTTGCATGGATAAAGCCCACGTCTCCTAGGTGCTCCTGGGCAGGTGGCCGTTTTCACTCCTAGCGTTCCTTGCTTCTGCCCATTTCACTCACCTGATAAGTACTGGGTTGACAAAATTTCCTTCCTGCATACAGACACACCTCCCCCCAATAAGCCTCTTTCTTCCCAGATCCTCTCTGAGGGCCCTTGCCTCGAAAGCTCCTCAGGCTTTATCAAAATTTATCCATCGCTAGTCCTGGTATTGGATATTCTGATAAACTAACCTATACTTATGTAAACACAGGTGGTAATTGGCAGTACTTATCAACCTTTACAAAGAACGAACACACACACACACACACACACACACACACACACACACAGAATCTCTAACCATAGAATAAAGTGAGAATCTGGAAGTGAAGGTCAAAGTGGCCGAAAGCATACGAGTTCTTTGAAGACTCACATTTTATTTTGAAAACACACATGAATTTTTGCCTCTATTCCATAGTATACTGGTGTTGGATTTACCATGTAAGTACTGTAGGTCTCTAAAATCTTTGCATAAATTGATATGGAAACAACTCAAGTGCCCATCAATACATGAGTGGATTAATAAAATGTGGTATGTGTATACCATGGAGTACTATTCAGCTACAAGAAACAATGGTGATATAGCACCTCTTGTATTCTCCTGGAAAGAGCTGGAACACATTCTACTAAGTGAAGTATCCCAAGAATGGAAAAATAAGCACCACATGTACTCACCAGCAAATTGGTATCAACTGATCAACACATAAGTGCACATACAGGAATAACGTTTATTGGATGTCAGGCAGGGGGCGGGGGACGAGGGGATGGGTATACGCATACACAAAGAGTGCAATGCGCACCATCCGGGGGATGGACACGCTTGAAGCTTGGACTTGGGGGGACAGTGGGGGCAAGGGCAACATACGTAACCTAAACATCTGTACCCCCATAATATGCTGAAATAAAAAAAATTAAAAATAAAACAAAATAAAATCTTTGCATAAAGTGAAGCTCCAAAAAGATGCCCTGTGTTTATCTTGTGGCCCTGTGTACCCCATAGGAGGTATGGAGACCCCCATTTGGGAAGCACTGAATGAATGAATGCCCCGAACCTGCTTGCCTTTTGGCCTACTCTCTCTATTGAGGACAGCACTGAGCAGAAAGAATGACTAAAATAGTTTGGAGTGTTGGGGTGCAGGGGTGTGGTGGGGGAGCCTGTTTTCTTGTCAGGCTCCATTTTTCCCCACGAGAATTACAGCAAAGCCAGCTGCACCCCTAGATCCCAGAGGGTGAATGCAGACACATACCTGGTGTGACGTCAGTCTTTCCCTTCCTTGAATTCACCTGCCCTCCAGCTGTGTGCGCTGGAAATTCTCCTTTGGGTTAAGGCCCAATCTCCAGAAGGTCCTGGTAAATTGCACATGTTATCTGGAATGGACAGCACATTAAGTCATTAGCGCCCATTAATGCACTCGCCTGAATAAATCTATCAGATTGCCTGTCACCTCTCGGAGGGCAGAGCTGTAAGGGAATAAGACACTGACAGGGACCGTTTCCTGGGGTGCGCTGGGGTAGGGTGGGAGAGCTCTAGCACAGCATTTCCCCAGCTATGGGCCTTGTCCTGGCTGCATCAGAATCACCTGGGTAGCTATAAAAAGGCAGATTCCTGGGCCCCACCCTAGAGCCCAGGACTCTGTATTTAACAATCTCCTTGGGTCTGAGTTGCAGCTGCCCCACCCAAAGCAGGCCTGAGGAAAGGAACACTGCTCTGCAGGCTTGGGGCATAGGGCTGAGAGGACCTTGTGGGGGTGATCTCCCCTCCAGCCCTGACCCTATTCTGGAGCTTCCTTTTTTCTTTCTTCCTCTTCGTCTTCTTTTTCCTTGTCTCTCTTTAGAGAGAGCGTCCGACCTGCTGCCTTCTCCTTGCCCACTGCCCATGTGCAGAGGGAGCCCCACAGAGAGAAGGCCAGTGACTCAGAAGGCCTTGAAGTGGAAGCTGAATTGACAGGCTCTAGGGAATCACCCATGGCTTCCTTGTATGCCTTCCTTCTCACTCCCCTGCTGGCATCTCAGGCATGTTTGCCCTCCTGGAGTTAGGAAGCAAAACACCAATTTAAATTGATGCTGACGGAGCCTGTCAGATGCCAAGTGCTTGCTGCAGTTGCCACCAGGACAGCTATTCCCCATGAGACAGTCCAGACGTGTGCTTGGGTCAGTGCTGCCAGGAGCCAGGCTCCTCACCCCTCCTCACCTCTGTCCGCCTAGGGCTGGAGTGGGGAGAAATTTGGAGAGGAGAAGCAGAATGGACAGGAAATGTCCCTGGGCTAGAGAGCAGAGGACTGGGTGACTCCCATAGGCTCTCAATCCTGGGTAAGCCACTGTGTAGTTATGGACCCTTTACTTACCCTCTCTGTGCCCAATGTCCCCCTGGGGAAAAAAACATGAAGAAGATTCGAATGTCTGCCCAGTGCTTTTTGCATGGATGTAGACTAGAAGGATGCACCTGGAACTTTTTAAAAGAAAAACACCGCGCAGAGACAAATGTCCCTTGAAAGACTCTGAGGAAGAAAGGGCATTTAAATCCACCTCTGTAAAAAGCCCTGGGGGTCCCCACCAGCCTGATAAATGAATTCTTGCTAATGTGCCAGTGAACGCTAATGGGCCAATGGGTTAACCTCACAAGTTTGCATTTTGTCCAAAGCTAAGCTTTCAATATCTTTCTCCAAAGGCATGATTAACAGTGGGGGTGTTTGACTTAGAGGCAGGTAGCTGAGGAGTTTGAGGGTTTGGAGGCCTTTCCTGGTTCACTTGGGTAATCCCTTCCATGTAGACAAGGTTTTACAGCTTAATTCATTCTTTACAATAACAGTTTGAGGCGGGTAGGGCAGCCGTAATCCCCATTTTATAGATGAGGAAGTTGGGGCTCAGATTGCCTAAATGACAGTCCAATGTCCCACAGGTAAGAACCACTGATTTCTGGATCAAGTGTTCCTCACACTTCTCCAGGCCCATTCCACCTGAGCAGAGCACAGGGCTCAGAAATATCAGGCTTGGAGGGATCATGTCGGCTTCTCCTATTCACTTTTTCTGTCTGTCGCTAATTTCTCTTTTTTTCACTCTGTCTTTTCTAGACTCCATTTTCTGCTTCTCTGGCTGCCTTTCACCAAACAGGAAAAAAAAATCAGTTTTTAAAGGAAAAGCAGGTGTTAGTTTATATATCTGCACTAACCCCCAGAAAGGCCTGACTAAAACATTCTCACCACTGGACTGTCAGGAACTTGCTGTGCTTGACCTGGAGTCAATTGATTAACCTTTCTGTCTGTGAGTTTTCATCTTTTCAACTGGCATAAACCTCGCTAGGCTCATGGCAGGGTTGGTGCGAGGGAAGCAGGGGGAGAGGAGAGGGAGTGGGAGGTGGGATGGCTAATGAATAACAAGAACAGAAAAGCACTTTGCAACCATTCCTAAGTGATGCATCGATATTTAATGGCATTCTCCGCCTCAAAAGCCATGGCTCAGAAATGGGAAGCATTCATTAAGGCACTGCAGGCAGGTCCCTGGTAATCCAAGAAGCCTCCTATTTAGGGGGAAGGCCTAATTATAGCGTCTTCTTTTCCTTATCTTCTTCTCTTGTTCATTAAGACCAAAGGACATTAGCTCGGGAAATCAGATCTTGGTTTCAGAAGATTTCATCTGCTCCCACAAATTGAATTTCCCACCTGGAGTCAAATTCTCTGTTTATAAGAAAGATATCATCTGCCCAGAAATCTGTCCTTGGTTTGGGCCTAAGCTTGCCAAGATGTGCTTCGAATGATGACCAGCTCCAATGGGCTGGGTGGGCCTGAGGGAACTGAGGCTGTGGTCTCTGGGTGTGGAGCCCAGACTGCATATTTTAGTGAGATGATTGGGCCCCAGCTGGCTTTGTCAACTGAGGCCTGGTCCCTGTCAGTGCTCGAGCACGTTTTCAGTGGTTACAGCTGCAGGAGGTTTCTTAATGGCTGTTGTCTTAGGCCTGATCTCCCTACCTTCCCCTCCAATCCACCGTGCCTAGACAGATTGATCTTGCCGTAGCACAGCTGACACTATGACGTTCTCCTGCTCAGGAGCCTTCAGTGGATGCTGAATACCTGTAGCATAAAATCCAAGCTCCTCTGCTAGTGTCAATCTCCCACTACTCCCTCCTGGGAACTGCTCACCCCAGGCGGACGTGGCCCCTCACTCTTTCTTGCCGATACCTTGCCTCCTGCATTTTGGTCTCGCTGTTTCCCAGGCCTGTGTTGCTGTCTATCCTCTCTGCCCAGCCACCTCATGTCCCTCCATCTAAACTCCAGCCCCACCATCTGCAAAGATCCCTTCCTCCTAGGAATGTTGAGCGCTTCCCACTGCACCAGTCATTTGGCACATAGAGAGTGAGTGCCTTGTCACAGCGCTTATATTCTTGGCTTGGATTGTAATTTGTCCCTTTGTGGGCATAGCCCCATCTCTCTACCATTGTGGGCACAGGTCAAGCCTTGTGCTTCTTTAGATTTCCCAGAATGCATAGTGCAATGTTGGGCCTATGGTGGGGTGCTCAGTGGAGGTAGCTGGGCTCAGGCTTCCTGCCCCGTTTTCCTATAGCTCCTTGCAACTCTGCAGTCTCTGGCAGATGCTTTGTTTTCAGCCTTCAGGGTTTCCCCCTCCCCATTCCCTCTTCTTGTCCTTCATTGGAAGCTCCTAGCATCACTCAGTAGTTTCTTCGTTTTATTAATCATTTTGGTGGTTCTTCCTTGGACCCTCTTCAGTTTCTCTGAAATTAAATCAATCCAGAGGCGGCCAAGAAAAAACTGGGAAGTCAGAGAAGTTTGTCTTTCATACGACCCTCCCTCCTCTGGTTGCTCAGTGTCTGCTATTGAACCAGACAGCCATCATTTTCCCTTCCTGCTCCCTGAGATTAAACTTCACAAAAAAAGGCCTGTAAATGTCCTTTTTATAATTTACCAAAAAATCTCAATTGCTTAGCAAGAAGCTAGGAGTTCTTTAACTCTGGGTAGCTAGATACTGGGACAAAGTGGTTACTCTAATATGGTCAAAGATACACTTCCTGGGGCTCCAAGGGGCTTGGTGGGAATGCGTCCTTGGGTAAGGAAGAACTTTGTTCTGGAAGGATCACTTTTAGTTACCTATCCACTCCTGGGCCTTGATGACCTCTGAAGTTATTCAACTACTGCAGCCTGGCCTGGAAAAGTCTTCTCTTTAATCAGAAGATGGAAGTGGCCTAGGCATGGGGTCAGGCTGCACCATTGGTTGGTTGGAGAGCAAAAGCTGATATTTACTGAGCCTTTACCAGGTGCCAGGCATTGTGCCATGCAGGTTACAGCAAAGATCTCATTAAATCCTCATAACAACTCTTGAGGTAAGTGCTTTTATCCTCAATTACAGATGAGGAAATTGAGGCACAGAGAAGCAAAACTTGTCTAAGGTCACCAACTAGTAAGTGGCAGAGTTGGGATTTAAGCCCAGGTCTATTTGATGCCAAAGGCTGTGAATTTCACCACCACTCGATTCTGCTCTGGCAAATACAACTGCCTTTGTGGAGCAAATATTAATATATAAACAAAGGCCTCTCTTTGACTATTTTCTCTATACTCTCAAGGCATGCTTTCAAGCTACTATTTGTGACTCATTTTTTCATCATAGTCTTAACAACCACAATATGCCCCCCACCCTGCCCAAATCTCCCTGACTTATCTAATACAGAAGCAGTGCAGGCTACTGGATGAGATCACAAACGTTGGAGCCAGACTGCCTGGGTTCAAATCCAAGCTCTGTCACTTTATAGCTTTATGACTTTGGGCAAGTTGCTTAATCTTTCTGTGCCTCAGTTTCCTCATCTATAAATTAGGGCTAATAATAACATTTACAGAATTGCTAGGAGAATTAAATGAGGTATTGGACGTGTCATGCTTAGCACAGTGCTTGGTACCTAGTAAGCTCTCAGCAAATACTATCTATTATAATTCTCCCCTCTTTGCCCCTTCCAGGGTTTCCATAGGCCTTATGCCATCCTCGGATTGTTGAGGACTCCCCTCCATGGTATTCTTTTCAGGCTCGCTGGTGTACTGCTCTCCTCTGAACATCTGCCTTCCCACCCCAAACTTCATGCTGAGTCCCAGGCCCTCCCCCAATTGTTAGCACTGAAAAAGCAATTCTGACCTCATAAAAATTAACTTTTGTGTATCAAAGGACACTATTCACAGAGTGAAAATGCAACCCATGGAATGGAAGAAAATATTTGCAAGTCATATATCTGATAAAGGATTAACATTCAGAATATATAAAGAACTTCCACAACTCAATGACAACAAAAAGAAATAATTAAAAAATGGGCAAAGGACTTGAAGAGACATTTCTCCAGAGAAGATGTATAAATGGCCAATGAGCATGTGAAAAGATGCTCTACATCACTAATCATTAGAAAGATGCAAATCAAAACCACAATGATGGTCATACCCGTTAGGGTGGTTACTACCAAAAAATCAGAAAATAACAAGTGTTGGCTAGGGTGTGGAGAAATTGTAACCCTCAAGTATACCACTGGTGGGAAGGTTAAATGGTACAGCTGCTATGGAAAACAGTATGACTGTTCCTCAAAAAAATTAAACATAAATATGCTGAAATTAAAAAAAAATTAAACATAGAATTACCATATGACACAGCAATTCCACTTCTGCGTATATACACAAAAGAATTGAAAGTAGGGCCTCAAACAGATTCTTATATACCCACATTCATAGCAGTGTTATTTGCAATAGCCAAAAGATGGAAACAACTTAAATGTCCATTGACCGATGAATGGATAAACGAAATGTATTAATAGTATATACATGCAATGGGATATTATTCAGCCTTTAAAAAAGGAAATTCTGACACATGCTACAACATGGATGAATCTTGAAGACATTATGCTAACTGAAATAAGCCAGACCCAAAAGGACAAATATTGCATGATTCCACTTATATATGAGAATAGTCAAATTCACAGAGACAGAAGGTAAAGTGATTGCCGGAAGCTGAGGGAGATGGAATAAAGAGTTCA
Source organism: Propithecus coquereli (assembly GCF_000956105.1). Classification (NCBI taxonomy): domain Eukaryota; kingdom Metazoa; phylum Chordata; class Mammalia; order Primates; family Indriidae; genus Propithecus; species Propithecus coquereli. Next base: position 4,588,510 of record NW_012134303.1, on the reverse strand, counting down.
TGTTTAATGGGTGCAGAGTTTCTGTTTTGCAAGATGGAAAGAGTTCTGGAGGTGGACGGTGGTGACAGTTGCAGCACAATGTGAATGTACTTAATGCCACTGAACTGTAAATGTAAAAGTGGTTAAAATGGTAAATTTTATGCTATATATATTTTACTACAATTTACAAAAAGCTATCATATACACTCCTTAACCCTGTGATGCTCTTAGGCACTGAGGATGAAATGCTGAACAGGACAGACAAGGTTCCTGCTCTCACAGAGCTTATATTTTAGAGGGGTCAGAGAGAGGAAATCTATTCAACAAATAAATGTATAAGATATTTTCAGATAAGTGATGGAAATCTATTTTTTCCAGTTGAATTTTAAATTTTATTATCTATTGAACAGGTGATGGAAATCTTGATCATGGTGGCAGTTGCACAGTGTATATATTTTTTAAAAACTCAACAAACTATACACTTACATTTGTATGGTTTTTATTACATGGAAATTACACCTCAATAAAATTGATTATATTATAGAAAAAAGATATTTTCGGGTAGGAATAAGTGTTATGGAAGAAAATAAAACAGAAGTGGGAGAAGTTACTTTAGGTTAAATAGTCAAGAAGTGCTGGGAAGAGGGGTGGGTTTAAAAAAAAAGAAGTGCTTCTCTGAAGAAGTGACATTGTGATGTTAACCCAGATTTCTGAGTTATAAAAGGAGCCGGTCATGGGAGGATCTGGGGGGAGGACATTCCTAGGTAGAAGGGACAGCTAATGCAAATGCGCTGAAGCTCAAACTAGCTTCGTGCAAACTAAGAACCTAAAGGAGGCCAGTGAAGGTGGAGATTAGTTTGGAGAGACGGGCAGAGGCCAGACTCCGGAGGGTCTTACAGACCATGGTGAGAGTTTGGATTCTAGTCTAAATCCATAGAAAGCCATTAGCAGTTTTAAGTAGGGAGCAACATGATCTGAATAACTGCCTAAAATAGATCATTGGCATCTCTGTGGAGGATGAACCCAGGTGAGAGATGATGCTGGCGTGATGATGGCAGCAGTGGAGACAGAAGTGGATAGATTCTGGATATATTGGAGAGCTCAATGGGCCCCACTGTTGGATTGGATGTAAGAGGTGAGGTAAAAAGATGACAGAAGGATGACACTTAGGTTCTTCCTGAGCAACCGGATATTTGGTGGCACCAATTTCTTAAGATGAGGAAAGGTGTGGGAGGAGATTTTGGGGGTAGAAATTAAAAGTTTTGTTTTGGTCACATTAAGTCCGAGATGCCTATGAGACATCCAAGAGGAGATGCTGAGTTAGTCACATGTCATCGTCATCTCTATCATCATCATCATCATCTAACATTTATTGAATCTTACTACATACCAAATACTGTTCCAAATGCTTTACACATTTAATTCTCACAATGACCCTATGCAATCAGGTATTATTATCATTCTACTTTACAGAAGAAGAAACTGAGGCAAAAAGTTAAACAACTTGCTTAAGGTCACACGGTAAGTGACAGAGCCAGGATTCAAACTCTGGCAGGCCAACTCCAGGCCCTGTGCCATTATGCTATAAGTTTGGAGCTCACAGAGGAGGCAAGGGCTAGAAATATACATTTGGGGGTGTTCATTTTTTAATGCTATTTAGAGCTATGGGACTGGATGAAATTATCTTGGAAGGGAATGAGTAAGAAAGGGGTTTGGGCTTGAGCCTGAGAGCATCTCGAACATTTGGAGGTTGAGTGGAGGAAAAGGAGTCAGCAAGGCTGACAGAGAAAGCACAAGGTAGGAGGCAAGCCAGAAAGGTGTGGTCTCATGAAAGCCCAGAAAGGAGAGTGTTTCAGACCGACTGTGTCCAGTGCTGCGAAAGGGCCTGTACGTCGGGGACAGAAATGTAACCACATTGATGTGACCAATGTTAAATGGAAGGAAGGATCATTTCCTAATGTTTGCATGCTAAAACTTGTGTAATGAATTGCCCCTTCTAACCCCCCTTCCCTTCCTTTTTCTTTCCTTCCCTGCCCTTTTTCTTTCTTTCGCCCATTCACCCATTCAAATACATAGAGGTCCACAGCTGTAGTAGAATCTATAGAAGGTGACCAAAGGGTTCAGACCCAGAATCTCACTATTTCCTATTTAGTATTTACTTTGGAAGGGATTTCAGAGTCAGTCTCAGGTTGCAAGAGAGAATTCAGTCATGTCTGATCTGAAGAAGGCTTTTAGTGGGACAAGACAGCTTTGGGGTGTTGCTAATTTACTGAAAGTAAGAAAATGGTCACCAATTTTCCTCAGCAGTTTGGGCCACTTTCCTGGGAACACAGCTTAGGAGCATTATACCTTCTACTGGGATGGACATCTCTTTCACAGTAAGCCAAAAACAACTACTACCACACCTTTCTCAATACATAAAGACTTTTCAGGGAACAAACACACTCTATACGTCATTTTTTACAGGGAAGACCCAGAGTCCAGTTTTGTCTTGTTCAGGGATTCCCTGATTCTGAACTCTTCTTTCACTTTAATCTATTTCTGGGAACTATCCAGCTCTCAGAAAAGTCTTTTATTTTTCTGGAAACATCTTCTACCTCTGGTCCATGCTGAGCTTTCCTTGAGTAATCAGTAGGTCTCCTCTGCCTCCCAGGTCTCACAGAGACCTATCACTACTTTGTTTTTCTCTTCCTTTAATTATCTTTTACTTAGCTCCCACCAAAAATAGTGGGGCTGTCTTTCATCTGCTTTTAGAGTGGGGACCTGCAGGCTACATTCAGGGTGAAAGGGACCTGTCCCTAAGACCAATTATATTGTAGCTCCATTTATGAGCTCATATTAATACAAATCCCATCATTTAGTATAGATATGCCCACTGTACTCCAGGCTAGGGCAGATGATGGTGTTTGGAAAGGATCGGGTGCACTAAATCAGTGGTCCCCAACCTTTTTAGCACCAGGGCCCAGTTTCATGGAAGATAATTTTTCCACGGATGGGGGACAGGGGGACTGGGTGGGGGAGGCAGAGCTCAGGTGGTGATGTGCGACCCGGTTCCTAACAGGCCTCGGACGGTACCAGGCTGCAGCCAGGAAGTTGGGGACCACAGCAGTAAATTCTTCAAGTGAAACTAATTTCAGTTATGTATACATATGTGTACATATGTATATTCACACGCATATAATAATGCATATGTAAAACTATATATAAAATAATATATACATAATACTATATATAGCTCTATATATGCCCATGCATAGACATAGATCTATTTGTGAAATGGTAAATTTTATGCTATATATATTTTACTAC
>NW_012134303.1:4579240-4585172 GCF_000956105.1 Propithecus coquereli | reverse complement strand
TCAACCGACTAGTCGTTTCAGTCCTACATATATCATTTTTTAATTATTTAGTAAATGAACTAAAAAGCCAGTTTTATGGCTTGGTGTCAAAATATCATTATTTTATTCATTTAACTATACCAATTTTAAATAGAGATTTCTACCTTTCTCTTTCACTCTCTCTCTTTCTCTGTCTCTATCTCTCTCTCTGTCTCTGTCTCTCTCTCTGTATCTCTTGCCCCTGCCCCAATAAATATATATTTTGTGTAAGTATATATGTCAGATTTACATTACTCTAAATTTATCTATTTATATATCTATATCTATATATAAAACAAAGAAATGAACCCCTTCCCAAGACATACTATGCCTCACAACCTCCTGAGATCCAATTTTTCCAGCAGGACAAGTGACTTGAAATCATCTTCGTATCCCTCTCAGCATCAGACCTAGTACCACGCAATATACACACAAACACACACACTCATAGTAGATCCTTACCGGATATATGTTGAATTTACTAGAATGAAATGTGGCAGGCCTTGCTGTCTGACCTTGCTAATATTTGTAGGGCTAAATTGGGATTCTAGATCAACATAATCTTTATTAAGTCATTTTATCTTTTTGGATCTGACTTTTGACAATCTATAAAAAGAATAAATTAAACCAGATGATTTATAAAAGGCCTTTCCAATTCCAATATTTAAAGACTACATGAGGCTGGGATAAACAGGAGATGGAAAGGATCAAAGGGAAATCCCTTCTTTAAGAGCATTTAGCACTGAAAGGCTGGCAATGTCTGGAAAGGATGGAAGAAGTTCGTTAGGGAGAGGAAGAGCAGGTATCTGAAATTAGAGGAGCAGGGGTGTGCAAAAGGGAAAAAAGAACTTTTCATTCCAAATAATAGCTAACATTACTGAACCCTAACTAGATGCCAGGCCCATTACTAGTTCGTTTAATCCTTACAACTCTATGAGTTAAGTACTATTGTCATTCCATTTTAGAGATGAAAAACTGGCACAAAAAATATAAGAAAACTGCACAAAGTTGCATAGCTGGCAAATGGCAGAGTTGGGCTGCAAACCCTGGCAGTGTGACTCCAAAGCATGTGCTCTACTGCCTCCAAAGAAGGAGGGGAAGAACATATAGAATGTGGATTCCATTTGGGTACTTGGTGACCAACTGAGAGAAAAGAAAGCCGGGCCAAGTGTAGGAACTTGGAAGAAACCAGTTAGAAATTAGGAAGAAATCAAAGTTAGGCTCTGAATCAATCGCATATGCTAACGTTGTCCAACTGAGAGAGGCTCCTTGTTGCTCTCAGCGAAGTAGTTACTGATGTTCCCCTGATGTGGAATCCAGGGGAGCTGTGTTCTAAAACCTGAGGCGAACCGTGTCCCTGAGCCACTGGGGTTAGTAATGAAGATAGTGCTAGCTGCCAGCCCAGCAGCAAGCTGGGTGCCACCACCAGTTTTTTCAATCACTGTGAGAACACCCGTCCTGCCTTTGCCCTAGTCCCCGAGAGATGCGGCCAGTGCAGCAGGGGCACTTCTCATGTTTTCCACCCCAAGCCCTCTCCACTTAGGAGAAATGGCCTCAGTGTTCATTTCTCTTCTTAGAACTCCCAACCCCTCCCTGACCTGAGCGAATCTGCCAGTTGACCCAGCAGCTCCTGCCTTTGTTCAGTGTACCAGAAAGTCTCCCGAGGAGACTGAGCTACAGGCAACAGTAGTTCAAAATGGATCCAACAACCCCCTGGCTTTGACTTAGTCATTCCAGAAAGATTCTGAGTGACTCCAGTTGCCTAATGACGACTCACTCAGCCCCAGGAATCTGGCCAGAGGGAGGTTCTAGCACTTGGTAAATAAAGCTGAAACCCTGAAACTGTGTTGCCTCCTGAGGCACAATTCAGGTGCTAGGTTTCTAGGCCTGCTAAGCAGAGCCCTTCTTCCTGTGAGCCACTTGCCCCCCCACCTCTTCCAGTAACACCACCCATAATTGCTCATTGGCCTTTTTCCATGCTTCCCTCTTTTGGGTTCCCCTCATTAAAAGAACACTTTCTCCAGGGAAAGCCTAGCCAGTCCAGGGAATTCCATGGGGTTGTCTGAACTCTGAAATCTCCCTATCCATGACTGTCCAGGGGCCAGGTGTGGGGCTGTGGCCAGGAGGGAGAGGCCTCACAGATCACCTTTCCTCATCTAACCATTCCCACTAGCATCGCCGAGGTTCTTATGGAAGGGGCTCTATAAGCTATGACAGCCTAAGTCCCCTGCTTCCTATCCCAGGCCCTCTCGTTCTGACCCCAGGGTAACCTACAGCTTAGCCCTCAAGTAATTTTCAGAGACCTCTGCAGAGTTGCCCATGGAGGACCATAAATCAGCTGCATCTACTGGGCCTGCCTCTGCTTGCCGGCAGGCACAATCCCTGGCAGACTGAGAGGAGGCTCCCTAGCTGGTATCAAAATGCTGAGGGCTCATATCACCTGGGCTAAGAGGTGCCTCTGCTCTTCCTCCTTCCTTATACTGTCTACAGGATGCCCATTTAGAGGGTTTTTTTCCCCTGTTGAAGGCACTCTTTGATGTCCTTTTTAAGAGGAATTCAATGCTAGGGGGATAACCTGATTTGCCCCAACTTGTGCCTCCCACCAGGAAACGTTTAGAACACTTTCTGGGGTACCGTTTGGCTGTAATGCCTTTCTCTGCTCATGCCAATCTCTGTTCTTATCCCTTTGGAAGACACTGCCTTTCCACGGCAAGAGAGGAAGTTTGGAGAGGCCTTTCAATATGAAGTTCCCAGAGTGATACGCAAAGTGTGATCCTGGTTCTTGGGCCACATTCTATGCCAGGCACTGGGGATAGAGTAGTGACAAAAATTGACTCTGCTCTTGTCCTCATGAAGCTTACAGTCCAATGGGAAAAAGACATTAATTGAATCATCACACACGACTCAAATAATTACAAGTTGCATTGAGTGAAATGAAGAATACAAATGGTGCTCAAGTAGAGAATAAGAGGGGCAAGAGAAGTTGAGTTCATATTTATCAAAATGACATAAGCACCTGGATAAAAAAAAACAAACAATACAGAAAAACATGTAATAAAGAGCAAGATCCTTTGTGCCCCCCCTCCCCGTTTCAGGCCCACAAAGCTGCCATTTTTAACCTTTCTCTTTTAATTCTTCTGATGATTGACTTCTAAGTCTCTAAATAATATTGTTTCTGCCCTCTTGATTTATCAACTTGAGATATTCATCTATTGAATTTCAACTATGATAGACGAGAGGGCAGTGCTCAACACACCCACTTCCATGCCTTCACACCCAATACAGTTCTATAATATTATTGTTCCACTACTAAATATTTTTGTAACATTGAATAATATATATTAACCCTTACATGTTGTATCAACTATAGACAGCATCTCTTGACTCTCCATTTTATTGGATGGGGCTATTCAAGTCCATACCCTTCCTTCCACCTCTTCTCCCCTTCTACTTCCATTTTCTGTCAAATGAATAACTACTTCCACATTGTTATGGCTGATAACATTAACATTTTCTTCTATAACTATGATTATGTCTCCCATGCTTTGTTTCTAGGTTGATTCTAAAAGTTGACAACCAATAAACAATGTTTATATTAATATTATTGTGATTTTGGAAATATAATTCATTATAGACAGGGCTGTATCATGATTTGCATTGGCCCAAGGAACTTTGGCCTTCCTGCATCCTTCCTTCATTAAGAAAAATATATATTTTATGACTGCATTAGTATAAAAATAAATATGTTAATATTATATACTAAAGCATTTTCTTTGACCCAAATGTTCATTTTCCTTCTGATTTTAAAATAAATTTAAACTTTTTTTTTCGAGACAGAGTCTCGCTCTGTTGCCCGGGCGAGTGCCCAGTGCTGTGGAGTCAGCCCAGCTCACTGCAACCTCCAACTCCTGGGCTCAAGCAATTCTCCTGCCTCAGCCTCCTGAGTAGCTGGGACTACAGGCATGTGCCACCATGCTTGGCTAATTTTTTCTATATATTTTCAGTCTTTCGGCTAATTTCTTTCTATTTTTTTTAGTAGAGACGGGGTCTAACTCTTGCTCAGGCTGGTCTCGAACTCCTGGGCTCAAACAATCCTCCCACCTCGGCCTCCCAGAGTGCTAGGATTACAGGCATGAGCCACTGTGCCTGGCCTAAACATTTTTATATACTGAAATTGCATATAATGGAATCATATGTATGTACCCTTTTGTGTGTGACTTCTTTAATTTAGTATATTTTTATAATATTTTAAAATAGCTTTATTTAAGTGTGAATAACCTACAACAAACTGCACATGTTTAAAGTGTACAATTTGATAAGTTTTGACATATGTTTATACCCATGAAACTACCACCACAATCAAAATATTGAGCATATCCAACACCTCCAAAAGTTTCCCTCAGGCCCCCTTGTAAATCATTCCCCCTATCTCTAGGCAACCGCTGACCTGCTTTCTGTCACTATAGATTAGAATTTTATATAACTGAAATCATGCAGAATGTACACTTTTGTGTCCGACTTCTTTCACACATCATAATATTTGTAAGATTCATCCATGTTGTTTCATGTATCAATAGTCAATTCATTTTTTTAAATTGACAAATAATAATTGTACATATTCATGGGGTACATAGTGATGTTTTGATATAGAGAATGTATAGTGATAAGATCAGGGTAATTCGCATAGCTATCATCTCAAACATTTATAATTTCTTTGCTTTGGGAACATTCAATATCCTCCTTCTAGCTATTTGAAACTATATAATATATTGTTGTTAACTCTGGACATCCTACAATGGTTTAGAAAACTAGAACTTATTCTTCTTATCCAGCTACAATTTTGTATCCTTTAACAAATCTCTCCCTCGTCAATGCCTTTTTATTGCTGAGTAGTATCCCATGGTGAGATATAACGAAATACGTTCATCTATTCATTTTTACTAGGCATTTGAATTGTTTTTGATTTTTGACAATGGTAAATAAAGCTGCAAGAACATTTGTGTACAAGTTTTTGTGTGGACCTGTTTTCCGTTCTCTCTAGGAGTGAAAAGGCTGGATAAAATAAGTGTAAATTTAACTGCATAAGACACTGCCAAAGTGCTTTCCAAAGTGGCTGTACTGTTTCAAAATCCTGCCAGCAGTGAATCAGAGTTCCAGTTGCTACATGTCTTTACCAAAACTTGGTATTGACATTCTTTTTATTTCAATTACTAGTAGGCTGTATAGAGGTACATGATTGCAGTTTTAATTGTCATTTCCTGAATCACTAATTTCATGTGTTTATGAGCCATTTTTGTATCTTCTTTGATAAAGTGACTCTTCAAAATTTTTTGCCCATTTAAAAAAATTGGTTTGTTTCAATAAGTCTGTTGTTCTGAGTTGTAATAGCTTTTTATGAATTCTGGATACAAGTCCTTTGTCACATATGTGATTTGCAAATATTTTCTTCCAGCTTGTAGCTTGTCTTTTCATTCTCCTAAAGTGTCTTCCATAGAGTAAAAGTTTCACATTTTGTGAAGTCCAATTTACCAATTTTTCTTTTTTATGGATCAAACTTTTGGTGCTATATCTAAAAAGTCTTTGCCTAACCCAAAGTCACAAAGATTTTCTCCTATGTCTTGTCTAAAAGTTTTATAGTTTTAGGTTTTATATGTAGATCTAGTATCTATTTTGAGTTCATTTTTATATAAGGCATGACATTTAAGTCAAGGTTCTTTTTTTAAAAAAATGTACAGATGTCCAATTGTTTCAGTATTATTTGTTGAAAAGACTATGTTTTCCCCATTCAATTGCCTTTGCATCTTTGTCAAAAAGTCTCTTTTTATTAATCCACTCATGTATTGATGGACACTTGGGTTGTTTCCACATCTTTGCAATTGTGAATTGTGCTGCTATAAACATTCGGGTGCAGGTG
>NW_012134303.1:4567644-4578820 GCF_000956105.1 Propithecus coquereli | reverse complement strand
CTGAAATAAAAAAAAAAAAAAGTCTCTTTTCATATGTCTCTTTCTGGGCTCTCTCTTCCATCCCGTTGATCTATGGGATACCAATACCACAGTCTTGATTTCCTAGCTTTCTATAAATCTTAAAACCATTCAGTACTATTCCTCCAATTTTATTTTTTCCCCGAATACTGTCTTAGCTTTTCTAATTCCTTTGCCTTTCCATATTAATTTTACAATAAGCTTGTGTATATCTGCAAAAAACCACCTGGGATTTTGATAGACATTACATTAAATCTATAGATTTATTTGGGAGAATTGACATTTTAACCATGTTAAGTCTTCCAATTCACGAACATGGTATGTCTCTCCATTATTTAGGTTTACTTAATTTCTTTCATCGGCATTTTGTAGTATTTAGCATATAAACCATGCACATGGCTGGGAAAGCGGCTTTGAAGAAAATCATTCTGCATGACATCCAGTTGGCTTTTTCAGTTAGAAATCTCATGTCTTCCATCAACTTTGGGAAATTTCATCATATTACTTCTTTAATAATTTTCTCCCTTCCTTCTTTTTGGAATTTCTAAAAGTTGGATGTTAGATGGTAAGCCTCTTGAATGTTTCATCTTTATTGCTTTTCTTTCTTCCTTTATTTCTCTTTTTTCTTCATTGTGGAAGAGCTCCTTATCTTTATCTTCCAGTCCTCTGTAGCAGGCAGAATTCTATGATGGTTCCCAAGATTCCTGCCCTCAGGTGTACACACCCTGTATAATTCCTTCCCCGTGAGTGTGAGTGGGACCCATGAATATGATGGGATATTACTTCCATGATTAGGTTATATGGCAACGGTAAAGGCATTTTGCAGGTGTCATTAAGGTCCCAAATCAGTTTATTTTTAATTAATCAAAAGACATTATTCTGGGTAGGCCTGACTTAATCAGTGAGTTCTTTTAAAGGGGGTCTAGGAGTCAGAGACAGAGGCATTGAATAACAAAACAGCCATGTTGTGACCTGCCTTTGGAGAGGGGCACCATCTGGTTACTGAGGGTCTCATTCTTACGACTTTAGGGAACTGAATTCTGCCAACAACCTGAATGAGCTTGGAAAGAGACCCTGAAGTTTATATAAGAATGCATCTCAGGGACACCTTGATTGCAGTCTTGTGAGACACTCAGCAGGAAACCTTGCTGTGTTGTGCCTGGACTTCTGACCTACAGAAATGGAGACAATAAATGTTTTTATTTTTTGTTTTTTGTTTTTGTTTTTGTTTTTGTTTTGAGGCAGGGTCTCGCTCTGTTACTCAGGCTGGAGTGCAGTGGCATCATCATAGCTCAATGCAACCTTAAACTCCTGGGCTCAAGCGATCCTCCTGCCTCAGCCTCCTGAGCAGCTGGTGCGCACCACCATATCCTGCCAATTCTTTTCTTTTTTTGTAGAGACGAGGTTTTGCTATGTTGCCCACGATGGCCTCAAACTCCTGGCCTCAAGCGATCCTCCCTCCTCTGCCTCACAAAATGCTAGTACCACAGGCATGAGCCACTGTGCCTAGCCTAATGTGGGTTGTTTTAAGTCACTAAGCTTGTTGTAATTTGTTATGCAGCAATAGAAAATTAATACCCTTTATATGACATTTTACTTTGCCAATTATAGTTTTAATTTCCAAGAGTTCATCATTTTTTAAAATTAAACTAATTTATTTCAAATATGTAATATCTTCACGTGATTCAAAAGTCAAAGCAATATACAAAGATTTACATTGAAAAGTTTTGCAAAGTAAAGACCTCAATTATATTCTTTGTTCTTATTTCTTATAGCATTCTATTCTTGTTTCACAGCTGTAATATATTCTCAAATTTCTCTGGATACTATTTGGAGTTTTATTTAAAGCTACCTTTAGTTCCCTGAATTAACTCTGCATGTTTCATTTATCTTGTGATTTCTCTTTAAAGTTCCAACCTTTCCTCATATGTCTAATGTTCCTTTGTTTCCTGTTCATCTTTTAAAATGAGGCTATAGAGAGTCTGACTGGGAGCTGGGTGTATATGAGCAGACCTTGACAATAGGCAGATTTTGCTTAAGGACAGTGAAAGGGGAGCTGTTTATTAATCTTTTGCAGATGCTGGGGGTGGGGTCCAAATATCAAACCACAAAAGGCCTAACTCTGAGGCACTAACACCCAGCTATCTGCCCTAATGCTACCTAGATACTTTGCTTAATTTCTGCAATGAAGAAACCCTTTGTTTTTAGGCTGGCAAGTAAATATTTGGCTTCCAAGTCATCTCCATGTAGGGCGTGGGGGTCAACTCTTCTTCATACAGACCTTCAGTTAATCGCTCTGTTGTCAGCCCCGCTTCTCACTCTTATTTCTGTCCTAGTCTTGCTAAGGTTTGCAAGGTAGGCGGGCTGCCTCTTTAGCTGCAGCCCTTTCACAGAATTTTAACTGATTGTTCGCTCCACTAGGCTTCATCAGTTAGCACTGCTCAGATGATTTCTGACTTCAGAAATTTATTTAAATTTCTCAGCCACTGACGGTTCCCCTCCTGTTCTCTTTGTTGTGGTGGGTTTATGCATTTTAAAATGTCTGCGCTATTATTTTAATGAGGTCTCTGGAGGGAGAGGACTTAAATGTTTGTGCTCAGTCTACCATCTTGAACAGGAAAAATGTACAATGGGGATGATAGTGGTGTCTATTACATTGGCTTTTTTTGAGGATTAAAAGTTTATGCACGTAAATTACTTAGCACAGTGCCTGGCACATATTTCATTATTTATAAATATTAGTTATTATTATTATTATTATTATTGTGACAAGCAATTGGAGAATAGAGTTCTGGACAGGAAATCTTTTCCTGATACTATTGAAAACCATACCAGGCAGGTGACCACTGCAGCCAACATCAAGTCAAGCCTGGTCTAAGTCTGAGGTTTAGTTCCTTTGGTTCCAGAAATATGCTTCAGGAAACAGCTTTAGGTTTGGAGAAAAGCCATGGGCGTGAGGAGTAGATGGGTGGAGGGAAGAGCTGCATCCCCCAGCGGGCAAGCCCTGAAATGGACACGAAATCTCAATTTTTCCTTGCAGCAGATTTGGGAGCCAGTTGTGCTATGGATGGAGGGTAGAGCTTAGCAGCAGCAGCAGCAGCAAGAGCAGGCTCAAGTAGAGACTAGAAGCAAGGCAAAAAATGTTGACTGCAAATGGCTCAAATTTGCCGTGGACCTAAGGAAGCTAAGGGGGCTGGAGGATGGAACCAGAAGGCAAATGAATATGAACTGGAATTGTTTTTCTCTCAGAAGGGTTGGAAATCTTCCCACTAGCAACTCATTCCCTTCCCTATTCATCAGGCTCCCTTACTTCCTCCTGAGTGATCATAGGCACCGTGCTTGGCTGCACCCGCTAACCCCTAGGCAGAGGCCAGAAGGATCAGCTGCTGTACGCCTGCATCCTCAGCCCTCCCCTCCAGCGGAGCCAGCTCCCTGAGGATGGGGCTGATCACATATGCAGTAGAGTGGATAGGCTGCCTAGGTTTTGTAAAATCTTTAGCAGAGTTGCCAAAACATGGTCCTGCCCAGAGACACTTCCCTAGCTAGCCTACTGTGCTACCTGAAACTCCACAGTTCCTTTGGGTTTGGTGTCTCTAGAGTTCTGAGTTAAAATGCAAATACGTGGATATTTGCTATTCAGGCATGAGTTCATTACCAGCCAGAAGACATTAGGTCTGATTTGTTTATTCAGTCAAACAGCCATCTTGCAGGCTTCCCAAAAGAGGTGGGAGGGGAGGAAAAAAAGGGATACCTGTACCTGGCAGAGAGAGAGAGAGAGAGGCCGATTAGAAGCCGGGGTAACCTCAAGACAATCTTCTCAACTTGGATAGGAGGCCGGAATGCTTTCCAAAGTCCTTTACTTCTGTGATTCTATGATTCTAAATTTTGGGGAGGCTAGAAGGTAATTCAGCTGCTCCTCTTGTTTATTTGGGAATCCCATAGTATCCAGTCGTTTGAAAAAAGAGGGAAAGACAACGGGGTCTAGGGAGTAGGGAAAATGTCTGGTAAATAATTTGGATCAAAGCCTTGGGAGGCCCTTTTCTTTCCCAGCGCCTTCGGGGAAACACGGTACAGCTAAGAGAGCCCTGAAACTTGGCTTTAGGGCTATGATTCTATCCCAAACCCATCTATTTTCCAGGGCAATCACTTGTTTTTTCTGCCTCAACCTCTTTAACCATCCAATGGGCATGCTAATCCCTGCCCTACCTATCATCACAGGATTATTGGGAGGAGCAAATGAATTGAAGGTCAAGGAAGTGGTCCAAATCATCAGGAGTTCCTTAAATACAAGATGTTTTCATGTATTAGGATTAACGAGGACATAGTAGCTGGCCTCAATTTGAAGGAAGATCTTTTTTAAATAACTTTTTTCTGGATTATGAAAGCATTATATAATTATGGGAAATATAGAATGGTATCAAGACAGATATTAAAATCACCCTTAATCCCACCAGAGATAGGTATCTTTAATGATTTGGATTTTTCTCTATTGCCTTCCAGTTTCTTGTCCTTCATGAGGGCAAAGACTGTGTCTGTTTGGCCCACTGCTGTATCACCAGAATCTATTACTGTACCCAGCACATAGTAGATCCTCAACAAATATTTTTTTGAAATACTGAGTACATATACTTATTTTATTTTGAAAAACTGTGAGTTTTATATCCTGCTTTCTTTACCTAATTATATCCTGAACATTTCCTATGACATTAAATATTCTTTAAAAACATAATTTTTAATGTTTGCATTGTATTCCATCATATCAATGTATCAGCCCTCTATTATAGGACATTTGGGTTGCTTCCAACCTTCCACTATCATAATTAAAACTGATATAAATATCCTCATAGCAAAATCTTTGTGCCCATACATGTTTATTTCCTTTGGATACATTCTCAGCAGTGGGATTCCTGGGTGACATGGTAAGTACATTTGAAAGGCTTTTAATACATATACCAGATTGCCCTCCATGAAAGTTGTACCAATTTGTTTACCCGCCAGCAATGTCTATGGTTTTTTTTTTAATGCACATAAGTTCTTGATTTTGACTTTGTCACATCTATCTATATTTTTCCTTTGTGACTTCTTCCATTGCATTTACACTTAGAAAGTCCTCAGGGAAGATCTTTTAAGACGATAAAAGGTCAATTTGTATGCGGTTCCTGCTTTTGCAATGCAATGTATTCATGGAAGCTTTATCATAAGACAGTCTACATATTGGGAAATGGACCAAGCTCATGCATACACATGGCTGTATGCATCTATTCCAACTTGGTTGGTTTCATCAGCAGAAACTAATGAATGTGTGGATAAAGGCAGCAAGAGGTGAAGTATAGGTGTTCAAAAAGCAGTGTTACAGGGCCATCAGTGAAAAAACAGTGTTTGCCTCTACGTGGTTCCCATGTATTTCTTGGGTATTAGAGAGTTTTCAAGCAAACTCTGTTCAGGAAACCCATTTTCGAAGCTGGAAGAACCCTACAACGCAGGGCCTATGTGACCAGGAGGTGGAAGGGAGGCTTAAGGAAGGCCTCGGTCCCTAGGATCATTCCAAGATTTAGGAGATACTGAAGAGTGATAAGCACTTCAGAGAGCTTTGCCCTTGATTCTTATCCTCTTTGACTGAGAGTCTTCAGTGATTTGAGTGTCTGGCTGGACGGCTACTTTTTGGAATGAATAAACTTCAAGCTGACCCACAGCAGGGAGGTGGGACAGTGTCTCTGGCCAGTGTTGCCTAAGAAAGCTGATTGTGGTTCACTCTGGGTCAGAGAAGATAAGAGAGGTTCCAAAAGGAGAAGTTCAGCCAGTGATCATCTCTATCCCAACAATATTTGGCAGAGTGGCAAGCACATAGTAGACTCTCGGTAAGTATGTATAGAATGAATGAATAAATAAACAAATAATTGCTTTATTGGTCTATGTACCTGGAGAGTTTCTTGTTCAGTCCTTGGTATTTTCTATGCTTTGGCTTCCTCATTTACCTCCCCAAATTCTCTATCCTGTTTCCCATTCTCTCAGGGAGCCTTTCCCAAGGCTCCCAAAACTGGATATTCTAATTGTAACATCGGGTAGTGCTCTAGGGTGATATAGAGTTGGGGTAGCTCTCTCAACCTAACATTGAGTGGTGTGTGACATTGGGCAAGTTATTTATAATTTCTAAACCTCAGTTTCTCTACAAAATGAACTTAACAATAATATCTACCTCTTTGGGCATTTATGAGGATTAAATGACACAATACATGTAAAGGACTTAGCATAGTACCTGGCTCATAGTAAACACTCAGTGTTTGGTAGCTATATTAGTTTCCTGCAGCCACTAATAAATTACCAAAAAATTGGTGGCTTAAAACAACAAAAATTTATTCTCTCGTAGTTCTGGAGGCCAGAAGTCCAAAATCAGTTTCACTGGGCTGAAATCAAGGTGTCAACAAGGCCTCACTCCCTTGGGGGGCTCTAGAGGAGAATCTACTCCTTTCCTCTTGCAGCTTCTGGTGGCTGTCAGCATTCTGTGGTTTGTGGATGAATCAATTCAATCTCTGCCTCTGTGGTCACATTGCCTTCTCCTCTTCTGTCTCTGAGTTGAATTTCCTTCTGCTTCCCTCTTGGAAGGATGCACAGGGTTGCATTTAGGGTTTGCCCGGATAATTCAGGATAATCTCCTACAGTATAAGGCCTAAAATTTCATGTGCTGCCTTGACATCTTTGAGCCTTAACAGGGCTTCAAAATCCTAACTGTGATTTCCTCCACTCTTGCCTGGTATGTCCCCCATCCAGCAGGAAAGATTTCCCACCCAGCTAGTCTCCTTATCAGCTGGACCAGCTACACACCACCTGGTCCTCAACCTAATGGATTTCACTTGCCTGCCAGCCTGCAAAATTATTCAAAAAAGGCAATCACATCCTCCACGGGAACCAGGGAATACTCCACCTTCCTGTTACTACAAAGACTTTCTCCTGCAGTCTCTTCTGGTTTACCCAAGGGCAACCACTGTGTGGCCCTGCATGGCATGCAGTGTCCTCCTCCATGCTGTGAGTGTATGTAACTACTAAACTGCTGTGAATCTCATCCATCCAGGGTTGAATGTCGTGTATTTGGCCATCCCCAGAAACCTAGGACAGTACTCCCTCCCTTGTCAATGGGATGAAGTGGAGGTAAACAAAACACCTCCCCATCCCAAGATCCTTAATCTAATCACATGTGCAAAGATCTCTCTCTCTCTCTCTCTCTCTCTCTCTCTCTCTCTCTCTCTCTCTTTGCCATATAAGATAACATTCACAGATTCTCGGAATTAGGATGTGGATATCTTTTGGGGGATCATTTTTTAGCCACTACAGTAGCCCTTATTATTATTTAAGAGAGTGAGAGTTCACACACCTCTTGGTAACTTTAAAGGACTAATTATTTAATTCAGCATATCTGAGTTCCAGTTGGCTTTTCTGTTAGAAATACCAAGGACTTATTCAGTTATTTTTTAAGGAAGTGCAGCAACACTGAAGCATAAAGAATTTAAGATTATTTTTGAACATCACTTTAATGGTGGGAATATTCCTCTTTGGCCAACAAACCTTTATTATAATTTTCTCCTCATACCTGATTTCCAGGGCCATGGCAGAGCCTGCTGGTTGGCCCCCTCTCCCGTATCTATTCTCCTATTCTTCCATCGTAATAGAAATTTTAGCTGGGTATGTGGCTTCCCAGAAAAAAAAAAACAAAACAACATTCTATTTCCTAGCTTCTTTTCTAGCTAGAAGTGGCTATGGGGGTATAAGCCATTGGTATGTAAAGTTTAGGCCAGTGGGATGTAAACTTAAGTGGTAAGTGTCATCTTTTAAGAACCTTCTTTAAGAAAGCTGCCCATGTCCTTTGCCTCTTCTTTGAAATTTCTTTTATCCCACTGTCTAGAATGCAGATGTGCTGGATTGTGCTGTAGACCACCACCTTATACCATGAAGACAAGGGAAATACTGTAGGAATGGCAGAACATTGAGCTGGAAGTAGTATGGATCCTTGATGACAGCATGGGTCAGAAACACCAGCAGCCTAACATTTCAATGAGAGAGAAATAATCTATGCTGTTTAAACTATGGATAATTTGGATCTTCTGTCAATAAAAGTTGAGCCAATTTCTAACTGAAACAGATTCCTCCTCTTCCTCCTTCTCTTCCTCCTCCTCCTTTTCTCCTCGTTCTCTTTCTCCTCCTCCTCTTTCCTCTTTCTCTTCTTCTGGTTGTTATTGTTCTCCAAAAGGGCCACTGCTTTCCAGTATGATGAACTTTGCTCATTATCCTGTATGACTTCAACATCCATGTGGACAACTCATTCAATTGGCCTCTTGGTTCCTTGGTACCTTATTCCAATGACTTTGTTCTCTATACCACCTCAGCCACCCATGACTGTTCAATCTCCAAAATCAGTAACTCAAACATCCCTCTGTTTGAGTTTCTCTCCGTCTTGATTACTTATTCAACTATTCCCACCATGACTTTTTTAAACCTAATGAGGAACTCTAGTATATTGACTGCTTAGTTTTCTCTCAGTCTATCAGCTCTTGTCTTTCATTTCTTCCATGCTTATTCAACTTATATTACATGATTCATCATTTTAACATCTTGCCACTGTCCCAAACTCTCCTGTCTCTCTGAATTTTTGCTGCACCTGTCTGGTAAAATCCTAATTCTGGATGAGCCCTATTATCTACTTTCTTGATGCCTTAACCTGAGCACTGCCAAACAAATTATGCAATAGGGTAGACTAGGATCACTACAAATTTATGATAATAGAGCATTCCGGTTGAACTTAGCACATTGAACACCTATTCCTTCATTAAATCCCACTAAAATGGGAGTAAAGAAAATATTTTAAAAGGTGTAAACCCATGAGAACAAAGAGAGCAGGAAAGGAGAACACAGAGAATAAGAGATGTGGGAAAAGTTTGGAAGATGGAAAGCAGATGGGAGGAGTTAGCAGAGGTGAAAAAGGCTGAATACCAAGTCCATACAAAGGATAGTGCCAATGAGAAGGAAGTCAATTTACCTACAGAATCCAAGAAAGACACAGGAATTGGAGTAAAGTTGGGGTGGGAAGAGTGCAGTTGAAAACAGGGAGTTTGGCTAAAAGCCTGTATAAGAAAGAAGAGACTCTGAGTCTCTTCCTCCATCCAGGTAGGAGATATAGTGAGTTTATTACATGGAGAGAATGAATCAGAGAGACCTTGGTTTGGGGAATATCGGGCATAGAATAAGGTACCATTAGAAAACACTGGGATTAAGTGAAAGTCTATGTATTCAATGGTGAGACCCTCTGCAAGTCTTGTACTACTCAGCTCCAAGAATGTTATTAGCTAGATATATAGTCATCAGGCAAGGGATTGGAGGATTTCTCTCCAGAGAAACTAAATGGTCCAGAGGAAAGATCTATAGACATTGGTAGGTCCTTGCTTTCACAGTAGTGCAGGACCATAAAAATGACCATTGAAAGCTGGAAACTTAATAATCAATGGGAAAAATTACAATTGTTCCATGACCTTTAAAATCGTTTGTCAAAACATTGAAAACTCTTACTGCTGGGTATAAATGTATAGGGAAATGATGTAGTAAAACTGATGTTTATTTAGTGCCCTATAATTTAAAACATTAGGAACATTGTGAATTAAGCTTTTTTTTTTTTTAACTTAACAAGTAGTTTGAACAGTTCTCACCACCTTCTAGTATAATTTACAATATGAAGCAAGCGCATTTTCTATGCCTTGGCATGGAAATTGTGATACTCCTTTCTAAGTTTGGATCAGCTTCCAACATTTTATCCTTTGTACTCTCAATCTTGTGAAATATCTCTGGGAGTTCCTTTAATGTGAAGTTTTTTGGTCCAGCATCACTTCTTCTGGGACATCTTCATCCTTTTTGTCACAAACACTTTTCTCATTTATCTTGGTAAGCTCATCTTCACTAACTTTGGCTGTGTATCTAGAATCTCTCCTTTAGGGTCACTCAGTGACCCTTCATCTTTTTTTTTTTTTTTTGACCCTTCATCTTTTGTCATATAAGTTATTTATAGCTTTGCCTTTCAAAAAAGACCTGTCTCATCAACATTAAATGGTTGATGATAATCATAACCACCTGCCTTAACTAATCCTTGGAATCTGGATGCAACTTTTCCAGCAATAGCTTTATCTGTGCTAGTAGCTTCTTCATCAGATAGAATAGCATTAATCAATTCATACAGACTTCTGAAATGATAAAAGCAGCCTTTACTGGAAATAACTTCAATGCTTTGGCCTGAACACTAGCCAAACTGATTGGGATTCTTTTTTTAAGTACAGTCTTCAATCCAAGTAGAAGCAAACACTCCATTTCAACCATAAGCGGCTTTCTGTTCCTAGTGCAATTTAGACTAAAAGATGTTGTTGTGACTTTACCTTCTTTTTATATTCATTGAACTCTTCAATATTGTTTGCACTGTAACTTTATGGAGGCCTTGTTCTATCTCCACTTTGCTGTCACTACTTTAAAATCACATCTACTTTTATTTCCAGCATTTTCACTTTTCGTTTCTTTGCTGTACTTTGATCTTTGTTGGCCAATTCCTTCTTTTGATTATCCATTTTTATACAATGTCATGTGGATTTATCACTGGAAGACAAGGAGGCAACATAACAACAGTACATGCTTTGTGGTCTGTGCATGAACTGAATAATAGATGCACAATGACCAATCACAAACAGGCTTTGAAAGTAGTGACATGGTCTTGATACACATCTGTTATTTACACAGCGATTTGTGGATTGAAGAGCTAGCAGCAAAGTTTGTACTTTATGCAATTACTCATAGTTAATATATTGTGGTAACTGAAATTTGAACTGTGCTGTTGGGAGACTGGTGGTAACTAAAATTTGTGCATATGGGACTCAATCAAAACAAAAATTGCTTGTGTTGACAATTGTCATGCCTCCAGTGGAATGTCTGAGTTCCTGCCCAATCATCTACAGTGAAGCCTACCAGTTAATAAGCCTTATAAGAACTTCCATTAAAAAATATAAATAGGCTGGACGCGGTGGCTCATGCCTGTAATCCCAGCACTCTGGGAGGCCGAGGTGGGAGGATCGCTTGAGGTCAGGAGTTCGAGACCAGCCTGAGCAAGAGCGAGACCCCGTCTCTACTAAAAAAA
>NW_012134303.1:4565606-4567389 GCF_000956105.1 Propithecus coquereli | reverse complement strand
AAACAGATGGTAGAGTATTACCAAGTATTTGAAGAAAGCCTCTAATGTGAAAGAGAGAAACCACACACATACATACACACAACCCCCAGCCACTCATATAAACACAAAGAAAAAAAAATAAACTCTAAGGAAACAGACACAGTGAGTGCATAGAGCAGAAAACTTAAAAATTCCAATAATTAATATCCTTAGAGAGATAAGATATTTCATCCAAGAAACAGAAATAGGATCCTTAGAAAGTAAAGGGAATAGAGAACAAGAAAGAGCTATTCAAAATTAAAAATAGTATAACTGGATTAAAAAAATCACTGGAACAGTTGAAAGATAAAGACTCTTACCCAGAAAGTAAAGCAAAAAGATAGCCATAAAATATTGGAGAGTGAAGATAAGAAAAATTAGAGAATCAATCCAGAAGGCCAAAATTCAATGAATAGGGAGTTCCAGGAAGAGAGAAGAAAGAAAATGGGTAGTAGGAAGTTATAAAAGACATAGTGTAAATTTCCCAGAAATGAAGGACATGAGTATTCAGATTGCAAGGGTCCAACAAGTGCCCAGCTCCATTGATGAAAAAGAACCTATATTATGGCAAATCATAATGAAAATTCAGAATGCTGGGAAAAATAAAAGATATTAAAATCTTTCAGAAAGGAAAAATAGGTTACATACAAAAGATTAGGGAACCAGAATGACATTAGAATTTTCAATGGGCACACTGGAAGTTAGAAAACAATGAAAAAATGTTTTCAAAATTATAAGGGAAATTTTTTTAAAATAAGAATGCTATACCTAGCAAATCTATTAACCAAGATTTAGGGTAGAGTACGTAAATTTTCAGATATGCAAGTTCTAAGAAAACTTATCTCCCATGTACTCTTTCTTAGGGAGTGACTAGAGGGAGTGCTCCAAGAGACAGGAACATTTGGGACCCAGGAAATAGGAGATCCATCATGGGAGGGGAATGCAATGAAGCACTAAGATGATAGCTGTGTAGCAGGCCTGGAGGGCAATCAGTCTAGACTGGAGCAAGAGGATGGAGGCCTTCAGGACAGATGTCTCTATTAAAAAAGGGAACTGACAGGATTCCAGATGTCTTTGACCATGTAAAAAAACCCAGTATTTTGGGGAGAAAGAAATGTAGGGAATATTGATGATACACAAATAGAAAATCAACAATTTTTTTTAAAAGGACAAACACTCTAGTTAGAAAAAAAGGATGTAGAAGAAAAGAAATATAATCATAGTATACTTTGGCTCAGCAGTGAAAGATATTGACATAGTCATAATAATGTAAACCAGTATCAATTTAAACAATACTTGTGATATAACTCTATCGTAAGGATGGAAAGTAGGGAAGTCCATGTGTATGTGTGTTGGTATGAAGGGATGTGGTTTTAAAATTAATTTTGTTTTCAGAGACAGGGTCTCACACTGTCACCCAGGCTGGAGTGCCATGGCACAATCACAGCTCACTGTAACCTCGAACTTCTGGTGATCCCTCTGCCTCAGCCTCCCAAGTAGCTAGGACTACAGGCATGTACCATCACACCTAGCTATTTTTTTTATTTCTATTTTTGTAGAGATAGGATCTTGCTATGTTGCCCAAGCTGAGGGTGTGTTTTATTTTATTTTATTTTTTTATTTCAGCATATTATAGGGGTACAGATGTTTAGGTTACGTATGTTTCCCTTGCCCCCCCCAAGTCCGAGTTTCAAATATGTCCATCCTTCGGGCGGTGTGCATTGCACTCTTTGTGTATGCATATACCCATCCCCTCCTCCCTCCT